>NC_142064.1:77532500-77841875 GCF_059756535.1 Pantherophis guttatus
TCATTTTTCTTTTTACTCTCTAGAAAACTAGGGAAGGTCTGGTCTGAAACTCTTCCCATGCCTCCTCTCCTTCTGTGAGCTGATGATTTTTGTATGTGCTGGTTGTTGAATCTGAGATTCTTCCTCTTATCTTCCTATACACCATGACAAGCCTTAACTGACACTCTTCAGAGTTGTTGGAATTAGAACTCCTCAAATCCCAAGACAGTTCCACTTTTTGACATTCCTCCAATCATCCCTTTTTCTTCTAGCCAAAGGCAAAAAGAACTGTGCTGTACAATACCAAAGAACATGTGAAGTGTTAGTACCACTTGGTAACACCTTGGTAAAACCACACTTGGAATATTGCATCCAATTTTTGTTGCCGTGATATCAAAAAATTGTTGAGACTCTAGAAAGAGTGTAGAGAAGAGCAACAAAGATGATTATGGGACTGGAGGCTAAAACATATGGGCAACAGTTGCAGGAACTGGATATGTCTAGTCTTATGAAAAGAAGGAATAAGGGCAGTGGTAGGTTGCCCCCAGTTTGGACCGGTTCGCAAGAACCGGTAGTAAAACCAGCGGGAGGCTCTGTTCACTGACCCGGACGTCATCATAGATGATCTGCACATGCGCAGAAACGCATGCGGGTTGGCGCGCATAGCGAGCGCGTGTGTGATGCGAACTGGTAGTAAAGATAAGTAGAACCCAGCCCTGGCTAAGGGTGACATGATAGCAGTGTTTCAACATCTAAGAGCCTGCCACAAAAAAGAGAGGGAAGATCAACCTATTCTCCAAAGAACCTGAAGACAGAACAAGAAGCAATGGTTGGAAACTAATCAAGGAAGAACCAGTCTAGAAATAAGAAGAAATTTCCTGACAGTTAGAATAATTAATCAGTGGAATGACTTGCTTCAGAAGTTCTTTGTGCTCCAACAATGGAGGCTTTTAAGAAGAGATTGGACAACGATTCGTTTGAAATGGTACAAGGCACAGGTGGCAAACTAGTGGCATCACGTTGCCATCACATGACGTATCACAACGTTTTTTCCCTTTGCAGAGCTGGGGTTGCCGTGGCCTATGCGTGATGCATTCGGCCCAGGGCCGCCAGTTTGACACTCCTGGTATAGGATTTCCTGCTTGAGCAGTGAGTTAGACCAGAAAACCTCTAAGGTTCCTTCTAACTCTGTCGTTCTGTTCTATTCTGTTCTGTTCTGTTCTGTTCTGTTCTGTGCCTTCCAACTCTGTTATTCTGTTACTCTGTGAACTCCTTCTCTGTAAAAAATGAGCTCTTATCTTTTTTTCCAAGCCATAGAAAATCACACCAAAATCACTGTGGATACTGTTTATCTGCAATCACTTTTCATCGCTCTGTTTTTTAGAGAAAGCCAAAAGAAGGTGTTGCCAAATTATGACTTTCCATTATGATATTATTATCCTGACCTAAACAAGCAAAGATAGATGGGGATTTCAATACTGAGTATGTTTTTGCAGGCGGACTATTGTAATAAGCACTACTGAGATGTTTAAGAACTACTGTGCCTTTAATTAAAGATTCCTGTTTGCTGGAGATGCTTCCTTTTGAACACAGAGATGAGTGAGGTTACAGATGAATAACGGTTCAATTTCCTTTCAGTAATCTTTCCATTTACTCCTTTATCATCAGGTTTTGTTCCCACAAGAAGGGAGGTATTTTAATTATTGATTTCCTCCCTCTCATTTTTAACTCTTATTCCGAAGTAAGCATTTGGAGGACTACATTCCATGCCACTTCTACGAAGGCCGTTTCATTGGATAATACCTGAACTGTGTCTTCTGGACCAAACCTTTGCAGTGCTTCAACAAACTCCGCCCTCTGTCTGTTTCTCAGGCTTAACACAAAAGGTGGGGCAGAAAAATCTAACCTGAGCTTCCTTTACCCGTCGTAGGATTTCATTTCGAGCAAGATGTGAACAAAGAAAGGGTGTTGGCTGCTTGCAATAATGAAAATCCATGACTCGGCTGTGCATTCATAATTATTTTATAAATAAATGTCTGCTGGAGAGCCACATCTGTCTCTTCCAACTGAGCGGTATGCCTTTCATTAATGTATCATAGGCTGAATGAAGCTGGCCTCAGTGCTTTGCTTGCAGTTTTTCCCCTTCCCTTCATCATTGTCCACGGATAGGATTTTGTGGTTCAGAAAGAGCTGCGAGCCCACGCTTCTCCACAAGACTGATGGCTCGTCAATAACATTAGCCAGCATTATGGGCCGCATCAGTGTAGAACAGAATCAATACCGCCAAGTAAAAAGTCTAATAAGTTGACATGGCCATCCTCAGCAGGGCTCACATTACAAGAAATGAGTTTTTTTAAGGAATCAGCGTCAGGGCTGCCTATTCACCCCACAGCAAGATGCTTTGACTAAGATTGATTGCTTTTGCCAGCAGTGCTGGCTAAGCTGGCAAAAATAAAATATTAATTGAAGATAAAAGAAGAATAAACAACAGCAACAACAACAAAAAAAAGGAAACCTACTGGCCATTGAGAAGGTAGGCAGGCCCGTAGGAGCAGTAGCTTGGTGCATGTTAAAAGTAAGAAATAAGGAATAAATAAATGCCAGAATAACTCAGAGGAATGTTTGTGTGTATTCTCTCTCTCTCTCCCTCTCTCTCTCTCTCTGTCCCTCCCTCCCTCCCTCTCATTGTCCCTCTCCATCTCTCTCCCCCTCTCTCCCCCTTCTGCCTCTTTCCCACTTCCTCTCTCACTCCTTCTTTGGCCTTCAAGGCTTTCTTTTTGGGGGTAAGAAAGAATTTAAAATAGTGCTCTTTAAGAGTAAATCCAACAGACCCTCTAATGTTGTTGGGCATTCTAACTCAGAGGTCTTCAAACTTGGCAGCTTTAAGACTTGTGGACTTCAACTCCCAGAATACTCCAGCCAGCATAACATAGCCGGCTGGAGGATTCTGGGAGTTGAAGTCCACAAGTCTTAAAGCTGCCAAGTTTGAGGACCCCTGTAATCTAACTCTTAGTAGAAATCGGAACTAATAATAATAGCAACAGATAGAGATTGGTGCCCCAAAGGAAATAGATTATGTATTTTGTGAGCAATCATTATGAAGTTGTGTTCTCCTCTCCCCTTCTCCCTTGCCTGTTCTCCTGGGGGGGGGGGCTTAAATTCATCTGCTTCTTCTGACCAGTTAGGGGTGTGCACCAGTGGTGAGTTGCCCCCGGTTCAGACTGGTTCTATAGAACCGGTAGTAAAACTGGTGGGAGGCTCCGCCCACCGATCCCGACGTCATCAGGAAGCTTCTGTGCAGAAGCGCACGTGGCCCTGTTGCAAACCGATAGTAAAGGTAAGTAGAACCCACCCCTGTGTGCACGTGTGTCCATGTGAACGTTTGTGTGGGCAAGCAGGGAGGAAAAGCAGCTGTGTCATTCTGGAAGTCTACAGATTATTCTCACCCTTCGTGAGAAGGCATGTCCTGGAAATTAAGCAAAAGCAAATGAACAAATCTATAGACCTTCAGGATTAAGACAGGGGGTCTTAAATTCTGAGTTCTTCTTAATCACTTACCTCATAATGCCTAGGATGAGAAGTGAATGCTTCTCTTTTAAAAAAAATTGTCCATTTTATATTTGTATTAGATTGTATTTGTTGGTTCATTAGGTCTACTAGAAATAAAATAGCTTAATCTTACTGGGCATGGTCAAGGAAGTCCTCAAGTTACAGGACTTCAATAATTTTTAGGACTCGGTGGCACTAATTAGTTACAAGTAGAGCAGTGGTGGGTTGCTCCCGGTTCGCACCGGTTCTATAGAACCAGTAGTAAAACTGGCGGGAGGCTCCACCCACCAACCCCGATGTCATCAGAACGCTTCTGCACACGTGCAGAAGCTTATGTGCATGCATGAGCGAAGTGAGCACGTGTGTGCGGCCCCATTGTGAACCAATAGTAAAGGTAAGTAGAACCCACCCCTGAAGTAGAGGATCCATCAGAATTCAATTTTTAGGCATAATGCAAGCAACACTCTAAGTCACATTTGAGTTTGGGTTAACGTGTACAGTATATGGATGTCACTAATGCAGTTTCTAAATAATGGCTTATCACTTAATATGCTTGGCAATCTCATCAAATTGTGGGTTATTTATATTATGATAGAATGGGTTATGTCAGCATGTGAACCCAATCTTGGTATACAGTTTGTTAACACTAGAAAGAAACATCATTACAAAAATGAGTGATAAAATCAACATTCTTTTTAATTTTCATATGACTACAGTTCAAAGCAATGCATCTTTTTTTTTTTTTTTTGCTATGTTTTATTGACAGGAGCTTGATTTTCCTAGAAACCGTGTCCGTTAGCTTTCCATTTCTACCATATCCAAACAAAACATTCTTGGACTGTGAGAAAGACATGTTTTTTTTTACTCTCCCCAAATTTCTCAAACACATTTTGTTGTCTTCTTTTTTGGATAAATATGATTTCAGCTTCATACAATTACATCTTAGACTTTTTGACTGAAATGGATCCAAAAGTGGTTGAGGCAGAAAATCAAATTGTTCCTAAGCAGCTTGGATGAGGAGAAAGTGGAAGTAACATGGAGTTCCAATTCTTAAAGAAGGAATGTTTAGCAATGAGATACTCTGATCATGAAAACGCTGATCTGTCACATCTATGAGTCTGAATTGTGGAGGAAACACTCAATTTCCTTGCAATCATGGTGGTCATTTTTTCATATCCTAATTCTTGTTCGGGAAGCAAATGTTGCCCAGAAATGTAATGTCCTCTAGAGATGCTGGAGAGATGATATTCATCGAAAGGCAGCTTGAGAACATATCCAATATTTGTTTCCTCTTCATCCTTTTTCTCTTTTCTCTTCAGTTATCTTTATTCAATGGAATATTTTGTGAGTAATTCATGAAACTAGCATGCCCTTTCTTTCTTTCTTTCTTTCTTTCTTTCTTTCTTTCTTTCTTCCTTCCTTCCTTCCTTCCTTCCTTCCTTCCTTCCTTCCTTCCTTCCTTCCATCCTCCTCCTCTCTTTTTCTTTCTTTCTTTCTCTCTTTCCTCTTTCCTTTCCTCATTAATCTTCTTTCTCATTTTGTTTTGTTTTGTTTTGTTTTGTTTTGTTCCCTTCCCTTCCCTTCCCTTCCCTTCCCTTCCCTTATTTTCTTTTCTTTTCCTTTCCTTTCCTTTCCTTTCCTTTCCTTTCCTTTCCTTTCCTTTCCTTTCCTTTCCTTTCCTTTCCTTTCCTTTCCTTTCCTTTCCTTTCCTTTCCTCTTCTCTGTCCTCTTCTTTCCATTTCCTTTTGGGGGGAGTAGGAGTTAGACATTATGATCCAACATTTGAACCTGAACTCTGATTATCCATCTCCAGCAACATTATATCCACTGACATCCTCAATGCCAATGAAGGAATCTCATGAGATGCCATAATTTACAGCCTCTCAATCACACTTTAGAAACAACCCATTAGATTTTGGAAATGTTAAATACCAATAAAATAGACATTTCTTTTTCAACTTCCACCTGGATAAACTTAAAGAAGAATTTTGATGACAAAGATCACTGCAATTTTCCTTACTTCTCTTCTAAATAGCCCCGATCACTTTTTCCACTATACTTTGAACATTTTTGCCCCATGACTCCAAATAGCTATCACTCTGGGCATGTTGCAGAAAAGTCCAGAAAGTTCTCTGCATTGAGATACAGAGTCTACAGTCATCCTCTGACTTCACAGAACACTTTTTATCTCTTCATCTCAAAAGTTCATTGCGTCTTTTAATCCTTTTAATCCAAATATAGACAGCCTTTTGGAGCTCAAGGGAACATCGGAAGCCAGGGGAAGCTTTCAGAGGCATAGCTAGCAAGGTGTGTGTATGTGTGTACAGCATCTATATCTCTACACTTCTACATAAATTCTCCCCATATATAGATAGGCACACAGACTACACTTCCACACAGAGTCTTCCCCAAGAGGAAATTTCATCTTGGATGAGCCAAACTCTTTGTACAGCCTACAGAAAACTCCTTAGATCTTTAGCTAACGGAGTCGCTGTTTTTTAAAAAAAAGCAATGGCCAGTTTCACCACACATGCCAGAAAGGAGCCAGTTGTGCATTTGTAAAGGTAAAGGTTCCCCTCGCACATATGTGCTAGTCGTTCCCGACTCTAGAGGGCGGTGCTCAACTCCGTTTCAAAGCCAAAGAGCCAGCGCTGTCTAAAGATGTCTCCATGGTCATGTGGCTGGCATGACTAAACACCAAAGGCGCACGGAACACTGTTACCTTCTCACCAAAGGTGGTCCCTATTTTTCTACTTGCATTTTTTTACATGCTTTCAAACTGCTAGGTTGGCAGAAGCTGGGACAAGTAATGGGAGCTCACCCCGTTACACGGCACTAGGGATTCGAACTGCTGAACTGCCGATCTTTCGATTGACAAGCTCAGCATCTTAGCCACTGAGCCATTGTGTCATTTGAAAATTTGAAAAGACATTACTACAAATGTGCATTTATAGTGATGTCTTTTCCTACTTCCTATCCTTCAGTTCCCCTTCCTACTTGTTTATAATTACTCTGTCCAAGTGCCTCTGGCCTTCAGGATTTTGGCTGGAGCCAGGCTAGGCCACCTGGCTGTTGCTTCCGCTCTCTTCACCTTGCCCAGCTAGGTTCCACCAAGTAACAGTTACCTCAGCCTGTCCTCTCAATGGGTTCACTATGTTAACACACATTGAGAAACACTGTTCTAACCATTATGCCAGCAAGAGCCAAGAGTGCTATGATTTGATGCTTCAAATGCCATGGCTGCAATAAAGATCATGTTGCTTAGGGAAGCTGTCTAATACTACTTTGGCCTGTTGCTTTGTGTCATTTAGTTTTGTATACTCAGGTAGGTTTTTGAATATTGGCGAATTGCCCTCACGCTTACAGAAGGCATATCCAGATGGCAGGATCACAGAGATTTATTTGAGAAAGGAAAAGGTAGTTGTGACTCAGTAAGCACAACCTTGGCACTTCTAATTCTACTACAGCAGACTCTTTGCATTCCTAATGGTGTAGATCAATGTTTATCAACCTGGGGAATTCTGAGGGTTGAAGTCCACACTCCTTAAAGCTATTGAGATTGAGAATCACTGATGCAGACATAAGATGTAAACCCTCAGCATAGAATTGAGGGTGCTGGGAGTTGTAGTTCAGCATAGCTGGAGTGCCATTAGCCCTTAGTACTGGCTCCTTAAAAGTGGATATGACTGGAGGGTCGTGATAGTTTATATTTCTTATTTCCTGAATAAGCAAAAGGCACTCTGGTGTACAAGCCAACTTCAGAAAACTGCTGGCACTGGTACTACAAGAATACAATTAAAAGTCGCAGTAAAAATTGACAGATCTTGGTGTGGAAAGCGGAAAGTACATTACAGTCCCAATCAAATGATGAATAAAATACCTTAAATCTTTTACAATTATGGATTAAAATACACTGGACTTAATGACTTAGAATTCAAGCCTGAATATCTACTGCTTATTGTAATAGAATACTTAATCATCATACAATAAAGAAGCTTCTATTGATGTATTTCAGCATATAGACCATGGAAAACACAGAGAGAAACCTTTTTATCTTTTGTGCCACAAATTGGTTCCTTGGATTTACAAAATTGCTTTGCTTGTAGTTTGACAGGTAAAGAGACTCCAAGCAATGCTTTCCAATTTAGGACCTTCAGGTGACTAAGGCTGGATGCTAAAATGTCTCCCTTCCTGTCATGTTTTAACTCTGAGCACTTCACCATATCCAAAAATGTGCATGATATAGATTGTGCCTTGGTTTTTGCCATAATCTTGGGGTTGTGATTTAGAACAAGATGTGTGCTTAATATTCCCATCACCTCAAAACCTACTTAATGAGATCAACCAATTTTGGGCCAGAGTTGGTTCATAGAATAATATCTTGTGGGTTTGCCATGACTTTTCAGTTTAAAAAACTTCCATAAACTTTTTTTCCAGGTCCTCCCACTAAATTTTTCTTTAAATGAAAATTGCAGACTTGCAACAATGGGTCCAACTCTGGCAGTAGTTTCAAAATATAATTTTGGGGAAAAAAAGAAGCTTTTCTTGCAATTCCACTTCATTGGTGTCAGCATAACTATAAACCGTCCTCTCTCATCCTAATGCTACTGTTACACTGGGTCCAGAGCAGAGATGGGTTTCAGCAGGTTCTGACCAGTTCTGGAGAACCAGTAGCGGAAATTTTGAGTAGTTCGGAGAACCAGTAGTAAAAATTCTGACTGGCCCCACCCCCATCTATTCTCTGCCTCCCGAGTCCCAGCTGATCAGGGGGAAATGGGGATTTTGCAGTAACCTTCCCCTGCCACACCCACCAAGCCACTCCCACCAAGCCATACCACGCCCACCAAGCCACACCCACATAACTGGTAGTAAAAATTTTTGAAACCTACCACTGGTCCAGAGACAGCAAAGTCAAACCCCTTATGTAATTTTGCATTGATTGTGGATTTTTCCCTTCTTTTTGTGTATATGTCCTAAAGTCTTTTGATCTGAGTTGGGGCATCGAATAAATGCTTTAATAAATGAATAAATAAATACATTGGGGGGCGGGGGTTATGTTGGAAAAATTCCGATCCCAAGAGACTGTACAATGTACAATGGAGACTTTCCTCATCACAAAATGGCGAATAATCCTTTTTATTTCCCTGTTTAATTGAGATATTTATTTCCTGAGTGTTTTAATTGCCTGCGTCAAATAGCTCGGTTTTAGGTGGGACTGCCATATTTATTTAATTCAGCATTTTCTTTTGTGGCGGCATAGACCACTTTGGGATTCATTGACTGTGTCAAATAAATAGGTGAATTATCTAGCGATTCATTTTCTTGGTGGTGGGGAGGCAAGGCTCACTTTTTGAACAGGGATGCAAAGGTCAGGCCAGAATGCGGCCTCTGTGTTTATGTGTGTGTGAGAGGTGTGAGTGTGTGTGTGAGAGAGAGAGAGAGAAAGAGAGGGAGGGAGGGAGAGAGAGAGAGGGATTGTTTTTGCATCATACAGAGCAACCTCTGGAACAGTGGAGTATATTTAAAATAATTCAATATCACCAAGTCACCCGTTGATCTTCCAATGAAGAGGTTGCTCCTGTAACCTACATCATTTACTTTAAACATCAGTGAGGTCAGGGAAATGAAAACTGCTGTTGGAGAGCCCAGGCCCTCTCAAGTGTGGCTTGGTCATCCTGCCTTCTGCTCTTTGGTTAACCAGCTCCAAGTTCTCTAGCATTTGCTGATCCCGGGGAAATGCCTATTCACTATCATTTCTTTTTCCTTTTTCAAGAGAGCTTATAGCTAAAGGTCGCAGGAGAGCCAGGCTGGTTTTTTTTTAAAAAAAAAATCCTCTGAAACAAATAAACAAACAAAAATCAATGGCAGGATCTAGAACACCATAAGTTATGTTACAGGGCTATGCACCCGTTGTATTCCCATCGGAGACCTATCAACGTGAACTAGCACTGTGGAGAAATCTCTCTGGCTAATCAATACCTTTGTTCATTATGCTGTCGCTGATGAATATGGATAAAGATTGGGCAAGCGTGAGTCAGGTGACTCGGAATAACTCGCCTGGTGAACAATCCATAAGTGTCTTTATGTGTGTGTGTATGTGTTATTAGTGATCAAACCATCCAATCTGCCCCCCCATTTTTCCTGTGCCTTCTCATATTATTGTTGGCAGATGGACATTACTCTCGTAACAGCTTTATTCAATTAGTAATATTTCATTGCAGCCCCTGACATGAATGAGCAGACAGCAAAGGCTCAAGGCATTTGCATTTATTGGCGAACCCGTTTGGACTCACTTCCAATCCCTCAACTCAGTCTGGTAGCATCAGCCTGTTTTTAGGCATCCCTCCTAATCTCAGTGTGCTCTGGATAAAATCCTTGGCAGGTTGCATCCCTTGAAGGGCATGATCACCAAATAGTGATGTGCTACACTAGGTTGCAGAATCGTACTAACACATTTATGGTATTGAATGTCTTAGGATGTAGGTCTTATTTGTCTGAACAGAGATGGCCTTACCCCATAGTACTTTGGGTTGTGTGTGTGTGTTTTTTTTAATCTATCTGCTATTCAAGCCAAGTTCTTTAAAAAAAATAATAATGCCATCCATCAAGGGCAATCAATATGAGGAAGAACATGTCTATATGTACAGTTGATCTGAACATCGTAATCTGAGTCTAATTGAACCGGCGTGTTACAGCTCTCAGGGTGAGCTTCAATGTACAGCATTGGTAGCAAGAGTCCTTAGATCTATTTGAATGGGGTGGGAATTAACTCTCTCTCCAAGATCGACGGACATCTGAAATTGGAAGAAGTTTAAAAACAGAAGTTTGATTTGTAGAAAGAGTTCAAAGTTGAATAAAAAGCAAGATGATGGATTAGCCTTTTCTATATATGAATTTCATTTAATTTGAGATATTACAAGTGGATGAATAATGGAGTAATAGAATAATGGCAAAATTTGATGGAGAGTCCCATCAATTTTGGAAAGTCATTAAGCAATACAGAATTTTTTTCCCCCTGGAAATGGCATCTGAAATAAAGAACATTTAATTTTTTTTTTAAAAAAGTGCTAGATGTAGGAGAAGGAGTGGCAGAGCTTGGAGGTGGAGTCGTAAGAGGAATCAGCAGAGTCAGTACCTAGCACTACTAAGTTCAACCCTTCTTGAATTCCATTCACCTTATCTAGTGCCAGAATAATGCTAACCATTAGTTGATTAGAGTTCTGTGCCTAGGCCTGAGCAATAAATCAGTTTAATCAGAACTTAATGTTTCATTAAGTTCCTTGGACTTTTGCACCTAACACTTATAGAAGAAATAGGTTTACACTGCCTACAGTATCTATGAGCCTCCCATTGTCAGGAGGATCTGAAGCAACAAGATAGCCTGTGCAGGGCCTCGCTTGGTACCACAGTTGGCCCAAGACTCAAGTCCAAGAGGCAGCATTGGAACCTCCATAAGCTCTTCAGAGCAACTTGAACTTGTTTTCTTTCCATCAGAACTTATATCCTATTTCCCTTCTTTCATGTTGTGCCAGCAGGAACTGTGGTTTCCTGCCACCCTAGTAACAGTAATGGAGTTGGAAGTTGCAGAGTTGCAAGTAACACCTTGGAGGTCATCTAGTCCAATCACCTGTTCACACAGGAGACCTGTACTAGGGATTCGAACCATTGAACTGCCGACCTTTCTGATCGACAAGCTCAGTGTCTTAGACACTGAGCCACCTAGTCAGGTTAAACAATTTGTTTCTCTATAAGCAGGTTCCTTCATCAGTGGCCTTTCTCAGCTGTCTTTTTATTGAGAAGTCATGTTAAAGTTTGCCTGCACTAGAGCAGCTGAGAGCTCCGTTGGCTTTTTCCAAGACAAATGGAAGATCAGCCTCCCTTCCCTCATGACAGATGTCAAAGCACACGTCAGAGTGCTCCAGGGACCTTCCAAGGGAAGGCCCACGTTCTAGTACTCAATTTCCCCTTCATAGAGATAAACCAGCAATTACGCACCCTTTGATAGTTGATGGCCAAGTCATGAACTTGAAAGGAGACGATTAGTTTGTATCCCTTCAGGGCCACCGCAATAAGGAGCCAAGAGAAACAGGGCTGAGGAAGACAGGGTGTTGTCTGCAGTTAATGTGACACTTTTGTCAGTTGCGGTCATTCGTGTTAGTGGAAGTAATAAAATGACAGGCAAGTTATTAGAAAGATAGGAGATGAAATTGAGCTGGAGCTCCTGGCCACTTATCTCATCTTTGTTCTGTTGGGTAATGGGTTGCTATTTGTCACTAACTGTACTTGTTGGTTTGATCATATCTAGAACCTGCAGTATTTATTCCTTGTGAAAAGGACAGTAGAATTTGCCACAATATATTCAAAGAAAAAAATGGGGGCAGTGGAGGGGAGGAAAGAGTTGTACAATTATGTCATAGTTAAAATTAACAAAGTTCCTTCCCAATGGATGTACATATGGATGAAGACAGCATACTTTTCAAAGCTGCTTTGTTTGAGAACCATTCTGATCAAGACATTTGTCCCAGAATGTATACCTGCAGCTTTGAAGGCTTCTGAAGCAGTAACTTGTGGATATTTGAGTGTCTGAGAGACACTGAAGAGATTTATAGTCACTTGGTCAATGCATTCAAAAATGGAGGGAGTCACAATTTAGGCACGCCACTCCTTCCACATAAATATCATCTGCATTTATAAAAGGTAAAGGTTTCCCTTGCACATATGTGCTAGTCATTCCTGATTCTAGGAGGCGGTGCTCATCTCCGTTTCAAAGCCAAAGAGCCAGCGCTGTCTGAAGATGTCTCCGTGGTCATGTGGCCAGCATGACTAAATGCCAAAGGCGCACGGAACGCTGTTACCTTCCCACCAAAGGTGGTCCCTATTTTTCTACTTGCATTTTTTACGTGCTTTCGAACTGCTAGATTGGCAGAAGCTGATACAAGTAACGGGAGCTCACCCCGTTATGCGGCACTAGGGATTCGAACTGCTGAACTGCTGACCTTGCGATCGACAAGCTCAGCATCTTAGCCACTGAGCTAAAAAATATAAAATATAAAAAGAGACAAAATAGTTCTTGCCTGGTATGCCTCATTCCCGACGCTTATTTTTTCACCACAACAGCTTATATGTATGTCTATCAAAGATTGTGTTGGAGAGAGACAGAGGATAGAACTCCACCCGTAATTGTGTGGATGTACATGAACTTAATGGTTTATTAGCTTTAGTTTGTTCCCTACGAAAAGGAAGACATTTGTAACAATATTGCATGCTTGGTTGATTGCCATTGTCATTGTTATGAGGCACAATTGCAGAAGGCCTCTGATTAGCGGGGGAGGGGGGGAACGGGGGGAATGTAGGAGGAATCTGATCAACTTAGGTAGAACTTCTTTTAAAAATGTATTCCTAGCACTCCAAAGTGTTCTTTTCCAGCCTCATCTGTTATGTGCTTACTAGAAGTAAGCCCTCTTAAATTCAATGAAATTTATTCTCAAATTGCACAGGATTGCAGCCTCATTTTCGTCCCATTAAAGTGTATTTCTCCCATTATATTTCCCGCTACTTAATATATTTTTAAATATGCATGCTTGATATTTAGTACCACTTATGCAAGTAACATGGAATGTTGTCTCTAGGGAAACTCCAATGATTCAGCCTTTATGTGCAAGACAGGGCTTTCTAAAAGAGAATAAATCAGGGGTAAAATGCTAGCAGTTCGGGCCTGTTTGCCAGAACCGGTAGTAAAAAATGCTACTGGTTCATTGAATGTAAAAAAATGTAAAAAGAAAAGTTCCAACGATCAGCTGAACAACGTGCGATCGTCAGAACTTTTTGTAAAAAAATTTTAAAGAATTTTTTTTACTACCGGTTCTCTACCGGTTCTACCGGTTCAGAAGTGCGCGCTCTTCTGCGCAAGTGCAGAAGCGTTTTCATGACATCAGGGTCAGTGGGTGGAGCCTCCCGCCGGTTTTACTACTGGTTCTACAGAACCAGTGAGAACTGGGGGTAACCCACCACTGCTCAGTACCAATCTTGGCTTACTACAATGGAGCTTGATAAGTATAACTTCTGAATAGATTTAACTTCTGTTAAAAAGATATAAAGATAGAGGTTAACAGTTCATGGTCAGTGAAATTATATTAATTATGTTGGAAGCTGAATAATTGTTATGCCAATAACATGTAAAATGGTTTAGTCATAAGTATTTGCAATCACCTGCCCTTATTCATGAATTTACCATTGTACTGTGCAATAACTCCTGTTGTATGCCTTGTCTCTCATTTATCTCCATACTTACCATAGCAACTACTATTTCCAGAGGGGCACAACAGGAATTGACATTTTGTCCAAATTTCTTATCAAAAACAAAAATGAAAAAGATCTCTCTAACACGAATGCTAAAAACATAGCTGAACATATTATGTTCTGAAGTTGCTGAAGGATTATTAACTCTAAGATGGGCTTTTAACCTGGTTAAATCTATTGTGTCCAACTAGCAAAAATGTTTGCAATATTTGTAGTGCTGTGATGCAGAAGAGCCTTGTTGGAGAAGAGCTGCAGTGGCGCAGTGGTTAGAATGCAGTATTGCAGGCTAATTCTGCTCACTGCCAGCAGTTCAATTCTGACCGGCTCAAAGTTGATTCAGCCTTCCATCCTTCTGAAGTCAGTAAAATGAGGACCCAGATTGTTGGGGGCAATATGCTGACTTTTACCGCTTAGAGAGGGCTGTAAAGCACTGTGAAGCAGTATATAAGTCTAAGTACTATTGTTATAGCAATACTACTATCTTTCTCTCCACATATATAAGAATACTAGCTGGTGAAACTACTGAGGAAATGTTTTAACTGTACATAGAACACAAGACAACGAACATGAAGTTAGTGGTGAAGGATTTAGGAGCAACCTGGTCAGTGATTTGGATTACGAAATTTTACTTGAAAGCCCATAATCTGTTTTCGCATTGATTCAGTGTCTCACTTTATGAACATGTGAATGATTTTTTAAATGTTATCTAATTCTGGGTTTTATTTAATTGACCAAACTAAGTAATAATTTTAAGTAGCAATTTTATGATGTTTGTGTGTCTATATTTTTCTTGACTGTACACCGCCTTGAGTCCTACGGGAGAAAGGCGGCATAGAAATATAATAAATAAATAAATAAATAAATAAATAAATAAATAAATAAATAAACAAACAAACAAACAAACAAACAAATAAATAAATAAATAAAAGGAGCATAACCCTAGCATAAAGTGATATTGGTGTGTAGACATCACATTATTGTCTTTTGCTCCTCCCTTTCTACCTCTTCTCATGGTTGGATGACCACACTCTTCTGCAAGCATTAGTGTATTGTGAATCAGATGGAAAGACATTACTACTGGGTCAGAATACTATTGGGTGGCCTAATAAATTCAAAGTTCAAATAATTATATCATCTGCATTTTCTGGACAGATCATTACATTCCCAGAATTTGACTATTTCTGCCCTGTATAATATTTGGGGGAAAGGGGTATTGGAAAATCAGAAAATTGTGGGCCACAATCAGGGAGATGCCAAAATTAACTGATTAACAAGGAATGGCACATATGTTGCTATAATTTACTTTTAAAGAGAAAAAAAATAATACAATCACATGCAGCTCCCCATTGTTTGTCTCATTTCCATAGAGACTTATTTCCTGCCAAGGCTTCTTGCCAGTATTGTAATTCGGAAACTATGAGATAGCAGACACCAAGAGATGCTCTCTTAGCCCTTTGATTCCAACTAAGTGACCTCTTTGATAAGGACAACTTCCTTGGAGAGTCATTCCCTGCCTCCAAGTAATTGATTTGGAATGCCTAATCACAGAACTGCAATGAAATGGAGCATTAGGTTTTCTTTCTCCAGGTTAAATTCTGATTAAAAACAAGCAAAACAAGCATTCACTGACTGGATTCGTGCATTCTGCTAATCCATTAACTGGAAGGTGGACTTGGTAATATCCATAGTTTGTTTTAGGCTGCAGCCAATAGATTAAGATTATGTTTTTGTAGGTTTAATGATTTATAAAGTAGGTTAGCATAAGGCATAAAAGGGCCCCACATGATTTGTTTGGGGTTTCCTGGTTTGGTTCTATGCTGAAGCTATGCCTCCGTTCAATTCACAAAATTGTGAAGCAAATATAGCTAAGAACACAGAAACACAAAGGAAGAATTAAGAATGGATTGTTTTAACAAACAATGGTTAAAGTGAATCAACTCAGAGCTTAAGATACTATGAAACTCAGCTACTAAAAGGCCACTAAACATGCTTAACCCCAGCCTTCATGTCTGAACAGCCAGTAGACTAGACACATAGTGATATTCATTATATCAGTACCATGATAATGTATTGGAGGGACATGGGGACATATGACATATGCCCTATGATGAAACGATCACACAAATGTCACAACTTCTTTATTTTGTAAGAACAGGGCTTTAAATATTACATTCTGAGCCAAGTGTTGTCATTCTGACATCATCACAGCTTACTATGAAAGCCACAGCTAGTATCTAACCATTCTAATATGGCTAGAAGTGTAGGTTTATGTGTACACGGAAAAGAAGATGACCATCGGCAAGGTGAATAAACTCAGTTACTGCAATGGAATGTGTAGATGACCTTGGGGGATGAGGAAAAGAGATCCTGCCTAGGGAGTGATGAGACAAGAGAGGGAGAAGCCCCCAGTGGCTTAATGGTCAGCGAAAAAAAACTTAGAAAGGATCCACCCTAGTCAATTAAAAGTGGGGGAAGGAAGTTTGAATATTTAGACTTGCAAGATTCTGTTAATATAGCCTTACAATAAAGTAGATTTAGCTCATCTACTGGTGTTTTCCTATCTGGTTTACCAAGGAGATCTGACAGTTATATTGTCAATCCATGTAGCTTGGAAGACCTGAATAACCAGGTAAGGGACAGATTGTCATGGAAAAAATCTATGTGGTTACTAGCAGTCAACCTGAGCTGATCAATCAACCTTCTATGCATGTTTCCCTGGGATTAAGTACATATAATTGTTGCTATTAGACTGGCTGAATTATCTCTTCCATTTATTAATATAAAAGAATCCTTTTTTTTTTAAGACCTCAAGGTTAATGGTGAAAATACAGGTTGGGATGGCAAATCTATGTCCCTCCTCTGTGTTTGCTGGAATTACCCAAAAACAAATGAAAAGGGTAAAAATAAATAAAAAATTAAAAAATAAATTAAATTAAAATAATAAAATAAAATAAAGTAAAGTAAAATAAAAGCCAGTCTGATACAGTGGTTAAGACACCAGGCTAGAAACCAGGAGAGTATGAGTTCTAGTCTTGCCTTAGGCATGAAAACAGTCTGGATGATTTGGGGCCAGTGACTCTCAGTCCAACTCACAGAGTTGTTGCTGTGCAGAAAATAGGAGGAAAGAGTACTAGGTATGTTCACCACTTTGAGTTACTTATAAAGTAATAAAGGCAGAATAACAATCTAAAAAAGCAACAAACATTATTTTGAAAGGAAATGATAGCCCTGATTAGAAGAAATTATTAAATGGGAACAACAGGAGATTTGGAAAGAAACGACGACAATCGGAAATGTACTCAGTGATCAGTGATTCACTACAGTGGATCTACAGTACAGTGATCTACTACAAAACTTCTCCAAATCTTTAGAGTTAAAAGAAAAGCACAGACTAGTCGATCCTAAACTAGCATTCTAAATATAACAAGACTTTGAGTACTTTCCCAAAATTTCAATTGCAATCTAGGGAATAATTCAGCCTAGCTGCTGAAAATGCTTAGATATTATTGATGCAAAATGGAAAAAAAACTACTTTAAAATTGCACATAGCAGGAACTTATTTCTAATTTTGGTTCATGCACACTTCTGTGTGGAACTTTTTTTGTTTTTTGTTTGTTTTACCAACCTGTTTCATTGTATAACCATTGTATAAGAACTGAATCTTGTGTAGGTATCTCTCACGTTATTGGCAGCTGGAGCTTTGATAAAAGCCTTCCTAAGCAATGAAGGGCTCAAAAACTTAAAAGATCTTCGAAGGTAGATTTCATTTCCCCACCCATCTTCTAAACTGAATTGGGACCACAGATTAAACTTCCAGGTTTTGTCCTTAGTGCTAATCTGTTGCAACGATTGTTTTGCCTGTGCATTAAATTAGTTGGGATTACAGATTAGAGCACATTCTAGCATCACTCATTTGAAGCTGAGAAGGTATAACATTACTTTATAATATTTACTTTACTAGAGTGCTTGTGAAATTAGCAGAACTGGGTAGAAATCTACCTAGGTAGCTGTGCATTGTTTCTGTGCATCAATGACAGGCCCTGCCCTTTTTAGGTGTGTGCAATGCAAGTGGCACATAATAAAAATGGGCAGATATTATGATCATGTCCACCATTTGAGATTATTGACAACCGTGTATCTAAGACTCTCTGTTTTCTGGATTAAGAGGGTAAGTACATTCACTGTTTCACTAAACTACTACCACTTTCCATTATACTCAGGTAGAATGAGCAAATCGTGTTGTTTTGTTCCTGGGGTCCTATTTTTTCTTTTGACTCATGAATCAGAGGTTTGGGGATGCACTGGGTAACAATAAAATCTTTTAAATTAATTTGGGACAATTCCTTATATTGAGGAAAAACGTGAGTCTTAACCAGCCTTAAAAGAACCAGTTGAAACCCTTAATGCAGCCCCAGAAGAACTGCAACAGAACTTGAAATAGGTAGTTTCTGCAGCCCGGTACTGAATTTGCAATTCACCCATCTCTAAACATCAATACCTTGCAAAAGAAAGAGAGCGAGAGAGAGAAAATGTTTCACAGAATTTCTGCTTTCCCATGGCTAGAAAGGCCTTTGGATACACACTTCCACAAGCTAGTATATGAATCGAAGATCACAAAGGCATGACGAATAGGTTTAAACTATATTTTCGTTGATACAAGCAGTCTAGAATTCCCATAGCACCTTGTCTTCTACTTCAAAATCTTGGGAGACAAGAATGCTAGCGTCTAAACCATGTACCTGTTCTTTTCCGATTCAAAATTTGCTATCATCCCGTTTCATTTTCTGTAAAAAAAACAGATGTCTGTTCGGCTTATTTGCTGAATAAGTTGATGATGTTCAAGTTTCCAATCTGCTTTACTAAAGCCATTTGACCTTTGTCAGAAACAAATGTAAAATGAGAATGCAGATCAGTGATTTATTCGGGAAAGAATTATTTATATAACTCAAGCATGTTTTTCATTAAAAATGATATTTATTTATACCATACATACTTCAAAAACAGTGTTTTTTTTCTTTTTTGTTCCTTAGATATCATTTAGCCATTTGTTTAGGTCTGTTTTGCCTTGTCAATATTTCTTCTTGCTTTGTTCTTACTATCTTGATAAGTGTTTGAAAACACAGTGCAGGACAATCATGTAGCACTACCGAATGTCATTTAAGTTTGAGAAGGATTGCACCTTTGCTTTCTCTGTTCCCTTTCACAAGTATACGACACATTATGCAGCATAAAACAAAACAAACCTCTCTCCGTTCAATTTTATTTTTTAAAAAGTAAGACTTTGGGGGAAAAAAAGAGAAAAAGACAAAGCACAAATAAAAAAAAAATCAAGTCAGCAAAAATTGTGGCAGTTTTGATGTAAACATATTTTTGATATAAACATACTTTGACGAACTGGTCAGTATTTTTCAAGAGTCTCTATGAATTCTGGAGATCATGTCAAGACTTACGCTCACTAACTGAAATCAGAGAAATGTGATTTGAAATAAGGCATTTTAATTAAGGAAGCTTTCATCCCCCACTTTCTTTTCTTTTCTTTTTTTAAACACGCATGGAAAATACTGCAGCTATTGTTTTTGCTTTGTTGTTAGGGAAAAAATACTTAGTATACAAAGGCACCAAGCTACTTATGATCAAGTTAGGATTTACATTAGCTGTGACTAATTTCTTCCCATGGCTTTAATGGGGTTTGGTCACCACAAACTACTGTATAGTTGGATTGGGGCCAATGAAGAGGAGGAATCGTTTCCGCTAATAAAATTAACAGACTGAGTTATTATACAATGAACAGTGGTTGGAAAGTACGTAACTGGTTCAACTCGAAGGCTGAAAACAAATAACCGTTTCTGGTTTTGCAGTCACAGGAGAAACTTCTAAGAAAGAAAAACATTTTCTGTGCATTAGTAATATACTACATGGGGGAAATACTCCTTAGGTATCCTTCCAAGGAAGGATTTGTTATATGACACATACCATCATGATCTTTACTGCCGAGCTTGAGCAAATATCATTCCCTCAGTAGGTTGGGGTTAAAGAGGCTGCTAGTGTGGCTTGCCACGCTCAGACAACATGTGTAAACACCAGAAACGGGAACAACTGAAATGGGTTGCTGTGCAGATTCCTCTCTGGTTTCTTCTTGGATGGTCATTCCTAACTCCACTGTGATTCTCTCCGACAAACCACTTTTGGAAAGTACAAACAACCAAAACATTGAAATTTGCTCTGGATCCCCCCCCCACTCCCCGATAGCTGTTAGCTTGTCTCTACTGAAGGATAGTCACCCAACCAAAATGAACAGCGCATATTTCCCAAGCTTTAAGTGCTTGTGCCGTTAATGGCTTTTGATTGCTTCTATAAAAACATGCCTTAATCAGTCTATTGCACCTTCCAGTGCGGACCAGTCAACTCTGCAGAGGCTGGTGGGTTTTTGTTTTTTTTTTGGAAGACAACCATAGCCCAAGTCTTCAGTCAGGAATGCAGGAACGTCTTCATTTCAGGAATTTTGAAGCCATCTCTTAAGTCACGGAGGTGCATAGGGAATGTGACAGAGATGTATGTCTTCCAAAACCTCACCTACCCCTCCCAAGCCTTTTTCTATTGATCTCTTCAGGGGACAGAAGGGGGGGGCAGGAAGAAGATTTATAACGCCATTGTCTTCAGAGCTTCAACACACCCTGAAAGTGTGCCGAATCAGTGTGGGTAAACACTCAACAGCATTACATCATACAATTGCATTTCCTGAATGTTGGCAGGGCAATTAGTTTTGGGTGGGGGAGAGATCAAGAGTGGCTTTGAGAGAACCACAATGCAACCTTTCGCAGGCCTCCAAGAGAGGAAGCCCACCCACCCCCCACAGACACCCTCCCGTCCCAAGTGTAATGGGGCTTACTTCCAGGTTAACAGTTGCTGGCTTGCACCACTTTCCTAAAAAGTTCATCCTCCCGTAGTTGAAGAAATTCCTCCGTTGTCTCTTAATAAGCAACTTCTGCTTTCTTTTTTCCTCCTCTCCTCTTTTTCATTTTTTTAAAAATAAAACTGTGGCCTTGCTTTGAGAACATGCATAATTTTTAGGACCTGAGAAATACATTTAGGTATGGTATTCCATTGTTCCCCAGTTCCTAGGATTGTTTCTTTTTTTTTTCTTTTTCCTCACTGCCACAACCTTAGCCTGCGGTTAATACCAGCCGATTCATATATTTTGGTTACTGAAAACTTGTGCAAAGTTGGCAGTTTCGTGTTCACGCCTAACAGGATTTTGTTCAGCATTTGCCTGCCATACTGACCAGACACCACTTGGAACAAAGGGTAGGGTTTTTTTTTTTTCTTAATAAGACACTGATAGTATGGCAATACTTTTAAGGGAAAAAAGGGTATGGATATTATTACACATCCCCACATCGTGTAAGAAAAAAGTGCATGACTGGATTTATGTAATCGTAACAAGACCAAAATAAAAACAAAACAAGGAAAACCTGTATCCAATCAGGTGCTCTAAAGCATGCCAGCACCTCCCCTTATGCGTTTCTAGCAGGTAGTTAAAAATGGAACTTGTGTTTTCTTCTTTTCTTTAAAAAAAAATGTGCACTGAAGCTAATATAAATGAATTGAGCTAGCCAGCAAACTATTCCCACCCAACCCCCCACATATCTCACAGCTGGATGTAAATGTAAATGTAAAACAAAAACAAAACCCAAACAAACAAACAAAGAAAAGGTTAAACCACCATCAATACAATTGTTTTACATCATGGGCCTTTTGAGGCTCAATATATACAAGTGTTAACAGCCATGCTTAGTTGACGAACCTCTCAAAGGTTTAAAATACACAAAAACAATTGAAGTTGTCCTTTTTCTCTCTCGTTTTAATATCTTTGCAGTGCTTTGTTTTTAGGGGTTTTTGTTTTCTTTTGTTTTCTTTTTTTTTTTCTCCTTTCCTCTTCTAAGATTGCAGGCAACAGTCATTGATGGAAGAAACAGTCTCTTTGGAGATGACCACAAATTTTATAACAAAAGTGAGTTTTAAAAGGTAAGTTCATTTGTTATTCTTTTTTTTTTTAAGCAGTGGAAATGTTATCCCAGGTTAAAGATACTATCCCAACCCACATAATTTTTTTTTCTGTTAAAAAAAACATAACAAAAAACAAAGGAACAAAAAATAGGGGAAAAAATAAGGGGGGCAGGAGGAGGAAGGAAAGCACCCGGTCTTTTTCTGTTTTGTTTAAAAAAGGAAAAAAAAGATATATATTTATATATTTATATTTATATATATTTATAGAAGAGTCTGTAAATGGCAATTTGAAGAAGTATAAGGTCTTACTTTTTGAGCTGGCACTGACCGTGTCCATCTCAGGATTAATCTAATGAAGTGAAGGGAATGTTTTTATGCAGATTCGGGTTCTGACTGTGGCGATTTCGGCTGCGGACCGAGGAAAACATCATGTTGCATCCAGGGATTTTACATCTGTGCATTTCACGTAAGTGTACCGTCTTGTAATGCACCCTGAGAGTCCCCTTGTTGCTGTACATTTTGTGACAAATGTTACACATGATCCCACCGTTATTCATGGAAACGCTGTTAAACATGAGAGACCCCGGGACTTCAGCACTCAAGCTGACCCCTAAGGCTGCAGCCTCAGTTTTGTGTGATGATTCCTCGCTGTCGCTGACCCCATCCATGTCATCCAAAAGGATGCCCTCGTCGCTTCCTGCATCTGATTCTCTGGAAGAATGAATGCTACTGCTCGACTGGATGCTGGAGGTGGTGCTCAGGTCTAATACCATGTATTCTTCTGACATGCCCCGTCCGTATCCATTCAAGTGGGAGTCCTCGGTACCTGCTGGGGAGGAGGTGTCTTCCCGTAGATCAAAACCCAAATGGGGTGGAGCACCATAGATCTTCATCAAGAATTCATCACGAAGGTCCTTGCTAAGGGAGGGCTGAGAGGAATCCAGTCCCATGTCATCCAGTTCTTTGGTCAATAGTTTACGGTGCAGATTTATATTCGCACTGTGTCTGGGAAAGAGAAAGAAAAGAGATAGGGAGGGAAAAGAAATATGCAATATGGATTATAGTGCAAATTTTGGCAATGGAATAAAAACCGTAACAAACAATGTTCATGCAATAACACAACTGTTGCTCTTTTTTTTTTTTTAAGAAACGCAAGCATGACAGTTCAGACACCATTCCTATAAAGGCAAGATGCTGCAAATCCACATGAATTCAATCCCCACTTTTCTTGTATGGTTATCATACTACATATCAGGCTAATTGGCAGTGTGATTGATTACTACTTTTCTTTTCAAAAACATGGTGTCATATGAACTAGTGGGGAGGATATTCGATGGAATTTCTTTATCAAATCACAGCATTGGCTCCACTGGTTCCAATTGATACATGTAACCATAGGAACCAACTGGGAACAAAGGATAATTAGAAAAGAATCTTGAAATGGATTTATCCTCTTACCAAGAAGAGAGGGGGGAAAAACTAGTATTTAAGAACAGGATTCGTTAAATCTGAGTGAAACAATTTTTAAAAAATGGTAGGGAAAGAAAAGAGGCTATTTTACAAGGTAGCAATCCATGTGTGGCTTTCTAAGTTACTAAAACTTTGCTGAGTCATGAGGAGGGACTTGTTGCTATGTTGACTATATAGCTCATTCCAAATTATCAAAGTCCTGGGGCAGAAATGTGGAACTATTATAGTTTTGATATATTTTACCTTCTCACTCAACTAGTCTTCGGTGTTTAGTATATTTTGTTAGAAAGACATATTAGAAGGTGCCAAAATATCCTACTGAAACCTGAAACTTTGATTTGTGCAAGTTCTCTTCTTAACATTATGCATATCATGGGCTATCTGCCATTGTCTCCAGTCCAAATTCTAGCAGTCAGCGTGCACTTGACATTCCGTGCCAAGTCACATCATACAATTTGTACAATGCTGGTAAAGCCATGCCTTTTTCTAAACCCAGCTCTATTTCATCAGAAAACATTTGGAAAGGGAGCAAGACACTTAATATCTTACAAACCGGGGCTTCCAGAGTATGAGGTCACTGAGTAAACTGAACCAACATGCACAGTCCCACAAGCAGTAATTGTGTATTACAAAATAAATTCCTAAACTTTGATGGGGCAGCCAGGAGAAATCCTCAAAATTTGCCCTGCCATATAGAACTAAAGCAGAGGGCATATATAAATCAGCTGTACATTTACAAAGATCAGAAGTACAACTGACTCAGAGAAAAGATTTTAATAAAGAACTTTTTTTTTTAAAAAAATCCAGTTTCCAATCCAGCTACAGCTACAGCTACAGCTATAGCTATAGCAGAATGTTTTCCAGTCCGAGAGTGGTTGGCAATATGCATTTCCAATCACATTACAATGTAGAGGGAAGTGCATGCCTTTATCTTTCTCTTCTACAGTAGTTCAAATGCAGATCAGTGGTGAGTTTCAAATTTTTTTACTACCGGTTCTATGGGTGTGGCTTCGTGGGTGTGGCATGGCTTGGTGGGCGTGGCTTGGTGGGCGTGGCAGGGGAAGGATACTGTAAAATCTCCATTCCGTCCCCAATCCAGGGGAAGGTTACTGCAAAATCCCCATTTCCTCCTGATCAGCTGGAACTTGGGAGGCAGAGAATAGATGGGGGTGGAGCCAGTCAGAATTTTTACTACTGGTTCTCCAAACTACTCAAAATTTCTGCTACCGGTTCTCCAGAATTGGTCAGAACCTGCTGAAACCCACGTCTGATGCAGACCATGCTGAATTTGATATTTGCTTGATGTTCAGATAGGCATTGGAAAATTGAGGCAAGTTTGGATCTAAATTGGGCTGGGCAGTTACTAACTGCTTCTGCACATGACTGTGCCTTGCAGGATCGGGCTGACTGAGTATCAACAACCAAAGATCAGGGAATTAGATTCCTCACAAATGAAAGCGAATATACATGTCCCAGGATAATGTTGCAGGATCCAATCTGAGTCGGTCACCAGGACTAGAGACTTAGTCTTCCGAACTTTCAAACTCATGCTTTCGGACTCGAGAAACTAAATTTCTGGTTTCGGTGACAGACCCAGATTGGATCCTGCAATTAGATTTCTTTATGTAATTTGCACATTGGCTGTCAAATAATATATCCGCTCGTTGTGTATCTCTCAACTAGCCATCCCAAAATGTACCCACTTGTGCCATAAAATGAAAGTTATTTTTTCATAGACAAATAAATAGAGGATGCATTATATTTTATTTATTTATTTTATTTTTCACATTTTTGAACCGCCCATTTCCTCGGAGAGGGAATCTGTATATTGTCAGGATTGATTTGATTCATTAAACGTAGCAGGGCAAGCTAACAATATATTCTCCTTAGGAAATGAAGGATGGGTAATTTTGGATCCCAAATAAGAGAAAAAGCTACTGAGAGATACATCCAAGGAATAGGGTGGTAGGTGGTGGACAGGAGGAAGGCAACTTTATCCACAAGAGTGAAAGTATCATTTCATATCAAGTACTGTAGCACTGATTTAATTAAAGAAGGGAGTTACACTATCCCCAACCCTGCACTTATGAAGGCTGAGCTTACCTTGTGATAAGTTCAGCTTTCTAATCTTTTGCAAAAGGAGGAGGAAGGCAGAGACAGAGAGAGAAAAAGGGAGGGAGGGAGAGAGAAAAATAGGAGATAGAAAGAAAGAGACAGAGAGAAAAAAGAAAGAGAACAAATTCACATTCCAATCCAGTCACATCTGGCTTTTAAAAAAAAATGAAAAGAGAATCTTTAAACAATAAAATACAGGCTAAAAATGCTTTGGCTGTGAGATCATTTTCTGTCACCCATCATCTCGCTTACACTGTTGTCCTGATGGTTGCTGGACCAACTACACAATCTAAAGCCATAAATCAAATCAGAGAAGAAGAAAAAAGCGCAAATATGCGTTGCCCACATTTTTCTTCTGAACAGATCCATGCAGGGTTCACATACATAAATGATCAAGAGAGGGACAGCCTCACAGCCTTTTCAGCAAAGGGATTTCTTGCCCATTTGTCACAGGATAAAGAACTCAAAGGAAACGTCTCAAAGTAAACATCGGAAGCATTTTGCTGTGAACATCTGAATATGGACTGTATTGCCAATTATACTGTAGCATGTCTTCAACAGCAGAAATGTGTTTGCTCCTCTGATAGCATCATGCAAACAGAGGTTGGAGTGATTCCTCCATGAACAAACCACATGACAGTTTCTTGCCATGGCAACATGCTTTTTTTTTTTTCCAGAATAAAATCAATTTGTTGCACATTGACAACTACTATACACAAATATCTTGTCAGTTGTTATGTTTGTAACCTGTATTGTCTCTAGAGAAGCTCAGGACAATATTTTAGCTTCACAAGTACATTGAATAAATCGTAAGCAAATAAATAAAACAACACACACACATGCAAATTAAAAAGTCACATAAAAGTTATATACAGGTCCTCTGAATTATAGTTTAGCAACCCCATTTATGCCAGATTTACACTGAGATTAGGGGCTTTGCCAAAGGGTCTCAAGAGCTAAGAGAGGAACTGAAGATAGATTTCCCACAACTACATTTGTAACTCACTGCAGTACATGAGCTCTGCTGTGGACTACATGAAATGATAAACATTAATGCAAACTGAGCCTAGATTATGTGGGTTTTTTCCCCGCTAAAATATAGCACAGACAAGGTGCCTTGTCTGTAAATGCAGCTAAGTTGTCTATTATTTAGTTTCCTTCATTGGCTGCAGGCAAAAACAAACAATTGGATCTATGTGGGAATAACACCAAGAATTTTCTGAATACAAGACATAAATGTGTATTAATGTTGCATCATTGGGGATGCAAACACATACACAAAAATCTCCCTCCAAGTAGAAGTGGCTGCTTATTTTCCTTGATGATGGTGAGTTCAAAGTTGCAGCTGGCTTCGGCTATCAATAGAAAGTGATGCCATGGCCATTGACTTATCATTTACAGCGCTGACTATCAGTAATCCGATTAAGCTATGTACCAGCCCTTAATATCTGTCAGGCAAACAATGTGCAGAAATGTGTGGGCAACTTCTGGCACTCTTTCTGGCAAGGTCCTTTTTCCGCTGTCAGGAGTAGCATTGGCTTCTCCTAATATAATTACACTGACTTTTATTCAATTAAGTGTCATTCCTAGCTTTAAAAAAAACTTGCTTTATCAACTGATTCAGGTGTAATGCAATAATCAGATGAACTCATTTGCAGGGGCATTAGCTCTGCTGTTCATAACTTTGGGATATGAGTTCATTCATAGCAGTCGATTTCCACTGTGCAACTACAGTTCACAAGGACTGATTCTCTTCCATTAGTTTCTTCATGTATATTTCTCGTATTGAAAAATAATCTTTCAGTTCATATTTAATGGATTATTGGGAAGAAAACACCTTGGATTTATTTGGATTAGTAGTTTTCTTTTTCTTTTTACATGTTCAGCTTTATAGCAAAACTGTGGAGTTCAAACTGGCTGTGAAACTGGCAGGACGCTGAACAGTAAGCTGTATCCAGATTTTAAGTAGGCTTATGGGCTTTAATCTTCTGGGGACCATATTGAGTGCCATTGATTTTAAGCATGACTATATTTGGATTGTTATATAAGGTACCCTAAAATACAATTCAACTGTATGCCAGATAGATATTCTATATGTTGAAATGGATTTCACATGTGGGCGACTCATTCACTTCAAAGCAACAGTCAAGATCAAGTCCTGAAGCTCTTGATCCCAGAATGTTCCTATAAGCTTTTCTTGTTTTCTGTTATTTTCTCTACCGTCCCAACGGTGTTTTTTTCCAAAAGGCAACTGGATTTTGTCAATCTTGGTTTTTTTCTTTGAAAATGCTGAACTGAAGAAGCTTCTTGGATGAGAAGTGAAACATTTTCAAGGGAAAAAAAAACAAGAAAGTTCAGTCGTCCTTTGGAAAAAGCACCTTTGGGACAACCTTGACCTGAATGATTGATAAACTCCATAGACTTTCTCTACTGTTTTGAAGGTCTGGTAAACTGGAGTATGTTAGGAACTTCTCCCTTCTCCCAAATCTAAACACAGGAATTGCATTTTAATGTCATTGAATGAACTCCTTGATCTATCATACTTTGCATATGACAATTCTATGTAGAAGCCCAGCACTATCAACCATTCTAACTTGTCTCCCCCAATTACTGACTTACTTAATAGATAAATGTTTTATCTACTATTTAGTCCTAAGAGTAATCACTGCTTATTTCTAAGCTTTTCTAAGGCACGTGGTTATTCTTGGAGCTTTTAGCTTACTTAATTTTAAGTATTTCATTAAAGAGAAGCTTGCAAAGATGTCTTCAGGCAAAAACTAACAAGTGAAAAATATCACTAGTCTTAACGAAAATTTTGGGAGCTTCCCTTAGACTCAGAATCCCTGAATTTGTTTTAAATTTCACTGTGGTTTAAAATCTGGTGGCAATTCTAAATCTTTCCTTTTTCCTCTGGCACAGTTTTGACCATGAATTTCCCCCCGTTTTTATGATCCATGGCCAGCCCTTGCTTTTCCACAATATAAGAAGAAGGAGAGCCATTCTGGCAATGCAGCTGTTAAAGAAAGGAATGATTGCAGCATCCAAAAAGCTTCAAAAATTGTTACCCTCTCTTGAATTGTTTCCCTTTCTTGAATTTAGAAAGAGGAAAGTATTAAATACATGAAAGAGAGTGTTGGTTTCTTAAAATCTTGTTTCTACCCAAGTCACATCCACTATTTTTTAAAGTGCAGTACACAGCTCATAGACAAAGTGTGCCCCATAGCTAAGAAAAAACAACTATAACAAGATATTTACTTAAGTATGCCTCCTACACTAATATTACTAACACCAAAGTACAGGCTCATCCCTATTATCTCTTAAATCCTGCTGCTACAGTACATGGGGAAAAGCAAGAAATGTTTATTAAAGGAGACCTAAATTAGGCAGGACTACTAAATACGGGCTGAGTTGGATATTCTGAACCATTTTGTTTTCTTCTAACAAAGTGGTTGACCAGATTTCTATAGCTCCGATACGGCTGCCATGTCTAAATGCAAGTTAAGGAACTATAGTTCTTCAAATATTGCAGAATTATACCTTCCAGAGCTCTTCACCCTTAACTATGCTGGCTAGGGTGCTAGTCAGGGTGGTATTCACTTACCTTTGCTACCTGTTCGCAAATACGAGCGCACACGTTTTACTCACATGCGCCACATCCGCGCATGTGCAAATTGTCAAAAACGGGACATGATGACATCCAGGCGGGTGGGCAGAGCCTCCCGCAGCCACCACTACCGGTTCACCCGAGCTGGATAGAACCGGCTGAATACCACCATTGGTGCTAGTAGATATAACTCAGAAACATGAAGATTTCCCATCCATGATATAATGCTTTCTAACAAAAAAGATCTAGTGTCAACTCTGGAGCTGATCTGACTGAGGCCATTTTGAGGTTCCAGGGTTGCCACACTGGAGATGAGAGTTAGGGAGGGGGGAATAGTGATAGCTGGGGTTTTGTAGCCAAAACAAAATAGTTTGCCCTGTGAACCAAGGACATTTCCACAGGTGGCTGAAGAAAGGAAGACTGATGTTACCAAGCAACCGGGTTGTACCCTGATAGGACCATGTGACTGATTGTTTGAGGAAAAACTTCTACTTTTAATTAGGTGAAAACCGTGGGAACATTTATTTATTTATTTATTTATTTATTTATTTATTTATTTATTTATTTATTTATTTTATTATATTTCTATACCGCCCTTCTCCTGCGGGACTCAGGGCGGTGCACAGCCGAGATAAAACATAACATATAAAATTTAAAAAACAGTTTAAAAACAATTAAATAATTTTGGCCCAGTAATTAAAATAACCCATTTAGTTTGTTTTCACCAGCCTGTGCCAATATGATATATCCAATAAAACTATTCTTTGAGGAACCTACCCACTTCGGAGTTCTATTTGCTATGGGTGTATTACTTGGAACCAGTGGTGAAATCCAACATTTTTTACTACCGAGTCTGTGGGCATGGCTTGGTGGGCGTGGTGTGGCTTGATGGGCGTGGCAGGGGAAGGATACTGCAAAATCTCCATTCTCACCCCACTCCAGGGGAAGGATACTGCAAAATCTCCATTCCCACCCCACTCTGGGGCCAACCAGAGGTAGTATTTGCCAGTTCTCCGAACTACTCAAAATTTCCGCTACCGGTTCTCCAGAACCTGTCAGAACCTGCTGGATTTCACCGCTGCTTGGAAGCCTCAGCTCCTGTAGGAAAACATCGGTGTTTCCCAATTCTGTCGTAGACCATCGGCAGCTGGGTTTCCTGGGCTGAAGTTCCCTCTCCCCCGCTTAGCTTAGTTTGTTTACCTGGAACTAAGACGATATTGTTTGCTATATTTTATAGTCTTATATTTTCCATATCGGTGAGTAATATTACAGCCAGAGATGATTGATGATTAAGAGTTAAAGGCAAATAGCATACATCTTTGAAATTACTCTATGGAGACTGAAATCAAAATTTTAACAACACTTCACATGTGTGTTCAAATTCCCACATTGCTTTTCATAGCATGGGTAAAAACTGGGCAGGATCTCACTAGAATGGGTTTACTGCTGACCCTCAGGCTCTCTGACCTGGATCTATCTTTTCTTTGATGTTGTTGCTGGTTCATATGCATAAATCAGTGACAAGACAGAGCAAGGAGAAAGATTTCTCCTTCTAAGTAGCGGTTCTCCTTCTAGGTTCATTTGCCTAGAGGAAGCAGATGAATGGAATGTAGAAACAATGACAGAAAGCAGGAAAGGGGTCATACATCTTCCTCAGGGGCTTTTTAGATTTGGAACTGATTCCATAGAAAGCTTGATAAATTTAAAGGAGAGGTCTTTGCAACTGTAAATTAACAAGTCCTTATAACTAAATTTCTTGGAGACCTTCCTTCAATACTTCCTACTTCATTAACATACAAGGCAAAGTATTAGTGTGGTGAGAAATATTATGGTAGTGTTGATAAAAGATTTCTTTAGAACAAAAACTTCATTTTTAGAAATGATATCTGAATATATTAAAATTACAGTATAACTACACTAAAACAAATCTTTGAATAAGGTGCTATCAACATTTCCTCAGTTCATTATTTTAAACCACAGTAGGAAGTTGTACTAGAACCAGTAGGAATGAGGTTCAATTTTAACCATGGCCATGGAAGATCATGGGGTGATTGTGGGCCCTGTGGGCCCCCTCAGGCCTGTTGCTTTAAGGGGAAGCATGAAAGAAATAGAGCATTGTAGGCCAGCTTGAGTTCCTGAAGGTGAGGCAGAATCTAAATCCAAGACATAAATAAATCATACAAATACTTAAAAATATTAACCTAAACATATCATGAAGTTTAGGTACTTTCTACCTTTTAAAGAACGTTTATTTCTGGCCTTTGCATTTTTCATATACTTCCTCTATAATGGTTATTGATTCTGATACGTAATTACATATCTATTGAATGAATTTGACTAAAAACGATTTAGCTTATATTTCTATTTTGTGTGGATTGATTTTTCTTTTTTCAAATTTAGCGATAGCAATAAAGAAGCAGCTTAAAAATAATATAAATTGCACCTCTATAGTTATGGGCTAAATTCAGGGCATCTTAATCTTTCAGATTTCAATCCCTGGAGGTAGGAGCCACATCTGATTTGTAGTGTCCTCTTTACTTCATTTACCACACACTTTGTATGTCTTGTGTTGTAGCCCCACTGAATTAATAGCTAATTTCCAGGGAATGTGCACCTCCAATGAAGTTGTGCCACTTTTTTGTTGTAGAAAAACAGGGGAAAGCAACTTTTTTGTAACTGGGGGAACTGTAGTTTCAGTTTTATTTGTCTTTATAGGCCAGGGCTATAAAGGGCTAACAATTTTTCATTTTAGTTTTAAAATTTACCATTCTTCAAAAGAAGACATCCCCACTTGTCTTTTCCCCCCAGTTTTTCCCATGGGACCAAGTCTTTTAACACGCCTTCATTTCAATTTTGGAGCTGGGTTTTTTTCCCCCAAAACCCCCCAAAATGACTGTATGACTATAATCTTGTTGCTTGTATCCTTACGATTTATATTGATATTGTTTCCTGATTGCTTATTTGTACCCTAGAACTACCCTAAGTGTTGTACCTTACGATTCTTGATGAACTTATCTTTTCTTTTATGTATACTGAGAGCATATGCACCAAGACAAATTCCTTGTGTGTCCAATCACACTTGGCCAATAAAGAATTCTATTCTATTCTAACCCCCCAAAATAACTGTGATATGCTTATAGGAGAGTTAACCACACTGATTTTTAAATTATTTATTTATTTATTGTTTTACAGAAATCTTGGCAGCTTTATTGGGGGGGGGGAATGAGATTTCACTGTTCCTATTTGATGATTTGCTGCTAAATTTTGGCAGAACTATCTTGGAGCTCCAGGGACAACAGAGCATGCAGACCACAGGCGACCTACCCTTGTTCTACAAAATCAAGAAATCCTGCAGAGTATCGGGGTCAACAAAGACTTAAACCAGCACAACACAGATCCCCAGTGAATAAATCTCAGTCTCACAAAACATAACATATATCACAAAACTAACAGCTCCAAAGGCTCCTCAAAGGAGACAATAACAATTAAAGCAGTTAATACAATAGATAATATTTATCAAGGTACCGTATTAACATAACCTACTCATTTCTCTAACTTCCTAAAAGTATATTGCAGCAAATGTCCAAAATATCTGACTCTGACATATGGATTCTGACATTCTCAACTTAATTCCTCATACTCCAATGTATACTTTGAGACATTGATTTGAAATCCTGAATCTGGCAGTTTTGGCTTTGCTTCACTTCCAGTTTTCCCAATCTTAAGGCCATCCATTGTTATTTTTTTTAAGGTAGTGTTAATTTTTCTAGGCATCATGGGTTTGTGCAGAGTGTGCACATTTTCCCCAATCATTTTCTGAATGCAAGTGATCTAAATCCTTCTATTTAGTTATTACTTTGCAGATATATAACCTAATTTCTGAAAACACTACAGCCCCGGTACATAAAAAAGGTGCTGCAAAGTTAATAAAAACACAACTCTATGCAACTCCATATTCAAATCAGAAGCAGAAGTGTAATCTCTTCCAATCATTCACTTTTTGGCTTTTTCTCAGCCAGCCCAGTGCTTTTAAATCTAGGAAGAACTCTTGCTCGGGAGAAGGAAGAGAGGCACTCAATGGAAGGGCCTGAATTTTTGGCCTACCTGGGGTGGTTTTGGGAGCAGGGCAGGGGGAGGAATGCATTCCTAGAGGCTTTTGCAAGTATTAATGGAATTCAACCTGGGGGATACTTTTCTTAAGCTTATGATGTTCTCTGAAGGTGGCATCTGTAGCCAAACACAGATCATATTCATTTCACTCTGGAAAACTGCACAGCTAGATCCACTGACATTCTCAAATCAGTCACTCTTCTTGTTACTGGAAGCTTTCTTGATTTAGGCAAGATATACACGGGCTTTAAAGAAGAAAGAAGGAAAAAACAGCAGGGCCAATCATACTGTAGCAAATACAACACAAGACAAAAAAGTAAGGGAAATCATTTCGGCATCTGACACGTTTTCTGATTCTTGGGAGAATTTAAATGTTCTGCTTCTTCACTGTAGCAGGCATGTATGTCTAATGCTGTAGATATGTGTCCTCCAGAGTTAAAGATTGCCTAAAATGAAATTTGCTTGCCTTTAGGTATGTAACATACATCATCAAATGCTCCTTTCCCTGCATTTTTGGCAAAAGTGGGTGGCTAAAAGACATTTACGCTAAAGCCAAATGAATTGCAGTAGTTTGGTCTTTGTTTTGTTTATCTTTGCATATTTACTTTGGCCTAAAATTCAAAACAGCTTACTAGAGGGAATATTCATGATGCAGTTCACTATTCAAGGTAAATAGTTGATGAATTCCTGGAGAAGATCAACAACATAAATACAGGTTCTAACTATGTTTTAAAGTTATTCTGTGAAATGTAAATAAAACAAGTTTGTTTGGTTTTTTTGCTTAAAAAAGTGGCAAACCTTCATGCTTTATATTTAACTGATTGCTTTTTACTTTTTGGCCACAGTAGTATAAGACCAGGAAGCCTCTGTACAGAGCAACATGGTATGATACTTTCTTTCCTGTGTGCCATATATACCCTGTTTTCCCTGTACTGTTGAAATCATAATGATAGTATGATAATAAGAGTTCGGCTAATTATGAATAGAGGCTGAAACTCTGAAATAACAAAAGTATTTCTTATCTTGGTTTTCATGAATTCTCTCTTTAGTCCTGTCTTTTCAACCCAGAAAAAAAAAATGCTATCCAAATGAATTTCACAAAAAAATATATGTGCATCCTCTTCTTTCCTGCAGGGTTCAACATCAGATGTTTTCATAACTGATGATGCTTAATAGGAAGGATTTTCATTACTCCTATTTCAAGCCGCATTTGCTGACAGAATATTGAGCCCCTCAATGAAATTACAGTTCAACCCCCAGCACCATGAGTAACATTAGTCACTAAAGCTTTTACAAATGGCATAGAATCTGAGAAAATATTAACCTTTTATAGGGAGAAAATCCAAAAGGTAAAAAACAGTTCAGCACCTATTAAAAAAAAAAGAAGTAAAGAAGCGCTTATTAAATGCAGGAAATGAAGAACAAGCAAAATTCTTGCAAATTCAAGACGTGGAACTTAAGTCATTACCAACCCCTTTCAATATGAAACCAATCATTCACACCGGTCACGAAGGCAGCTCCCTCTCTGCTCAAATTATTCACTTGGAGATAAGCTCTCACCAAACTCTTTAGGGGTTTAGCTAATTTACTGCACAGATATGGCACGTCTGTTGTAATAACAGGTAGGATGTGTTGGGGTGGGCCATTTATCAGAATTAGGTGTCTTTCTCACTCTGCAGTGAAGGATGCTGCTGCCTCCGCTGCTTCTCACTCTCTGGATTCCCCCATCCCCTTACGGCCCATAATGTGGCAGGCAAACAAAATTGACAGTCTCTTCTTGTCAACAAGGAGCAATTCTCCCGAGGAGCCACTTAGCTGTTGAGGAGGAAGCGATGTATTAGCGTGCCTGTCCCAGGAATGTTAATCATCTTCTGAGCTCCCTCTGACTTTGACATGAGCAAAATCACCAAATTTGTTTACTAAATGAATCGTAATATGCTAATAAGAGAGCGTGACATATATGGTCAAGCCAAACAGATGGTTTGTTTACTCCACTTTGCAACTTTATAAATGTTGTAAGTCGGGAAACGTTGGGGAGAATTATTGGGTATAACTGCAGAGGCGGCTGAGCCGTTTGCATACAAACAGCTCAGAGCCGGAGCAAAGGGAAACCATTTTTATCCCTCAAAACGCTCCCAAGCATTAATATCAATATGACATCTGTGCTGACTGCGTGTATTCCCCTGGGGCAAATGGTTTTTTTCTGAATTTACCAGGGTATTTTCTCTTGACTGGGCCTTTTTTGTCTGCACAGCTTCTTGCAAAATCGAGTTCTCCACTCTAGCAAGGCTTGGAAATTCAACACATACCTGTTGAGGTGTTAAATGAAATGATGCTGATGGTGTGAACAGAATTACATTTTTCAACAGCTGAATGTGCTCAAGGTCAAGACATAATCTTAATATATTATTATTGTCATTCGTTAAGATCAAAAGACATTACAAACAAAAAGCATTACCACTGGACCAGTTGCCAGAGTTACTCCCAAATGTGGAACTGTTGCACTTCAAGCTCACACTTTACAAGCTGGCTTGATGCAAACTATCTCATTATAAAGGAAGAAAGCGGTGGTGGTGGAGAGACAAAAAGTTTAGAACACCCCAAATTAGTCAGTGTCATATAAAGAAAAAAAGGGACCAGGCTTTGCTAAAATAAGCTAAGGAATGGTGTAGAATATGCACTGTGTTTAGAGCACAGCTTTATACACAGTTGACAGCAGGCTAACCTAATTATAATTAGCAGTCCTAGCTACTGGTAATTGTTTGAGATTATCAATTCTTTCCCCGTCTCCAGAATGTTTGCAAGCTATCTGCACACAAGTGATTCATACATACCTGAAGAGAGTGGCTTCAGTGGCTTTTATGGATCTTCTGCATGCCATCCATGAAAGGCCAAATTCTTTTTTTAATGAATACCAATTCCTGAGATTTATTGCATGGAAGATCATTTGAACTCAGTGGTTTTTAGAGCAAAATACTTGGTCCAAAATTCATGCCAATTATTCTCCTAAGAATATTCTCACAATATTTAGGAATTTCTGAATTCAAGCTCCATGAAATGGAAGAATAGGTAGGTCACAAATTTTTAGAAAGAAACAGGAAATAAATTTCCTGACATCTCCATCCATAGTATTTGACTCCCAAGTCTATTGGCACTAAAGCCATATGATACTATAGACATTAATGTGCTTCCTACATACATTTGTATTATAGCTTCTCTGCAATAAATCTGTTATTTTCTGGTTTGAAATACTAGTTTGTGCTACTCAAAAGGCAGTTATGCTGCCTACATACATCATTATACCACAGGAGTTACCAACCTGGTTTAAGGAATTGCACAGCATGTTGATAAAGAAATGACATATATTTCACATTAACCAGCTGGAGTAATTTCACAAATTGTGCAGAAGTGCTCACATACAGCTTTTCCAAAGAGATTATAACAATGTCTTCCATTTCTGGAATGCACTGTGAGTTGAAAAGTTTATTCACATGTGTGTATGTGTATGCACCTTGACTTGGTTCAGTGCCTCACAGCCAGAAACACAAAATGGCTGATGAAAAGCATTGAGTTTATTTGAGAAATGGAACTGCATGTATTCTGAAGGCTCAGTTCAAGAATCAGTTAAGGAGTGATGAACTTTGAGAAAGTTTTGATCTATCTTGGATTAAGTTTATTATATTGGGAATAATTTAACCATGTATTTCCTAGTTAGAAAGGAATTTGAATGAATTATGTAGACTAGATTTCAAATTACAGGAATAACATTAAAAGTCAAAGTTCTTGACTTGAAGTGACATTTTAACAATGAAGTGTGTTGTGGCCATGAAGAAACAAAATCTGACAACTAATTTTAAAAGTTAAATATTGTATATTTAGATGCTAAACTATTTTTTGCAAGTATTTACATTGGAATAGTGTGGTAATATTTCTAAAGCACTGCTAGTTGCATACTGGTTTGATTTCTGATCTACTATGTTTCCTTATGCAAATTTTAAAAAATATTTTAGTAATTGCCTACCTAAGCTTTAGTAGTTGATTATCAGCAGAGAGATATATCTATGCCAGTTTTGGTCCCCAACGTTTAATGGGATTGCTCCATACATCTCTTGTTATTGGATATTAAATTTGAGAAATTTTGATTTGTTTTTTGTTTTTTAAAAAAACTATGCCTCAGAGGCCAAGTAAAGAGGAAATAAAAATTGAGTTTTTGTTCTAAGGCTACTCTGAAGCATGAACTGTAAGCAACTGTCCCAGACTGATGCTTATATCACATCTACTCATTCCTGACCAACAAAGAAAATTTCAATAAAGTAGTTTCACTGCTTTAACAGCAGTGAGCTTTTGGGATTGTCAAAGTGCAAAGGCTTTTCCAAGGAGAGAAGGAATCAGCAGCTGAAATATAATTAACCTTCCATTCTCAATGCAAAACTGCCACACACACAGGGGCTCTGCAGTCTGTTAGTGAAGTTATAATGGCCAACATGCAGAAGGAAAATTGGTCAAAAGTTGGCAGCTGCTGTCATATTTTTAGAATTATGATTAATGACACTAATAATGCAGATGATTACTGATATGTGTATCTCCTGCAGTTTATCATATTGCACTGGCTGCCTACGTCCACAATAAACACGGTGCTATCATTTACCTCTTTATTGAAGGCAATCCTTTCTCTTGTGAAGAAGCACACTCTAATTACTTTGTAATGTTTTATGTCTCAAGCTTTTTACAGCTCTGGACCCCAACAACTGCTTCATATCTACTATTGATTAATTACAGAATGTTTAATCAAAATTTAGAACCTGATGTTGTCATTTATAAGCTTCAAGACTGCCAAGGTACTTAAGGTCTCCTTCCAGATAGAAATAAAAAGAGAATGCTAGGTTCAAAAAAATCTCCCAAATATGCAAGCTATCCAAAATCTTCATCTCTGATATTTGGAGATGATTGTTTTTTCCCTTGGTTTCTGTCACATGCCATTAAAGTTTCCTTCTCTTTTAATTAATTTTTGAACCCAATAGGCATTTTGCATGTCTGACATCAGTATGCTTTAGTAGAGACAAAATAAATGCAGTCCTACTCTTCTCTAATATCTACACAGCTTATATTTCAGTCCCCATGTTTTACTTTTAAAATGGTTTCTGACTTTTGGGGGAACAGAGGCATGGAAATTCATGATTTTCAAGCATGTTTCTTTAAAGGGAAAGTCTTTATAAATGACAACACAGTTTTGAAGTGGTTAAACAAGTAAAAAAAAAATCAGAGACAAATACATAAGATTTTTTTTTAATGTGGATTTTTATGGCACTGTCATACAACTATTCACCGTTGAAGTTAAGTGTTTTTTTAATACCATTACTGAACTGCTGAAATGGATGCTAATATAGCTTGGAGTGCTAATGTCAAGTCCTGGTAATAAAAAAGACAGACTGCTGAATGAAATAATTTCGAGTAAAAAAAAAAAAAAGTAGGAGAAAGAGAAGAACAAAAGTGCTCTCGCTTTCCACTTTTATTGAATTGGGACTGACTGAGCCAATTGCTTTAGAAGTCTGTAAAACACAATTACTACTGAGCCAAGTGACCCTGCTGTGCCCCCTTTGTGACTGTATAGGCTAAAAAGCCTGTAGAATAAGTGCTGTTTCTATATATGGTTATCAAACTTCTGAGGTTTCTCCAGCAGAGCTGCTGCCTTCCGAATTCACTGAATGGGCACCCTTTCTTAAGAAATCTTGAAACTCATGGTGTGCATGGTATCTCACGAACTTCTAAAATGTCTATGCAACTAATCATGTGATTCTTCTCATGCTCAATCTTTAAAAAGACATTTCAAGGACTGCAGGCATAAACCTGTATAGAAACAGTCCTTGAGATGTACAGACATACAACTTGACTATCTTTTTTTTTAATATATATTTTGATGTCAAGTTTAATTATGGGACAAAATGATTGAGATGAATGAAATAAAAAAAAAAGAAAGAACTATTCTGGCAAGGACTTCAAAAAAAAAAGTAAAGGAACTTCATAACCTACAACTCAACACTTTTGGAATCTATCATGAATTTCATAATTTGAAATTCATATCTGATATGGAAATTGGAATTTAGAAACTTTATAAAAACGAATAGCTACCAATGCAAAATGTTCAAGTGAATCCCAGCCTGAGCTTCTTTGAATTTCACAGGGAAAAAAAGGCTTTTTTTCAATTAAGCCTATGGTTTATATATCTGTAACATACTAAAGGTTCCCCCGCCCATGTGTGATAGTCATTTCCGGCTCTAGGGGCAGTGCTCATCTCCGTTTCTAAGCTAAAGAGCCAGCGCTGTCCAAAGATGTCTCCATGGTCATGTGGACTCAATGGTCATCATGACTCAATGCTGAAGGCGCATGGAGCGCTGTTACCTTCCCACCAAAGTGATCCCTATTTTTCTACTTGCATTTTTTTTACGTGCTTTCGAACTGCTAGGTTGGCAGAAACTGGGACAAGTAACAGTAACTCACCCCATTACACAGTGCTAGGGATTCGAACCGTTGAACTGCCGACCTTCTGATCGACAAGCTCAGCGGCTTACCCACTGAGCCACCATGTCCCATATGATACATACTACTAGGGCAAATTAAAAGTTTTTGTGGGGAAAAGCTTTTCTGTTCAAATAAGAGTTCACATCTTTTAAGGGAAAATATATGTTAGACAGTTAAATTCTCCTGTATTAAAGAAAAGATCTCAATAATGCTGATCTTAGAATATCTATCTGAAAATTTCTGAACCTAGAAAAGAATCAGCTCCTTTCAAATCTCATTAAAAGTATTTGCCTCCCAAAGCTCCAGTTTAGGACTGATATTTTTTACTAGCCATTGATATTTAGTTGATATTATAGTACTGTCTAATAACTGCTCATTTATAGAGCAATAAAGGCAATGGGATACTTCAGTAAACTGTAAAATGCTATATAAATATTGAGTTTTTAATATGGGGTCTTAACAGCTATTATTTGCGGGGGGGAGGACAGACTCACAGAAATAAAAGATGTAAGAGTGATACGGCATTGACCTCGGCATCAAGAGAAGATTTTTTTTCAAGACCACTTTTTGGGTGGTGGTGTCATATTATGGACCTCTGTAAATCTAATAAGTAATTCTGATTTAAAAGAAAGGGTGTGGAACATAGGACCCTGATTTAAATGTCCTTCATCTATGGCTTTATTTAAGGAGTGCTTTTAATAAATCTCTCACTTCTGCTGACCACTCTAATCTTTATAGCATAATATATGTTTAGTTCCAATCCCCTACAGCCCAAACTCACCTTTTGAAACAAAAATTCTCCTATTCTAATTCTATTCTATTATCTTCTTCTGTATCAGTATGCATGGTCTTCATTAAATTTCAAGGAAAGCACCCCCAACTCTCCGAGAAATGCAATTAACATCATAATTTAGTTTAAATTTCCTGCAATATCAACTTATATGACAGGATGGCATTGGTTAAAAAAATGTCTGGTTTCAGTCAAATCGCTTCTAGTTGTCAACTTAGACACTGTTCTAACACCGCAAACAAATACTTCGTTGTTCAACTAGCTTCATTATTTCTCTGCTTACCCTTGTAAGAAGAATGGATTTTATACAACTTAAAAAGCTTGGTCCTACCTCATCCTACTTCCCTTAGCTTTTCGGGAAGGCTTCGCATTCTGCAACTACTAACATAGCAATGGCTTCTATATTTTATATTATACTTTTCAACTATATCTGCAAACTGTTTGCAAATCACTAAGAGAGATTTAACCGAGACCACGTGGGGGAAGAAAATCTATGTGATTATAGTGAACTACATATGCCTTCATCCAGTTAAGAAAAGGCATTCACTTGGGGCAGTGGATGAAGAATTCTGCAGTTCATTTATCTCCAAACAGTCACCGAGGATCTCAGATAAAGCTATCCCATTTTGCCAAGAATTTTAAGAAAATAGAATTCCCTAGCCGCTTTCAAACCAAACTGTTTGTGGAAGAAGAGGAATGCAGCAGGGAAAAAAAAAAAAAAAGATGCAAAGCCAGCCATTATTTACTTCTGATTCCTTTTCTTATGAAGTTAGAAAATTAACTAATCACAGAAAGAAGACATTATGAACAGAAGACACTGCCTGATTGCAGGGTTGATTTGGCAAGGCAAGAAACAAATTCCTCGCCTTGCCGAGCAGTCCCGACTCGCCAGTGAAATGGCTTCAAGCTACAGCACAACTGAAAGTGTGCCTGAGGATGTAGAGTTTTCAAAAAAGAAAAGAGGCACTTCTAAATTATTTTATTAAATTGTTACGCAAGCAGCTAACACCTTCAAGTACTATATTTTCTCCTATTAAGTCACAGTTAATTACGCATGCCTTTAAAGTCACCACCACCTACTTTAAAGCACCTCCTTTCTAGAAGTACTGATGGGCTCCTCAAAAATCGCATAGATTTGTTCGGAAAGCAGTTTCCAAAAGTTAACTTTCTAAGTTTCAAAAGCTAGCGGGATGAATGGAAAAGGAGGGGGGATGGCTGCTGTGGTGTTTAAGAGGTGATAACAGGAGGTAGGTAGTATTTGTTCACATCTTCACCTTTGTTGATAATGTATGCAGTGGCTCATCGGACGTATTTAATGTTAATTTATTCAAGCACACCTGTACAGGGCTGGAAGTCAGGTAACTAGATAAGCAAGTCGCATGCTTCCGCTTTCTTGATCTAACTACCCAGAGGCCTATATCCACACAAATTTAGTTCTGGAAACATCAGCAGATTTTAATAAACCCAATCCAGATGTCTTTCTCCATACAAATCAAGGAGTTTACAAGTTTAAATCTGGACTGATTTAACTAGCAACCTAATGGCAGAATCACACTTGGCACCAATAGTTGCCTCATATTTATTTATAAGTCACCCTGAGCAAATATTATTTTGTTTTTAAATTTATTCAGGGGGCTGAATCACCTTTCCCACCTTGCAGACAAACACACATGCTTTTTGTTCTGTGAAAATTTAAAGAGAAATGTTAACAATTAGCATCCTTTACTCAGAGAGGCAATGCATCAAGTTCCTTCCTTTGTAACTTGAAGCAGTTAACCGTGGTAGTGCAGATGTATTTATTTTACAGGAATCCGGGAACTGAAAAAGTGAAGTACCATGTCTGACCGTGCAGAAGTCGTGACCTAGACGCAAGTAACAAGGAAGACTTACACTGCCAATTGCTGATAGCATTAGAAAATGGATATTAAATTATTGGCACGTTTCATAACGATTAATATGAAAGATGAACGTTTCTTCAATGTTTAAATATCTGAGAACCCCCTTGTAGGCATCTAGCTCTAAATAGTTGCAAAGTCTATGGCCATCCTAATCTCAAATAAGCCACTGACAAACTATATCACCTACCCATTACTTATCCAAGGCTTCTCTGAAGCTGAAGTTCAAGATTTCCTTGGAAGACGCCAATTTAAGTAAGACCCTGTGTTTTTATTAAGGAGCCCTTGGGGTCATAATGAAAATCATGTTATCCATATGACAAGTGGGTAAACAAGAATGGCTAGAATCAAAGCCAGTTATCAAATTCTGCCATTCTGAATGTTCAGGTCCATAGTTGTTAAAGCATATTGAACAGGAGAGGAGGCCGTATGCCTTGAAGAATAAATAAGACGTTAGTGCAAAAAGTATAATCAGTGTTTAACATTTAAGTCTCTTTTTATCATTTTTAATGTGATATTTAAAAAAATAACTCTGCATGGTCACAAGCTTATTCTTAGTGATAACTGTCCTCTTTTTCTATTAAGAATTTATTTGTTGAAAGATTACATTATATTTTCATAAATATGGTTATGCACCATTGAAAAAAGGTGCAATTACTACTACAGAATAGTAATAGTATAGTATGTTGGATTTAATGGTAAATACAGTAAATAGTATCTTAGATTGAATGATAAGATTTGACATTTTTCTGTACAAATTACATTGGAAGTGTCACACTTCTGTTACAATATGTTAGAATGGTTTCAACTAGGTTCTAACGCCTGTTAAGATGATTTAAGTTCACTCCCTTTCAATTATTATTCCTCTACTTATTTGGTAATGAAGTAAGACGCTGTATGTTCAAAGCTTCCTTTGTTTGCTAAAAGACCAGACAGGTCATAAGATTTTTCTCAGAAAGTTAAGAAAAAAAATCTTACCTCATAGAAAAGATCATTAAGCTAAATAATACTTCAAAGTCCCATTTAGAATCAATAACAAGTTTAATGTTGAACTGAAGAATTATTAAAGAAACATTAATTCTTAACCTCAAATGCATTTATATATTCTTAGGTAGAATTTTCAAAATTCATTGTGTTGCAACCATGTGTAAGATCACCACTAAATTCCAAAGTAACTCCCAATTATGGTTAACATCAAGGCTGTGAAACAATACATTAAAAAATAAGTGTGCTTATGATTTATTTCTTAAGTGTATGCAAAAGCTACCAGTGTTTTTGCTAAATTGACTAGATTTTTGAAATTTATATTGTCACAATTTAAATTGTGAAAATCTTTTATTAGTTAAAAAAAAGTAAGCATTATTTTTTATTCTTAATAAAATTTAATTTAAATTTAAATTTAATTTTATTCTTAATGCATAACATAGTTTACATGTCTGAAGTTCACTTATCACTATAATTTTAGAAATCCAGAGCATCTGTTAGAATGGAAGCTACGGCCTATATCTATGTACTGTAACTGAGAGAAAAATAAAATTTTGTATTTTAGAATATGGTAATTCTGATTTCAGAGAGAGTAACATCATAGGTTTAACTATGCCTTTACATAGCTAACGAGTACATCTCACCGAATTTATTGGAATTTACTTCCAAGTAAAGAAAGATCATGACCTAAAAACTGGCTTTACTTCACACAAGGGGTCTAGTATATTGAAAGGATTAACTTTTAAATGATCACTTATTTTTCATGTTTACTTCAAAATTCTTTGCAAACTCCTGGCCCTTTAAAACATACATATACACTACTTCCCCCAAAACAGCAGGCTATTTCCCACTGGCAGAGTCTAATCAGGAATCCATTTCATAGTTTTTTGAATCCTGGCCATTTTTAATATTTTGCTATTAGTTTTAAATATTAAACAGTTGTAAATGTAGTTTGCTACAGTTCAGATAATCACCTAAAATGAGGGATGTCCAATTTTTGCACTGTAAGAATTCTGTTGTTTTGGGATGAATGTCAAGGGCGCCATGCAAATAATTGCCCAATGAAATAAAGATTTTTCTTTTTTGCTCATCCATTGTTGAAAGCTGGAGGGTGGTGGCTGGCCATACTTCAGTTCCACCTGTTCAGTCTATCTCCTTCCCTTCTCTCCCTCTGGCCTTGCAAGATAGAACAGCATGCAGACTAGCCAAAGCTAATTAAAAGAAACTAGGATTAAACTGTAAGAAGTGTGGGAATTCCCTGAAAAGCATAATGTGGGTGAAAAAGAAAACTGTAGCTGAAATGTGGTGAGGGAAGATCAGAAACACATTTTTTATTATCAGTTGCCACTAAATAATTTAAATCAATTTCACTTAGCAAGACATAGGAACTGATTGCGGTCCAACAGATTATAAAGCAGTTTCTTTTTCTTGTGGCATACCGGTATTGTGTGAACAGCAACTGATTATGCTCCAGTATTAATTAACATTCTCTGAGCAGCATTATTGTTTTTTTAATGTTATATTTATATGTATGCATGAATACATGTTGCATATTTGCTGTATGTATAAGTTTATGTGTGTATAAATCCATAAGTATAGAAAAGCTGTGTTAGCCTGCCACTGACCCACTTTGGCAAATTCCATTTACCTTACTTTTTTGGAATAAAAAAGGAACTAAACTATTTAGAGCCAGCTGCTTCTGTTTAAACTAAACTATTTCAGACTTGATGTAGCATAACTGTTATGTGATATCATCTAAATGTCCAGCAGAAGAAAAGGTCCTTATTAATTTTAAAAATATGTCTGAGTTCCTCTTTGTTTATGTGTAGGTAGTGCTCAGCTGAATGAATTGGGATTTACATACCTTACAGGGTATACTGTATTCACACCTGTATGAATAAAAGACTCTACATCAAATTGCTTCTTTCATTCATTTAATGGGGTTTGTCCAAATCTACAAGCCTGCATTTCATCATCATTATCATGCATGTTGATTATTAATAAGATGCTTCACAGGTACCCTCCTGAAATGCTAAAAATCTATCATCAGTGGTCTCTACTTGTTTTGGCTTAGGTTTTAAGAGTTTTCATGCCACTGTTCAAAATTGAAATAGCAACTTTCAAATACTTGAGCAAAGAAAAAAATGAATTTAACAGTACTATCTGTGTACACAGGAATATGTATGCATTTCTGTCTACTGTCTCTTCATCGATTCAACATATTTACATTCTCCTATGCATGAACGGTCTATATGGAATATAGAAATAATCACCCTGAGAAATGGGAGCTTTGTTTACAAATTGAAAGAACAGTTAATTAAGATACACAGAAAAGCAGTGAAGAACCTACAGTCCTATTATATTTGCACTTCTATTTCATTATATAATGTGATGGTTCAGTGTTTGCATACAGATCTAGAGATCAAGAAAAGCAAGAAACAAAGCTAATGAAAGATTTCTTGGTTTGAGGAAAGGCAACGTGGTATCCTTTAGTTATTTTTGTATGACAACTCCCGTTATCACTGCCCACTGATATGCGGATTGGGAATTATAATAAAAATATCTAGGGGCTACCAGGTTGCTTACCTAGTCTTATATTAAAGGAATATGCCGTCCATATAATTTAAATATATTCAGTATAAAGCCTACGTTTGACTTGCTTAAGCTTTGGCTTAAGAAAAAGACAGCTGCAGAAAATCAGTTAATAAATTCAATATTTACTAACCTGTCTCTGCTTCTTCGGGAGGGGAAAGCAGCATTGCAGCCAGCCACTGTGCAGACATGCATCTCTTTTAAGTGAACATTCCTATAATGGAGTTTCACGCTGTAGGAACTCTTGAAACTCTTCTTGCACACATAGCAGATCTTGGGATCTGGACTCGAGCACAAATCGCCTTCTGGAGAGAATTTCTGGGGGCTGTTATAACTGAATGATGAAGCGAAGCTTTCATGGAGAGCAGCCATGCTGGCACTGCCTCCATTATAAAGTCCGTATTGGCTCATGTAAAACATCTCATATGTAGGGTCTGTAAACTCTTCCTTGACTTTAATTTCACCGGGGTGGGAAGCATCATTGTGGTTTTCATCCGGTCTTTCATGGTTCATCATAGACTTGCTACTTCTTTCATGGATCATGTGTTCATCCCCTTCCATGGATTCCTCACACAGTTTTGGCTCTGAGGATTCAGATTCATTTTCATAGTCCCTCTCGTGCTCTTGGTCATCTGATGTCATACTATCTGTCCTTCTTAGCTCTGTCCTTGAAATGCACCTGCTTTGCCCATTTTTTGAGAAGTCCTTCACAGACAACCCTGGGCTCATCTCCTCCTGAGAATGGCAATGATTGTCATGACCACCATCATGAGTTATGCTTCTGTTATCATTAATTTCTTCATCTTCGTAATCAAACTCATCGGCTGTGTCAATGATTTCCTTCTCTATTTTGACAGGCATGCTTGACTTTCGTGGCTTTTTCTTAGGGGCGAGGTCAGCACTTGTTTCTTGGAGGGGCATGATGCCTGCGGGCAGTGTTGATTCTGAAGGGAGAGAAGACTGTTCCATTGTGCCAGTTACTGGCATCAATGGACTAGTTGGTAACGAGGTGGGAGGACTCACCATCTCCCCAGGTGTAAGTAAACTTCTGTAAAAAGGAGGAACTGGCTGTACAGTCTTTAAAGCGGGAAATACGAGGTGGCTAGGAAGAGGATTTTGTAACACAGGATCTAATGGTGGAGTGGTAAAACCCATCGGAGGTCGCCCTGGACTCGTTAATGTTAGATTCGATTTTGTACTTGCTATAACAGGAGTAGCAGCACCGGATGTAGCACGGATGAGATCCTTGTCTCGATTGTTTCTTAACATGGGCATATGAAGTCGGGGATTGGGGTTAGCACTGTGGCGGTTGCGACTTCTAAGGGAGCTGAAGACCATGTTGCAGCCTTCGATCGTACATCGATGTTTGATCTTAAGGTGGACTGCATTGTAGTGGATTTTCAGGGTCCCCTTGTCATAAAAGGTTTTCCCGCATGCGTTGCAAAAGACTCTTCCTTTCCGTGAGGCTGAGCCCATCCTTCGCATTCTATGAATCCTGAAAGAGCTCTTTGTATGTTCAGGTTTGGATAAATCACTGACAGGGGTCGAAGTCTGAACAGGGGAAACGGAAGTTGGTTCGCTTTTGGGCTCTACGTTGGTGATGCTGGTCAAGGCATTCCTGCTGGAGGTCTGCTCGTTCTTGAAAGGGGCTGGGGAAACATCAGATTCACTGCTTTCATTAAATTCATTCTGAGTTGAAAGGTTTGGCTCACGCAGTCTCAGCGTTGGCTGTTCCAGCAGGAGCCCATTCGGCGGCAAGCCCAGTAGTGGAGCGGAGACTGGATTTATGTATTGAAATGGTAGCAGGAATGCTAGGCTGTTTGGGATGTTTTCGAAATGATGAATGCTGGAAGGGTTGCTGTTCTCCAAGTGAGCAAGGAGACTTGGGCTCCTGGTTCGATTATTGCTTTCAATAAAAGTCCGTATGTCTGAGTCTGTCTTTGAAGATGGAACAGCAACGGCTTGCCCTTCTTTTTCTTGAATTGCCATCAGCTCCACAATGGATTTGGTTTCTCCAAACCTCAAAAACTGCTGAAGGGTAATAATCTCTTCTTCCCTGGACATGATGGCCCAGCGGTCCAGCACTTTGCCTGCAGCATCCTAGAGGCCATATCAAAGAAACAACAAAGACAAACACAAAAGAAGAAAACCTTATTGATTCTGCATAATTATCGATTTCGATTGAATGTGCTGTTCTGACTGCTCATCAAACACTAAGCTCTGAATACTACATGCAAACACTTTGTTGAAAGCAAACTTTGCTACCAAGCAAACATAATAATTGAAGGAAAAGAAACATAGTGGTTTAATCATGTTAGAACAAACATTAGTGTAAACTTCTGGCTTTTGTGAACTGGGCTATTGTCAATAATAATCTCTTATGACCTAAGCTAAGAGATCTTCTTTTAAACAATAAATGCTTATATACCATACAATTAACATTCATTAATAAGAGAAGGTAATCTGTCACTACGCATTGAATCTAAATGTCACGGACTGTACCTTCAATCCTTGTTAAACGGTATCACTACAGGAAATATTTGAAATATACATTTAGTGACATGCAGTTTATGTCTTTGATATGCAATTTGGAAGGTTTGCTTTTTTAAGCAAATTAATAAATATAATATATAGCTAGACATTATAATTGAAGTGGAAATTTAAAAAGACAACATAAAATATTAAGGAAAACTTTAATATATTTTTTCATCTTCTCAAGGAAGATTTAAAATTTAATTTTATAATAACCATTTTTTTTTAAAAAAAATGGCAAATTTTACTGTTTTTATTCACGGAATTGCTGTTCCTGTGTAAACTAAATTTGGTTAGAGTGAAAACATGATGACTTTTTACCACTTTTAATAAATAAAAGTACCAAGCATTTTTAAAAGTAAACATCTGATCACTGCGGATATCATAAATGTGTAAAAATGTGTTTTAATATTACCTTTTGATAGCAAAGGAAAAGTCCAGGGAGAATACACATCAGTAATCACCAGACTATCTGTTGTTAAATATACATTAAAAAGCATTTCACACTTTCATTTTTGCTAGTAAGTATGAGATTTGCCTCAAGGTAGATCTTAAAAATTCCACACTGTAATATCAGACCATCCTCTATAACAGTATGTATGTGTGAAAGCAAAAGACTGTTTAGATAATAAATATATTGTTTCTTGAGCAATTCTTCTAGTTAAGTTCATGCCAGCCATATTGCCAACTTTTATAATTTTGCTGGCAAGCCCTTTTCCTCAGCATAGAGCAATCAATAAATTGGTGACTTCCACAGATATGCCTGTCTAGCTCAACCTCCTTGTTTGTTATTTTGGTCTCTAAGTAGACTATCTTCCAAGAAGTTCAGAAAGATCCATAATTGCTACTCTCTATTAAACCATACAAAACAAGTTAGTGGAACATTATAAAATGATAATATATATATATACTATATAAACAGTAGAGAGAGTTTCATTTCTTCAAGCCGACAATACATAATTATGAAATTCATTACAGGTAACCCAACCATTTGTTTAGTGACCATTCGAAGTTACAATGGCATTGAAAAATGTGATTTATGACCAGTTTTCATACTTATGTCCATTGCAGCATCCCCATAGTCACATTGGCAACCAGCATGTATTTATGACAGTTGCAGTGGCCTGGGGTCATATGATTACTAGGGGTAGCTATTCCCGCTGGATTCTGACTAGCAAAGTCAATAGGACAAGCCAGATTCACTTAACAACTACATTATTCACTTAAAATAAACAGGGCACAGCTCACTTAACAATTGTCTTGTTTAGCAACAGAAATGTTGTGCTCAATTGTGGTTATAAGTTGAGTACTACCTAAAATATATAGTAGAAGTAAATTCAAGGAAGGCAACTCTGTTGTTTCCTACTAGCCTGGAGAGCTAAAAGGAGAAGTTATGTACATTTATACCTATATGTAATCTTTACAGAGATACCAAACTATCCCGTTACTAAAAGAAAATTGATTGATGGTCTAATCCAGCACAGTTCTATTTAAATTCCTGACCTACTTATGTTCTTACTTGAAGTATAATTCTGATACCCATTTCATTAACTTAATGGGGAGGAGGAGGAGAAGGAGGAGGAGGAGGAGGAGGAGGAGGAGGAGGAGGAGGAGGAGGAGGAGAAGAAGAAGAAGAAGAAGAAGAAGAAGAAGAAGAAGAAGAAGAAGAAGAAGAAGAAGAAGAAGAAGAAGAAGAAGAAGAAGAAGAAGAAGAAGAATAATTTGCTATGGATGTGGTACAGTGAATTGCAGTTTAGTTCAAATATAAGTAGGATCAAAGCCTTAGCTATCCCCTTGCTGAACATAGATATTTCAAGATCCTGGAGCTCCTTATGAAATGTGTAGGTCCAGAGGACAGTTAGTTTGCACTTTCCATCAATTCAGCTTTTCCTCAAAATTCTACATTTTAATTGTTTACCTGGAAACATTAAAATGCTGCACTTGCTTCAAAGAAACCACAATGCTATAAAAATAAATTGATCACACATCTAAAAGGCGATATTGGTGAATAAATAGATACTCAACAAATACTTAAACCAGATATTGTTTTTTTTAAATCAACCAAGTAAATCCATGCTATTGCTATTTAATATTTCTCCAAATCAAACAAGCAACAGCCTTTTAAAAGCAATGATTAATTGAAAAAAAATTAGACCTGCCACTTTTCAAGCTGACTTTTTCAGTACTTTTCCTCAGTTGTATCTCTTTTTTTGTTCCCATTTCATTGCAGAAAACTAGGTCAGAACATGTATGTTTTATATAATACTGTACATATGTGCTGTATTATAATCAAAGCAATGTTCACATAATGCTAACTGAATGAAAATTAGTAATGCATTACAATTTAGAAGTAGATAAGAAGGAATAGGAATATTTTAAGATTAAAGTTATAAGGAACCAAGGATCCCTTTGGAGTTTGTTACAAACTAGCTGTGGATTCCTCTGTGTATTGTAATACTCAGCTTGAGGCTCATATCATGTCTTCCGTGTAACTCGTTTTGGCTTCTCTCATGACTTTCCCCAATGCCATTAAATTTTATCAACATTTACTTTTTTCGTTACAAAAGATTCCAATTTATATTATTTCAGTCAACTCATGACTGAATAGATAAACCTCTTGGGACAGTGCAGACACGAAATTCAAGGATCATTCATGCTGAGAAAGTCCATAAGATCTGCGTGCCATACATCTGCAGCAAATGATTCTGCTTCTCGGTTGTCTAAAGTGACACAGTAGTTGCTCCATTTCTACACAATAGAATTGTGCTGTCTTCCAATTTTAGAAAGAAACGTCTAATTCAACTAAGATTAACATCTTCACAATGTATAGCTTTAAACCCACATATTATTTCTTTCTCTATAACAGCATAAATAAAAAATAGATCCACACATAAACATCGGAGGGAGGGAGGGAGGGAGGGAGGGAGGGAGGGAGGGAGAGAGAGAGAGAGGGAGGGAGGGAGGGAGAGAGAGAGAGAGAGAGATTCTTATTGGGTCACTGAAATAATGTCATAGTTAATCATCCTGCACATATCTTCTGGTTTTACCTGACCTAAAGGTGAGGATGAGATATGTCAGGATGGAAAGTCTCCTAACATGTAGGTCACCTAAGAATGAAGGATAACCTCAGGTTGATTATTATCAGAGATGATACAAATAGGGTTAGAAATGTTGACCTTTCACCCCAAGATCCAGTGTAATTTTCAGCACTTTAATTTAGAGAGGGAATATCCATGGACTGGGATGAAAATATAGGAGATATGATTTCCTGAGGGCTTCTGCTTCATAAATAAAGTTTTTGATACAACACGAACAAATTTATATCTTGTTTAAGAGACAAACACATTTCTAAAAAATATATGCTATTTTTTTGTTCTAAAAAAAAATCCTTGATTCCTTTTTTTTATTATCCTGAAATGAGAATATATTACATATTCTATATATTGTTAATGATTATATATCAATATTTGCAGATCTGCTATCCTTTCCCTAATTTGCTTTTTCAACATAGCTACTTAAAGCTAAATGTATATATCAATGTAACCAAATGTATATATCAATGTAGCCATATTGTGAATTCATTAAAAGGTAATTATGCAAAAACTTAATTTTTTTTTTTTTAATTTATATACCGCCCTTCTCCCTGAGGACTCAGGGCGGTGTACAGCCAGAATTAAAAAACATGGAATACAAATATTAAAAAACAATTAAAATATATATAAATTTGGCCCAAGATTAAAAATACAAACCAATTAAAACATTTAAAATTTCTTCTTAAGCCAGCCCGGCTTGCTGGAAAAAGTGAGTTTTAAGGGCACGGCGGAAGGCACTAAGGTCTTGGATTCTCCTTATCTCTGGGGGCAACTGATTCCAGAGGGTAGGTGCCCCCACAGAGAAGGCCCTCCCCCTGGGGGTCACCAGCCTACATTGATTGGCTGATGGCACCCTGAGGAGGCCCTCTCTGTGGGAGCACACGGGACGATGGGAGGTCGTCGGTAGCAGCAGGCGATCTCGAAGAAATTAATCAAAAATATTTTAAGGACCCCTTCAAAGAAAAATTAGGGAGCACGTAGGGAATATTTTCTATTATTACTGTGATAGTATTATTGTTTCTGTGTCCCAAGGTCATGGGATCACCTTTTGCAAACTTTTGACAAGCAAAATCAATGGGGAAGCCAGATTCATTTAACAACCGTGTTACTATCTTATCAACTGCAGTGATTCACTTAGCAACTGTGGCCAAATTCCTCCTTTTGTTTTGTTTATTCCAGTACAAAAGTTGCTCTTAGTATTAGATTCTTGTTCTTAGATTAATAATGCTCACTGACATATTTGTAAAAACAATAAAGGCAGGATGCAAATAATAAATACCTTGTTCTTAGATTAATAAAGTTAAAGTTAAAAAACTCTAAATCGTCCTCTCTCTTCTAATGGCCTGCCCGAAAATCCTTATGCACTTCTTAGCTTTAATAAGAATACAATTATAGAAACATAGAATTGAGTTCTATAGCTGAATTCAAATTATTTTTTTCTCAACTTCAATTACTTTCTGATAAGGATCTACATAGATGCTGATTCTATCAAGGGTTCAGATAACATAGTGACTGCAGGCCAAACGGACATGGAAAATAGAGCAAAACATGAAGACTCAGTTAAGGTGTTAGGTTCCACACTGAATTTGCATTACAAAGTAACTGCAGAAACTTCCCATGTAATGAAGTACATAAATGTTTAGGCATTGCGTAATAGATTAGCAACTTCTAAAAATTGTAAAATGGGACAAAACTCACTCATCAAATGTCTCACTGAACAGCAGAAATTTTGGGCTCAATTGTGGTCATAGGTCAAGGATTACCTATATGTCAGTGACACCCAACAGCCATTGAATCTACCAGATTGGGTTTACAATAGCAAGAAAGTGAGAAAAAATAACAATTAGAAGCGATTGGCTACTTTACACTAAATCTGACCCCTGGTCCATCTCAGCTCCATAGAAAAATAAATTCCAAGAGATACCAGGAATTAATTTGAGACCTTGTATATTTATTCTACTGGTAGGCTATTTCAATAAAGTTTCAGAGTGACTCTCATAGTATAACCGGCCACAAATCTTGGTTGGTCTGATAGCATTTCCATGTTTGGGAATAATATTGCTATCCATTTGTCCTTCAGCACATCTTTCCTTCAGTGTAATGTATTTTATTTCCCCTAACTGCATATTAGAAGAGCAGCAGCATAGCCTGGAGTTTCAGTTCAAACATAGGAGGAAAGATTGCCAACATTTAAACTGCAGCAAAGTTTGATTCAGAGGATAAAAAAAAAAAAAAAAAAATCTAGGAAGACCCAAAAAAGGAGATGAAAGCTAGATGACATAGCAAAGTAAACAAGATTAGCTCATCTAAGTAAAAAAGAATACAACGCAAAGAAAAAAATGTACCGCAGCTATTAAATGATCACAGATTTCTAGGAGTCTGATTTTAAATCTCATTATTTCAACAATCCCCTCAATACACAATCTTTCTAACAAACTACAAAACTACCGGTCTTGTGAAAATTTCCAAAGACACAATGTACAGATCCCCAATTAATACTACTACTTTCAGGATATGGATTTTCTCTAGAGGTCTCCAGTAATTCTCATTCTGATATGAATCTTTCCTGCTCCATAAGCTCCACTCCACCTTAAATCTCCATAATAATTACTCTCTTTACAACATTCAGAATGCTTCGCCCTGAAGGACTATGGTATAATGAGGTGAAACATTTGCAACAAATTATATGAAAATGCACAAAGTGAAATGAACGTGTCTCTCTTGTTTAAATGAAGTTCTGGCATAGAGAAGAAAGTTGGAGAATACATGACAACAAAGAGAATAATTTGGCCACTGCCAGTCTATGTAAATTTTAAGAGGCAGACTTTACTTTTCTGTGTGTATTTTCCCCCATTCAGAAGCCAACTAGCAGCATACTAACCAAGTGGGAAATAGGGAAATGTATTCCCTTAATTCTTCTTGAAGGGCTAGGCCAATTTTTTAGCAATGCCCTAATTGTGTTAGTAATTGATCTCTCTGCAAAAACTATCTTCATCCAAATTAGAACCGTTATTAGTATAACATGAATCATCAGCATAATATGTCCTAACTTTGTTTCTTGGATTAAGTAAATGATGGCTGACTACTGTATATGGACATACATGATAAATAAATAAAGATAAAAAAATAAAGAACTACAAATGAGTAACGTGCAAAAATAAAACAACAGGCAGCACTGCAAATATGTCCTTTCTGCAAAATATTTTTTAAAAGATAAAATGAGTTGACAGTCATGATTTCAACAGTTAATTTCCAGAAATTTAGATTTCCTATAACCTAGAACTAACCAGGGATGGGTTCTATTTTTTTTTTACTATTGGTTCTGTGGGTGTGGCTTAATTTGTGGGCATGGCTTATTTTGTGGACGTGGCTTGATGGTCATGTGACAATTATTTAGGATTTAGCAGAGGTACTGATCTACCAGGCTGTACCGATCTACCCATTTATTTTTGCAGACACTGGTCTACCCATTTATTTTTGCAGGCACTGATCTACTCATGTATTTTTGCAGGCACTGGTCTATTCGTGTATTTTTGCAGGCACTGATCTACTCATGTATTTTTGCAGGCACCGGTCTACTCATTTGTTTTCTTTTAACACTGATCAGCTGTAGGGTGGCCCTTTGAAGCCCCACGGCAGAACCATTTCGGTGACATCATATAGTCACCACTACCAGCTTGGCGGAACCGTGAGGAACTGGGAGGAACCCACCACTGGAACTAACTAACTTAGAACTAGGAGAAATTTCCAAACAGTGAGAACAGTTAACCAGCTTGCTTTCAGAAGCTGTGGGTGCTCCATCACTGGAGGCTTTTAAGAAGAGTCTGGACAGCCACTTGTCTGGAATGGTACAGTGTCTCCTGCTTAAGCAGGGGGTTGGATTAGAAGATCTCCACCTCTATTATTCTATTATTCTGCTAAAGATGAAAAGAAAGAAAGAGAATGAAAGAGGGAGGGAGGGAAGGAAGGAAGGAGGGAAGGAAGGAAGGAAGGAAGGAAGGAACAAGGAAGGAAGGAAGGAAGGAAGGATTTCATTTGGATTTTCTGAGGCTTCAACAAACGCTACAGCAATTAGGGTGAAGCAACATTTCATAAAATTAGTTCTCCATTAGATTTACCATGGATCTTGATCATGCCAGACCAATAATGGCAGCTATGTATGACTGGATAATACTTTCAGGATATCTGTACTGGGCCAGAGTCTCTCTAACTAAACTGTCTTCTGTGGCTGTTTCGCAAACAACTTAGCAGGATTATCTAGTAAAGTATGGAGATGGCAAACCCTTTTTAGATTAAGGGACTATTTAATAAACAATCAAGAAAGAAGAATTTTGAAGCAGGAATTTGCCTAAACCAAATTGGTTACAAATGAATGAAACGAGTCTTTTTTATTAAAAAAATATAATCTGTACAATAATACCATTAACAGCTTTTGAAAATCTCATGTTAGAATCTTCAAAGTCCTCTAAGGGTCTAACAAGAAGTTTCTGGAGAGGGATCAACAGCTCTGTATGGAAATCAGAGTTAAGACACATCTCTAACACAATGGATTGCATTTTGGAAGAACTCCATATTATGATAAATAACAGCAAAAATCCAGGAAATTGCTTTGAAATTATTCATAGATGGTACTAAAACTTCCAAGGACAGTACATACAGTTGTTGGAAGTGCAGAAAAGTCCTTTGAGAGTGTATAAAGTCAAAAAGAGAGATTAATAATACGAATATAGTAAAATTCAGTAATGATTCCAATATATTTTTATTGTTATTATTTAGTGAAAGAATTGAAAGAAGTAAAAATAATATAACTGTTGAATTCATAATAGCAAAAATAGAGAAACTCCACCTTGATATACTGTAATAAATATGGAAAATTGTTGTAATGAAAACATTGAAAGACCAAAAAATCTTGGGATCTTTTGATTCAATTTGGGAAAAATATAATCCTTTTTGCAAACAATAAGGGCCAAATTCTTCCTTTTGTTTATGCCAGTACAAAAGTTTCTCTTATTCCTAAATTCTTGATTTTAGATCTTGTTCTTAGATTAATAATGCTGGCTAACCTGACTTTTTAATAAACATATAAAGCCAGGATATAAATAAATAAATAAGTATCTTGATCTTAGATTAATAAAATTAAAAACTTATAAATCATCCTCTTCTAATGATCTGCCCAAAAATCTTGATGCACTGATTATGTTTAATAAGAATACAATTATAAAAAACTAGAATTGAATTCTATAGATGAATTCAAATTATTTTTTTCTCAATTTCAATTACTTTTCAATAAGAATTTACCCTTAATAGAATCAGCATCTATGTAGATTCTTATTGAAAAGTAATTGAAGTTGAGAAAAAAATAATTTGAATTTGGCCTGCAATCACTACATAGATGCTGATTGGAACCCTGACATTGATTCTATCAAGGGTTCAGACGATATAGTGACTGCAGGCCAAACGGACATGGAAAATAGAGCAAAACGTGAGGCCTCAGTTAAGGTGTTAGGTTCCACGCTGAATTTGCATTACAAGGTAACTGCAGAAGCTTCCCATGTAATGAAGTAAGTAAATGTTTAGGCATTGCATAATAGATCAGCACACAAACTATATTCTGTAGATATATAGAACATTTTCTTTTTGCTTAAGTGTTTAGCTTTCCAGAAATAGCATGGCACACATGCAGTTTCTCACTTAGTTGGAGAGGGAAAACTCGTATTAACAGAGCAAATTAGTTTGCAAGGAAACACACACATTTCCTGGTGAGAATTGATTAAAAATAATCCTAATTTATACAATTTGCATTGTCAAACCAGGATTCACTACTTTAGCTTATGTAACTGTATAAGGATTCAAAAAGAGAAGTTTAAAATATTCTGTGCAATTTTTAAAAATACACTGGTTGGCTTTTTGCAAAAGATTTTCTTTGTTACGGAATACTCTGCAGTCTGGATCTCAAGGGACTCCATTATTTCTATCGATACATCATACATTTTTTTTTTAAAGCAATAGATCTGTTATAGGATTTTCTATGGAAAAGTACATAATATTTATTTTCCAAATCAAGTTGATCTTGCTTCATTTAAATGCAACCAGTCAAGCCTCCATCTTCAAAAAGAGTCATCCTATTTTTCCATTTTTTTCAGTTTTCTAAAAACCTGTTCTTTATCTTATTTACCCAAACTCAAAAATTATCAACCATACAATCAATCATCCTTACCACACAGAGACATTTCTCCTTCAGCCCAGCTGATCCGTTCCAAAGTTGGCCCACAACAATTGTGGTATCAGTTTAAACAATGTTATTCTATACAGGCATGATAAGAGCTGCTATTTGGAGGCTGAGAAGGGCTGTAGGAGGTTCTCCATGGAAGTAAGGCCAGGGAGAAGATCACACTGATGGTTTCTGGGCTTAGGGCATTGCCTGAGAGGGAGTCCATACTATTTCGGAGTCATCTAGTTAATAATCGGAAATTTCATTTGTGGGAACGACAGACTACTTTTCATTCATTAGTGAGGGCTAATGGGTATTTTATAGTATCTGCATCAGTGGTGGGTTGCCCCCGGTTCGGACCGGATCGCAAGAACCAATAGAAAAACTGGCAGAAGGTCCTGCCCACTACCCCGGATGTCATTATCGGCGATCTGCGCATGCACAAATCACCGTTGGAAACTGGTAGTAAAGGTAAGTAGAACCCACTCCTGATCTGCATAGTCACAATATTAAATTCTGGAAACAAGAATGGGAGCTTTGATCATGGCTTCCATATTTAGGCAGACTTTTAGAGAAGCTAATTGGGGACATATGCATTTTCAGTTTAAACTCATTGCCCTCAGTCTGGATAATATAGAGACTGGGACACTCTATCTTATGACTCTGGATAATATAGAGACTGGGCCACTGCTATTATCACTCTGGATAATATGGAGACTGAGACACAACTATTTTTGGTAAAGTTTTAGCAGAAACACTGCTACATAACGTGAACTCTTCCACAGGAGAAAGTTAGTTCCAATAAACAGGATCTGGGTGACAATACAAGACACAAGTGATTCACAGTCGCCAAACTTATGTAGGAACAGCAGAAGAATCTTTGACTTCTGCTTTCTGGCATAACTTGTCACTGAATCTTTTAAAAAATGTAAACACACACACACACACACACACACACACACACACACACACAGGGTCTTCAGGAGCTCAACATCTTCATGCTCGGGACAAAAGCACGATGCAGAAGAAGAGGAGCGGGTTACAAAAATCACACACAAAAAAGAGCAGAGATTAGGGACGTATTAACATCGTATGAATCATGCATTGAGGTATTACAGACCTTGGAATGCGAAAGAAAATGGAGGAAGAAATATGTTGTGGCATGCTAGATAATAACAACCGTGCCTGGATGACTTAATACCCTCTTGTCCCTGAAGTCCTGACTTTGTCGGCAGCCCACTTCTCCACATTAACAGTAGTCATTTGGAGAGCAGCAAACGTGCCATTAGAAGCACTTTTACAAGTGTATATTCATCCACCAATTAGCTTAATGTGGCCGCTTTCTGCATATTTTCTATCCAGGCCTGCACAAATCTTATTAATATTTCCCCCTAGCGCTTTGACAGATTACCTTGTCATTATGCATCCTGGAGCCTTTTAAACAATATGGGTAAACTACTGTTTGCGAGGTTAATGACAATTATCCCCTAATTACTGCATAAGTCACTCAGTCCACTTTATCTCACGGGCAGGGTTCTGCTCTGTGTATCTGCCATTGTGTCACCGTAAATGAATCATGTATAGCCATGTTTATCTGTCGCTGTCTTGTAAATTACACTGACAGAAGAATGAACAAATTACTGGGTATCATCACTTGAAAACCGTTTCTGATTCTTTGCCCATCTTTCTCCTCCTTTCTTTTCTTTTCTTTTTTTTTTAATAAAGGAAAATTACAAGAGCGGTGCTTGTTTGCTTGTTTTTAACCTTCATGAAATAAAATAAACAAACACAAATTGAAACGTCCTGCCTTAAGAATCATACATCATATTTTAATTTCTCCGCTGAGAGGCAGATAGATAGAATTTGGTAGAAGCCATACAGACAAACGAGGGAGAGAGAGACAGAGATAAAAAGACATTAAAAAGTTATTATTAATTTGTGGCAGCTACCTCTATCATATTTTAATGGGTTGAATAGGGGCTCACCATGGTTCAGTGTAGGAATTTTCAGTTCTCAATGCCTAGACTGAATTCCAGAGCTATATTTGTGTAGATACCTTCTGGAAATGAATATTTTTTAAACAAATACTTTGTTCTTATCGCCATAAATAAATAAATAAAATATCCCTTTTTTTTCTCACAGTAGCTTTCCCTCCCTTTTTTAAAGTTTAAGTTTACTTTATTGTCATTGCACCTCATACAACGAAATTAAATGCCATCTTCAGTGTACATCATACATAAGAAAACTATGACACAATTATACACAATTGAATTGAAAACCCCTGACACTGCATTAATATTGCACTTACAGTAGAATTAAACTCAGAATACGGTAGAATTTTTAGCCCATTTTAATGGTTGCTTGCCAAAAGATGCAGCAGTATGAATTCTAATCACTTGTTTATTTAGATTTATACCCCACCCTGCCCCTACCATTGTATTGTTGGAAGCTGCACAGTGCATCTTCCAACAATAAAACCACAATTAAGTTAGCATTAAAATTTCAAACATTAAAATATTACTCCCAAAGATATAAGAATTCAAAGAATGAATGAATCGTAACTATAGATTCCTACAGATGTTGGCTGACTTGCTGCTGTGTTTAAGGCCAAGTGCATCTATGTCGGCTGATGTATTTTGTCCAATTGCTGAAGACCGATCTGATGCCATGTCCGTAATATCAGGCTCACAAGGGAGCTGACTACCAATGGGTTGCCCAGGATTTGCCTGTGTACGTTTCAGTTCTGACATCAAACAATAAACGTGCATAAGATCCTATTTGTTTTACTTTTTATGAGAAATTTTAATCTAATTTTAATTTTCTCTAAGTTTATTTTTATCATGTGCATATCCGCCAGTGCTGGATTTGACTTTCTGGATGAACAAATGGAACCATTGCCTTGTTATTCATATTCTTAGGGAAAATACCTGGCTTCTGTGGCAGCTATGGCAGCCATGGGCTTTACATTCTAGTTCTCCAATTGTGCCCTTATCTGAATAGGGAGGCCTTATTCATGGTCATTCATGCCTTGGTCATATTCTGTTTGGAATACTGCAACACCTTCTACATGAGGATTCTCTTGAGGACCACTCAGTAACTTCAACTGGTCTGGAATGCAGCAACGTGCACAGTAATGGGATCCTGTAGGTATCCATCTAATACCTTTGTTGCAGGAGATGCAATGGCTTCCAGTTTCTTTCCAGATGCAATCCAATGACCTTTATGACCTTTAAAGTTCTATATGGCAAAGTCCTATATAGGGTCTTCCCCTGAATACTGCCATCTGATGGGAACTAGGAAGCAAGCCTTTTCCGTGGTAGCTCCCTACCTTATGGAACTCTGCCCCCCCCACCCCGAAATACAGCAGGCCCCTACTCTCTTAGCCTTCCTTAAAGCTTTAAAGACCTGACTTTCCCCCCAAATGCTTGGATAAGATTGAATAATTGCACATTAGGAGTTTGACTTGGTGCCAGATCTTTGTTGTTTTTAATGTTTTAATCTATTTAGTTTTATAGTTTTAATATGATTTTATATGTTGTTTTAACTTTTGATTGAGAACCATCCAGATTTGGATAGAATACAGGCGGCTATATCAATGTTTTAAATAAATAAATAAAATAAACAATTTTTACTACGTAACGTGACATAATACATATGTTCTTGTATTGGCTCACCCCCTTTTTAAAACTTCCTTTTTTGTTTTAACAAACAGTCGTTAGATGGAAATCAAGGGGAATTCCAATTTCAAAGCTAAATATTAATCTGATTAAGTGCATAATCTTAAACATACTTAACAAGGAGCAAGGTCTGTTACAAATGCTATCTGAATTCAGAATAAATTAAGGTTTGAATCATTTTGTTAGAGAATAAAATTATTGCAGGGAGGCTAAACAATATTCAGCAATCCTAGCTTTGGCCCAGATTACATGCATTGAGGGCTAATACTTCTTACATCTAAGAAAATTAAAAACAACCTTAGACTAATGGTTTCTTCAGCATCTTCAGTCAAACATCTTATCTGCTTCCTTTTTCTTTCTATGCATCCACTTTCCTTTGAAATTATTTACTTGGCCACAAGTAAATTTATTTGGCCACAGCAAAGAGAAAGAATGGAAGTAAGCATGTCAATAACCAATGTTTTTCATTAGCCATTGGGAGATTTCTTTATCCTATGTTACCAGCATCCTGAATGGATAAGTTCAGTCTAAACAGAAGAGATCATTACTATCTGAATAAATAGCTACCTTTCAAAATCATGTGGTTTTTTGGGGGGGAGGGGAGAAATGAACTATTTCTGTTTGAGGGGAAATTAGTTCATTTTATTTTGCAATTAATCCAAATTAATCAGAATAAGCAAATCGGTATCAGTGATGTTTGTGTTGCATTTCATTATTAACAGGGCTCTCTGACTGAGATATTATCTGATAGTATCCTGTAGTTAAATAGAAATTTATTGCCCAGACTTCTTCATACTTCTAAAAACAGATCCCTAAATGTATCAAATGACATGGAATCACTTCAGCTGTACTGCCTTCACCCAAAGATATCATCTCAAAACTAAAGACTGGCATGTTAGCAAAACCCTGTTTGTTCAGATTGAACGATTATTGCTGCTGGCGGATTTCAGGTATGAACAGTTAAGGAAAATTATAAGGATAAAGGGAAGCTATTGCCATCTTCAGGTGCCACAAAAACAATGTTATTAATACCTACTTATCTGATAAACACTACCAAGAGAAGCCCTTTCACAAAGATTTCAGATATGCAATAAGTATGTGTTAAAACACATGTCTTAAAAGTAGTAAGTGACTGATTCACAGGCTTAGAAATTATAGCCCTTTTCTATAGGATAGTTATTAACAAAAGTCCTTTATAACATTTAAGCCACAATAATACTTCTTTTTCCTAAGAGAATGTATTTAGAATGTATACATCCTTCAATATGGAGGGTTATTTCCTAAGTGATAAATTTGATACGCAATTTTACCAAGAAAAGCAAACATGAAACACCCCAAAAGTAAGCTAAATGAGTGTACAGAGATGTGTTCTATGTATCTGATGAAATAAGCTACAGCTCACAAAAGCTGATGCTTTTTAATAAAATGTGTTAAGTCAGAAAAGAAGCCACCAGAGTCCTGATCATTATTAATCTAAGCTCCGCTACTTTAAGATGTGTGGACTTTCCAGCATTCCCAAATCAGCTTGCAAATTCTGGGAATTCAGGTCCACCCATTTTAAAATTGCCTAGGTTGAGAAACACAAGCCTAAAAGAAACCTGTGGAAACCAACCTTATGAATGTGCCATAACTCAAGCAGGGGAAATGATAGATTCAATAAGCAACCCGGGGAACTTTCATATTTAAATAATTTATATCATTTTGTCAGTTTCCTCTTCTAAAACCTCCAGAGGAAATTGACTACTTTGCACACATCTTATCATTAAGATCTAAGGAAATGCTGCACTTCATTTAGTTTTGCCATATTTTACATTTCAGTATATATTTATTTCTTTGGTCAATAGCTTATTAAAAAGCTCAGTAGCACAGTAGGTGGGCGAACCCAGTAGGTGGTAAAGGTCAAGATAAGCATCAGAGTATTAATTAATCTGATCCTTCATCATATGTATGTATGATATCGTACCTCAGAAATTGGATAAAATAATATTCTCCCATTCAATTACTTCAGAAATAATATCTTGCTCTGGTAGCTCTTCATTTTTCAAAATTAAATAGATGCTTAAACATAGAATTCCACAGCTAGAAGAAGACTGGTTTCAATGTCAAAATATATTAAGATTTTTTTTTTCTGATGTGCAAACAGAATTTGCTTTCCAATAACTTAACCCGTGATTGTGTTTTGTCCATGAGCAATTAAGAATGGGTCTTGCCCTACTGTTGTGCAACATCTTCCAGGTCTTTGAAAAGAACATATCAACCTCACTCTTCTCGTCTCAAGGCTAAAAGGATTGTAACAATACTTGTACAACACTTCAGATTTTATCTCCAAAAGATGCTTTGAAACATGCAGGAGCTCTGTGTCACTGTTTTAAGCAGATAAGATGTAGGTTTGTGTTCTTGGATGGTCCAAGACATCAATTCGCAAGAGATGCACAATTGTACTAAATGTGTCAGATTTAGAGGACACACTGCCTTTCTCCAAAATCCTTCCAATGCTCCTTCTGAATCCTTCTTACAGCAAGATGCCCAGAAGCAGGCAAAATACTTGAGGAGGGATCTGACCAATGCAGAACATAGCATGATTATTTCTTCCTGTAATTTGGAATGGGTACTTTTGATATTGTACCCTAAAACTGCACTTGCTTTTTTGGGGGGGGGGCAGATGTATCACATTTCTGATTCGTATTCAGTTTTCAATCAACTATTGCTCCAATGTCTTTTTCACAAATACTATTTACCAGGTACCGCCTAACCTCATGGTTCTCAGTCTGTGTTCCACAGCACTCCACGGGGTGACAATAAATTCATGGTGACATATTTAACTACTTCATAACAAAAGCATTCATGAGTGCACACAGTTTGGGAACGATTATAGATGTCTTGACTTGAGAAAGTTTGAAAAACTCTGCCCTAGCCTATACCTGCCCATTTTATTTTGCTCTTTTTTGCTCTAAGTCAGTGGTTCTCAACCTTCCTAATGCCGTGACCCTCTAATAGAGTTCCTCATGTTGTGGTGACCCCCAACCATAAAATTATTCCTAAAACCATTGAAAATATGTGTTTTCCGATGGTCTTAGGCGACCCCTGTGAAAGGGTCGTTTGACCCCAAAGGGGTCGCGACCCACAGGTTGAGAACCACTGCTCTAAGTGAAAATACTTTTGCATTTGACAGGCAAATGAGTAGCCCTCAACTTATGATCACAATTGAGCCCCAAATTTCTATTGCTAAGCAAGGCAGTTTTTCAGTGAATTTGTACTCCATTTTACAACCTCTTTTTTGGGCAGAGTTGTTAAATGAATCACTGCAGTTGTTCAGCAAATCATGAAATAATTAAGCAAATCTGGCTTTCCCAATGGATTTTGCTTGTTGGAAGCCAACTGTGAATGTTACAAATGGTGATCGTGTGACCAAGGGACAGTGCAACTGTCATAAATGTAGGCCAGTTGCCAAGTGCCTGAATTTTGATCACATGACCATGGAGACGCTGTAATGGTTGTGAGTATGAAAACTGGTCATAAGTCACTTTTTACAGTGCCTTTGTAACTTCGAACGGTCACTAAACAAATGGTTTTAAGTCAAGAACTACTGGTATTAGGGGGAAAAGAAGTCAAAACAAATATGACAATCACAGCCCAATTCCTTTTTGGGTGCATCATTAACTTTTGACAGATGATGCTGTATTAGAAAATTGTTTTTTTTTTTTTTGTTATTTCAAGCTCATTTCTCTAATTTGTCAAGGTTGTTTTCCATTTTGTTTTTCCCTTGTACATAACTAGAAGCTACCCCACTAAATTTTGTGGCATCTGAAAATCTGAGAAATATTCCTATATCTCATCATCCAAGTCATTAACACAAATAGGGAAAAGAAGAAGACTGTGTAGTACCCCATTCGGTACCTCTTTCCAGTCTGATGAAGAATCTTTGATGATCTGTCTTGGGGCATATTTTTTGAGCTAACCATGTACTCGATCAACACACCATCCAGCCCACACAAAGCTAGCTTGTTAATTAGAAGAACACAGGGCAGTTTGGCAAATGCTTTGCTTTGGGTTCTCCAAATTAACCTCATCATTTTATCTGTATTGTTTTACATCTTGAAATGTAATAAAAATCGTTGCAAAATTAGTAAGCGAAGGGTTATGCAAATATTTTTACTCTAATAATTATATGTACATTTCTCTGAAAAAAAATCCAGAAAATATGCATTTGCTCATGGAAACAAACTTTTTCCAAATTAAATGTTCCATTTTTTTCTTAATAAAGACAAGGAAACTATTATCTAAAATGGATGGAATAACATGAAATATAAGTTTGGATCAGGTGAATTGGAATAAAAATATATGACTAAATATATATATGAATATATATATATATTACATGGGAGGAAATAATACTATTGCTGAATAAATTCAGTTTTATACCTCAGAAAACTCTGTAAGAAATCTAGAATGTTTCTGTTATTATATTGCTTACCTAATCTGTTAAATTAAATCAGCAACAAATTGGTTTTCTGTTTTTCTTTAAATTAGATAACAAAGGGGAGGGGCAGTGCCCACTAATGATTTTATAAAGAAGAATTGCACCCATTTTTGTTTCCCTTTTATTTTAGAATTTTATTTTCACTATTAAAATTTGTAATCAAACCTACAAGTACGTATATGCCAAATGAAGTCGTTATCTAAAATGTATGAAGACCAACTTATATGTTTGTGTGCTATTTTTGCAATAAATTCTCATTATATTTGGCATAAAATGTCATTTGAAAAGTATCTCTTTAAAACGATGATTCTCTCTCTAACATTCAAGATGGCAGGCTTCCTGATGTCGGCTGGGGTTGACAAATCTCTTAAATATTGCATCTAATCTTTTTCAATATTATAAGCTAAACCTCAAACCACTTGTTTTATTCCGTAACTAAAATGTCAGAGAAGCTACAGCCACAACCTTATATATTCTTTCCTTTAAACAAGACTCATTACCACAGTGGGAAATCTTCTTCCTAACATTTGTTCCACTTGGTTGCAAGGGCTGCTTGTTTGTAGTGCACTTTGCCTAGCAAAGTCATCAATGCATGATGAATGAAGAGTTTGTTGTTAAACCAGCTTTTGCAGAGGCACTGTTTTGTGGCTGAAAGAATGTGTGAGTGGTCCAGGGTCATTCACTTGGCTTCTCCGCCTAAAGGAGGATTAGAATCTGTATTTTCCTACCCTTATTCCAGCACTTAAACTACTACGCCACATTGTCTCTCGCAAAAAGAGTGGGAACTATTCCTAAGAAAACACACAATTCTTCAGTAGCTGTAAATAGTCTGGGACAACTATCTGAACTATGTAATCATAATTGCCCCGATGCATATAGCTAACTCTAAACAATCAAAATGCCACTAGCATTTCAAATAAGTCCTGTAAATATACTTAAAGAAATAAACAAAAATATAAAACTAATTTCAAAACAATATATTTTGAGCCCGAACCTACAACAAACAGGTCTTGCTTAGGGCATATGGGGGCAGAAAATGCAATATTTTAATTATTATTATTTTAATTGCTGAATGAAACATGAGAGGAAAGCATGCACATTTGTCAAAGTAGAATGAAAGATCATAAAATCTACAATCCACAAACAACGTCACGTCCCAGACAAAAAGAAATCTTGTAGAATGTAAGTGGAAGCTCTTAAATATATTCTTCAATGCACTTTTCAGGAGATACCTTTATTTTACACTACCCTTTATTACACGATTTTAACATTATTAAGTTTGGCAATTACTATTTCTTCTTTCTTATAATTAGGAAAAAAAACCTTGCAAGTTGCCAAGTCGTGTTAAAATAACAACACTATATTGTTGCTATGGAACCAATGGCTGGGTTTGTTTATGACATGTTTTAAACTCAACAGCATTATAATTAATTTAAGTTTAGTAGAATTAAATAGACGAGATGACCTGATACGTGGTGGTCTTAATCAACAGAGGATGAAGATGAAGTACCACACCTTTGAAAAATCCATTAATCAAAACAAATTACAGTATATGAAGAACATCAAAGCCAGAGCCTGCGTGCATTCAAATAATCATAGGTAAGAGCAATATAGCTGCCATGGCGTAGGAGGAAGGAAAATTGGGAGTAGCACTGGAGGGACCAGCAGCAACAGCAGGAAAAATACAGGTAAGCATAGCAAACAAAGGGATGGCAGGGGGTGTATAGCTGAAAACTCTGAATTTATTCTGCTACAAAGATAGAAGACCAAGAAGTCATCAGAGATGGCCAAAATGATTCACAAGTGATTCAGACCTTGTACTTGTGCAACTCCTCCCTGCTAAAATATATCCTCAATTTGTTCAGGCTTCCAGCAAGCCCGGAAGAGAAGATGATGCTTGTTTAAAAATTAGATTAACTTTAGTAAGTGAATTCCTTAAAGCAGATGATTCCGAGCCTGGGAAACAACCAACTGGCTTAGTAAACATCAATGTGGGCTGCCCTTGCAGGTCAAAGCAACTTTCCTGAATTATTTTTGAAGTGTGCACAGCCATAGCAATCCTAAATGTTGACAGATAGGTGCTTGTTTTATTAAAAGCAGAATGATCTTGCTACCATTAGTGGCAAGAGGCAGGGGTGCCTGCAAGCCATCCAAAGTCAAATCGGTGGTCAGAACCACACAGAAAAAGCCTTGCTTCTTTTTCTTCTTCTTTTTTGCATGTGTCATGAAATTCACATAAAAAAGGGTTGGGGTTTTGATTCTACGGTCATGGTCACTATCTTGAAAGTAGGCATCTTAATTATTTCTTTAGTGGTTTATCTTTGGGTTTAAGGCAGACATATCTTATGAAATTCCCCAAGCAAAGGAACAGATTTACGACCAACTATCTACATAGCTTGTGGCTGTCACAGGAAGCCGCAGCTTGTTGGGGTTTTGTTTTATTTCCTTGCAGATCAAAACATTTCCACTAACCATCAGTCACCCGATCTCTCTATCTTCACTGCTGATGTGATGGCAGCTGCCCTCAACTCATGAATTCTGAAAGAACTGTCCTCTTTCCTCATAACCATTTTGGCTGAAGAAGCCATCCAATGCATTGGATTCAAGAACAGTCAAGTTAAAATAATCTCTACAGTACAGTTGTTCCCAACAGTTTCTTCTCAAGACTCGAAGACATTTTGATGATGGCCGATTCCCTAACTTCCCTTGAATGGACTTATTAATGTATCCGTATGCGTGCAGATATGCATAACACACAAACATGCAGAATGGCAATTAAGCTCCATTAAGCGCAGTAATATTGTCTATGCTTATTGCTTAATTATAAGCCTATGTTGCTGAGAAGACAACTTAAAATAAGCTGTGGGTTTCCTGGATGCGTTTGTCTGATTAATGAGGAAAAATGCTGCTAACCTGGGAAACAAGCAAGTATCTAAATAAACCAGAAGCGGCTGTTTTGCGAGTCCTGAGCAGCCAAAGATTATGACTAGCAGTTTCATGCTTAATTGAAAGCCATGATAAGGCTGCTGTCCATGCAGCCTATAATTAGGTCTTAAATGTTAAGTTTATAGACGGCCCTGAAGTAAAAATGTTGGCAAAGTACTTGGCTTCATGCTGCCCGTTAAACCATAATTTCTGTTTCTGAACCTGGAGCAAAAATAAAAATAGGCATTTTCTCCTGAAAGAACCATGCAAATATGCATTCTTTTCTTTTTTTTTGAACAAGTTTTATTAAAACTTTTCTTTCATTATACATATTTTACGAACGGAGTGTTGACCGGATCACATTTATACATCGCTTTTTCCATATTCATCCCTTTTATAAAATTCTTTATCACAAATACAGCATTGTATGCAATCTAAAGGAATAATTTACAGTTGCCTTTATGAAACGGGCAGCATAAAACTTTAAAAAACAAAAATAAAATAAATTGAATAAATGAAATAATTTATAAAAAATCTGTTACAATACTGAATTCTTTCATACCCACTCTGTCAAAACGGCACTAAAACATAGTTTTAAATTTTGAATGTTTAAAGCACTTGATTTATGCAAGTGTTTGTTGTTAAATCTTTTGCATGCATCTCATTTTGTATTTTTTGCTGCCATTGTGTGTTTTCTTTTGTTTCATATCGTGAGGTCTTTTCTAGATAGCAGGCATTTTCTTTTTTTAAAAAAAGAAAAACAAATGAACACAATCCAAAAAATAATCTCTTTGCATTGTTTTTTGCCCGAGATTTCATTTTCATTGTGAAATGAATCAATTGTGTATAAACTATTCAATTAAATTCAATTAGACTTCTGAGTTTGCTGCATCAGATATTTTATTTTATTCCTATTTGTCTAACTTCAGTCTTCTGGCAATGCTTTTATTTTTTTACCCCCTGCTAAAATGGAAATTTAGAGTGAGCTGTTTAAGTTGCAATGCTAAACACCAGGGTAAAAGTTCCATTGTCCATGAATGAAATTTGTATCTTCCTATTCAGGACTGGGGGAAACAGAGAAAACAATAAGCCATTAAGACAGGGTTAAAATTATGGCACAGTGGTTAACTCATTTTTCCATAGTTTTAAGAAATTTTGCAAGTTATTTTACATAGAGTATTATTAACAGATATATAAATGATCATAATCAAAAAGCAACTTTTTATTTACAGTCTGTATAGAATTCACATTAAGTTTGAATTCTAAACTCAATTAAATAAGAAGGCTCAAACTACAATTTTTAGGTTAAAAAATCAAAGAAACAAAAATAGGCATAGATTTCCTAAGAATGAAACAGTAAGTGTTTGGGTTTTTTTGCACAAATGTATGGTTAAAGCCACCGACTAGGCAAATTGTGAACTGCATATCATTCACATTATGACAAAATTTGCACTGCAGCAAATTATCTAATTTGTGCCATTTGTAAGATTAGTGCATGAGCTTATTATGACTTTTACCGGACATCTGTTTCTGCAGAAATGTTGACTTCTGCAAATTCAGACCTCTAGCAAAAAAAAATCTTGGTTGTTAATTAACCAATTTTTACACCCTAAAAAAATGTATGCACATGTACGGAAAGAGTTTGTGGTTATATTGCCATAATTCCACATTATGAAAATTACACTGAAATATGATTTTTTTAAAAATGCTACGTTAGACTGTAACTGAGAGAAACAAAACCTTCTTTTGGCTCTTACTGTAGAGAACAAGCACTCTAGAAATTGGATGAAATCAGAGCAAAAAATTTAGATATCTTTAATTTAAATACAATTTAAATGCAATTAAAATGAACTTAATAGAGCTGATATAATTCTCAATGTGTACTCGGTATTTTCTTTGCATTCAGAGTAAAAATGACAACATAGCAACAAATTTGGGAGAGGGTCTGATTAATACAGATTTTGAGGCTTCACGTTTTCCTGCACAAGATTAATAGGAAAGTCCTGCACAAAGTTGCCCCATCTTTTAATGGTTGGTAGCAGCTTTCCTGCTTCAACTATTTCACCTTTTGGGCAGCAAGTGTTCAATCAATGAAGATGAAAACTGACAGATGATGGCAACAAGATAAGAGATTTACCTTCTCAACATTGCAGGGTGTGCAAATGCAGATCCTGCTATTCAGTATCTGTTTATACATTACATTGTCTGTCCTTGTGAGTGTGAATTTACAACTAGTACAAGATTCTTCCCCAGCAAACTGGACTGACGCAGACACACAGCTGACAAGCATCCAGCAGGGAGAAAAGAATTGCAAACCCCACCTCCCCCAAAAAACCTATCTGATAATTCATGAATAAAATGAAACGCAGCCCCTTTTCAAACAGATTTTAGATTTCAAAAATGGAACTGTTCCCAGCTGACTGGCTGCGTTTTTAAAATTCAGCTTTCTTCACAGTACCTTTTCCTGAAGAAATTACTGTTACCATGTAAGCATTTGACTGTTGTAGTAGCTTGCGTTAACATAGTGAGCCTTGCTTAGAAATAACCTGAATGAAACGTATCCCCTAAAGAACTGCCAATCAACATTCACCATCCTGAGCCATCGCTCTGCGTCTGCCTATCACACAGCGTTATTTCACAGCTATGAAAATATACTTTTCAAAATCCATGCTAAAAGCCAGTGACATAAGGCTAAGCAGAAGTATGTAAGTATGTCCCCTTAATCTCAAGGTGTAAAATTCTTGTCAGGGATGCAGATGCTGGTGACATTTCCTGTCACTTGGGACTGAGCGCTCCGCTGATTCAATAAACCGACAAAAGTGCAACAGCCCTTGATGTCAGTTACAAGGTTTTACATACCTACCATGTGAGTGATTCTCAACTTCCCTGGGAATTTATTCAGATGTGTTTGCAGCCCACAACAATTCTTCTGCCCGCCAGAAAACTGGTACAAAAGCACATCACTTATGAACCTTATGTAACTTGATTTTTTTTTTGTATAACCCGAAAAGAAAATTTATTCTAGTTTTTTTTTTAAAAAAATTTCAGCTCTTAGTTTTGAATTGAAAAGATACTTGGCATTTTCTTTCCACGCTCAAAGTATACTTCAAAAGAAGTCCTAACTTAATTGCTTATCAAGAAACTGCCTGAGCTTGCTATTATTTATGTTTGCTTTCTAATTATGAATTGACAAATTATTTCAGTTGTTCAAGGATAGATTATTGTTTCTTTAAAGGCAGTTCATCATATTCTGCCAACCTCCTGATACTAAGTTCTATACCGTATTAAGGATCTATGAGAGGAATTCAGTTCTAATTTATTAATTAATGTGTGGAAATATTTATGCAGTTTTTAAAAAATCTTGGCACCCTGAATCCTCATTGTAACAAATTCTTCACTAAATTCTGCAGTACTGAATTAGTGTGCAAAAATTTCAGCACCAAACACCAAGACAGCATATGTATCTCCTCTTTTTTTTTTGGCTTTAATTGATATGCCGCCCTTCTCCGGAGACTCAGGCCGGCTTACAATGCGTTACAAGCAATAGCCTTCATACTTTTGTATATTTATATACAAAGTCAGCTTATTGCCCCCACAATCTGGGTCCTCATTGACATTGTGCTTTTTAAAAGACAGCTTTTAATAACTTATTGCTATTCATCACATCAAAGCATTTTGTATTTATGTATGAGGATTTTCAAATCCTTCATTTTTATGGAAAAATAAAAAATTGTCTACTGTCACACCCAGTATAACATGAAGTTGAGTTTAAATGATATACCACTTTTTTTTCCCAGCCAACACGTTTTATTCTCTTTGTAAAAAAAAAAAATGAAGTCTTCTTGACCACTTTCATCCTTAGCAAAATATAGTTATGATACTGTATGTTTAAGAACTTAGAGGAGACCTGAGTGAACTTTTTATATTAGCCCTATTTCCATATTCTATAAGTGAAGTTCTAAAGAGTTATGAAAATATAAGCATTATTAATTCTAGAAAGGTTCATGGTCACAAAACATATGTGGGATAAACAAAGTTCTTCTGCCATTAATTCCTTTGCAGTCAAATTGGATATCCAGGTGTGCTGTACATAGATTCATGGGTCATGGAGCTACAGATCCATGTACTTGCCCCAAGGCCTACACGCCCAAAGGATCCCACCCCCTTAATGTAAATGTTAAAGCACATGGCCAAACAAGCTTGCTTACTTCCCAGGAGCATAACTGACTAATGAGAATGCCCAGAAACTATATACCAGGTGTGGCTCACCTCCAGCAGAATGCTACCCTGATTATTTCTTTTTCAAAGGCTGATACAAATGTCTCTGTGTCCTCACAATATAATACTTAAAAGGGACTAGAATAATTATTAATGATGCAAAACCATGGGAAATAACTTTCATTTCTGTGGTGTCATCATATGTACAAATATGTTGCAGATTTATAGTGAATAAATAATAAAAGTAAGAATTTACAAAATATAACTCAAGTCATATTTGGAACCATAGGTTGCAGAAGTTTACAGTCTCTATCGAAAATGTAGTTTTTGTCCCATTGGACTTCATTTTGCTTAAGTTATTTTTTGGAGAAAGTGTGTAGGCCACTGTAGGCAGAGTGATGACATTAGCATTAGGATGGCACCCAAGTAGATAGTACCAGCAATTCAAAGCACCTTTCCTTCCCAAGGGCTTTTCTTTAATGTGTGTTAAGCCTAAGTAAGGCTTATATATGGTTTTGTTTTATGGCAAACATTAGCAGCACATCATCCAGTAATTGAGTGGCACAATTTCAGAGGGCTTTGGGAGATACATATGGATTCTGGAACTGCATGCAACTCACAGCTTGACTAAATCTGTAACTGAAATCGTAAGGCTCTGGGAAAAAAATCTTTCATAAATAGCCTGTTTTCTATAACGATGCCTTTACTAGATTTTGTACTATATGTTCCCCCAGTATAATAAAAATGGGATTCAGATAGATAGATAAACAGGATAGATGGGATAGATAGGATAGATAGATATGATAGAAGAAAGAGAGAGAAAGGGAGAGACAGGGAGGGAGGGAGGGAGGAAGGAAGGAAGGAAGGAAGGAAAGAGAGAGAGAGAAAGAATGTAAGAAAGAAAGCAAGTAAGCAAGCAAGCAAGAGAAAAAGAAAGAAAGAAAGAAAGAAAGAAAGAAAGAAAGAAAGAAAGAAAGAAAGAAAGAAAGAAAGAAAGAAAGAAAATGTTTTGCTACTCAAGGAAATATTTGGGTCAGGACTGTGATCCACTAAGATAATTAGTATGCTCTTACTATGCTCTTGAGAAGATAAAGAAGCTCTTACAAATTAGATAAATTATTCTGTGTCTAATCCAGCAAAGCCTATGCTTTAAAATACGACAACCCTTTTTAGGTATGGGTATGTAATAAAACTACCTCAGATAGCATTTAATAAGTAATCTGAGGGATGATTTTCCTTTTTTTAAATAAACAAGGTTGTGTACACTTGCCTCCTCTTTAGGTCAAACATTAAAACTTGTCTTGAAAAATAAGACCTAACGACAGTTATTATAAGGTGAACAATATGTTGCTATGGAACATGCCACTGAAGAGAATACAGTAATGGCCTCTCTAGTTAATGTGATTAGAGCCATTATTGACATAATGCCAGGAAGACGCAAAGCCATTAGCATTATACTACAGCTCATTCCCAGCCTCTGTTCAAATTTACTATTTGATCCACTATTTTAATTTTCTTCCATCTTATTCGGAGTGGCATTTTGCAAAATGCATAATTAAAAGCTGATGTTATTCTCTGTGCTTCACAAATTAAAAACACGGGCAAATGAATATTCGTTCCTCAAAAAATATTATTAATAAATCAGAATCCTTTGATGCAGGTATTTCTAGGTACTGCAAGTTAATACTGGGGATATTTTACTGTACAACATTTAGATCTACATGCTATATAATATGTACATGAAGCTGTAAGCAGAGTTCACCTAGGGAATAAGATCTCAATATCACCAGAAAGTGGATATCTGCATTTCCTAGTTCAGTCCGAGAAGGCTGTCAAAGTCCTGAAACATTGTCCAGAGGGGGGGGGGGAAATAAAGCACAGCAAAACAGAACTGATTGAAAAACAGTTTTGTATAATTGGGATTCTTTTCTTGGGATGCAGAAATCTTGGCTATGGCTAGGAATGACTTGGCTGAAATATTTAATTATTTCCTATCAGGATTATCACAGTATGCATCATATAGGGTTCTTTAAAGAGGATTTAAAAACACCATTTGTAATCTACCATGCATGCTGTACAACATTTGTTATTGCCATATTTGTTATTAATAAGATACTTGGATACAGCACTGCATACAAACCTTTTTTGGTTTCTGCACCTAAAGTGACATTTTGAAGAAGGTCTATCATTTTATTACTTCCACTAAATATGTCCAGGGGGGAAAAAATCTAGTTAGAGGAAAAAAAATCAGTTTTAATCTGTAATACCATTTTTCCTATTTTACTGCTTTAGTTGTTTGTTTCAAATTCTATCAATAAAATTATCTTCTCCTTTTTTCCTAGATTGTGTCCACCATAATCACATTAATTATGCTGATCCCAGTGTTAAGAGAGCAAGAGAAAATATTTTCTTTACTTTTTAAAATTAAAATTTAAAAAAATCTCAATTATATGCCACCAGAGGGTAGTTTTTTTATTTTAAACAATGGCTCCAATTCTTAAATATCCCACATTATGGATTTTGTGGTTCTCTCTGTATATGTATGTATGTATGCATATATTCCTTCTGGTTATATATTTATATTTTTCCTATTCTACAATATGTTTTTGAGATGAAAAACTAAATAATACAGTCAGGTCCAGAAATATTGGGACATCGACACAATTCTAACATCTTTGGCTCTATACACCACCACAATGGAGTTGGAATGAAACAAACACGATGTGCTTTAACTGCAGACTGTCAGCTTTAATTTGAGGGTATGTACATCCAACTCAGGTGAACGGTGTAGGACTTACAGCAGTTTGCATATGTGCCTCCCACTTGTTAAGGGACCAAAAGTAATGGGACAGAATAATAATCATAAATCAAACTTTCCCTTCTTAATACTTGGTTGCAAATCCTTTGCAGTCAATCACAGCCTGAAGTCTGGAACGCATAGACATCACCAGACGCTGGGTTTCATCCCTGGTGATGCTCTGCCAGGCCTCTACTGCAACTGTCTTCAGTTCCTGCTTGTTCTTGGGGCATTTTCCCTTCAGTTTTGTCTTCAGCAAGTGAAATGCATGCTCAATGGGATTCAGGTCAGGTGATTGATTGATTGATTCCACTTCTGTCCCTTCAAAAACTCTTTGGTTGCTTTTGCAGTATGCTTTGGGTCATTGTCCATCTGCACTATGAAGTGCCGTCCAATGAGTTCTGCAGCATTTGGCTGAATGTGAGCAGATAATATTGCCCCAAACACTTCAGAATTCATCCTGCTGCTTTTGTCAGCAGTCACATCATCAATAAATACAAGAGAACCAGTTCCATTGGCAGCCATACATGCCCACGCCATGACACTACCACCACCATGCTTCACTGATGAGGTGGTATGCTTAGGATCATGAGCAATTCCTTTCCTTCTCCATACTCTTCTCTTCCCATCACTCTGGTACAAGTTGATCTTGGTCTCATCTGTCCATAGGATCTTGTTCCAGAACTGTGAAGGCTTTGTTAGATGTTGTTTGGCAAACTCTAATCTGGCCTTCCTGTTTTTGAAGCTCACCAATGGTTTACATCTTGTGGTGAACCCTCTGTATTCACTCTGGTGAAGTCTTCTCTTGATTGTTGACTTTGACACACATACACCTACCTCCTGGAGAGTGTTCTTGATCTGGCCAACTGTTGTGAAGGGTGTTTTCTTCACCAGGGAAAGAATTCTTTGGTCATCCACCACACTTGTTTTCCGTGGTCTCCCAGGTCTTTTGGTGTTGCTGAGCTCACCGGTGCATTCCTTCTTTTTGAGAATGTTTCAAACAGTTGTTTTGGCCACGCCTAATGTTCTTGCTATCTCTCTGATGGGTTTGTTTTGTTTCTTCAGCCTAATGATGGCTTGCTTCACTGATAGTGACAGCTCTTTGGATCTCATCTTGAGAGTTGACAGCAACAGATTCCAAATGCAAATAGCACACTTGAAATGAACTCTGGGCCTTTTATCTGCACATTGTAATTGGGGTAATGAGGGAATATCACACACCTGGCCATGGAACAGCTGAGAAGCCAATTGTCCCATTACTTTTGGTCCCTTAACAAGTGGGAGGCACATATACAAACTGCTGTAAGTCCTACACCGTTTACCTGAGTTGGATGTACATGCCCTCAAATTAAAGCTGACAGTCTGCAGTTAACGTACATTGTGTTTGTTTCATTCCAACTCCATTGTGGTGGTGTATAGAGCCAAAGATGTTAGAATTGTGTCGATGTCCCAATATTTCTGGACCTGACTGTACATAGTATATAACATAAGGTGCTGTAGATTTATATAGAGATATGTTTCTAGTGACAGTTTTATTCTCAAATCTTTTCTATCACATACACACAGAATGTTATATCTCTATTTATCTATATACCCATATATGTATACATATTGCATGAGAATTTCTCTGATATCCGCATTAGAAGGCAAAGGAATCCCAAGTCTATAACTATCACTAAATGTTGTATCTTATGATTCTTGACGAATAGATTTTATTTTTTCTTTATGTACACTCAGAGCATATGCACCGAAGACAAATTCCTTGTGTGTCCAATCACACTTGGCCAATAAAGAATTCTATTCTATTCTATTCTATTCTATTCTATTCTATTCTATTCTATTCTATTCTATTCTATTCTATTCTATTCTATTCTATTCTATTCTATGGAGCTTTCTTGGCGACAATATATAAGAGATTTTGCTGTTTTTGTCTTCCTAACTCTGCTTTATAGGACAGTGTTGAAATGAAAATATTTACTGAATGAAATTATGCAGGATGTTTGTCTTTTGATTGCACCCTTTATTAGTGCCTAGTGAGTTCCTACAAAGAGATCATGGTGTTGGCTGATCGGAATTAACTTTGCAAGTAGTGCTTCAGACTTAATGAATTCATATGACTGCACAATGCTTAGAAAATAAAGCATATGGTGGTATTTCCAATTTGGATTATATTATTTTCAGATATTAAAAGCCAAAACGATATCTATTTCAAGGGGTGGGGGTGGGGAGAAAGCACCTATCTTGGAATCCATGCTAATTCATAATGTATTAATATCGCTTTTAGTTCAAAGGCAATCTCTTTGAATTCTTTCCTACTTTGAAAAACTCCTAGGTGGATGGCTTCTAATGATAGCAATCAAAAGACACTGCCTATTCCACTAAACCACAATGTAGCCATTGTTTGAGCAATTCTCACAATACATTGTCATAAGCTATAGCATTAAAATAACAGTGGATGAGTCACTGTACAGTTATATATCTCATGTATAATTACAACCTATTTTAAAATATCTATATATATATTAAAATTACTATATCAAAATGAATAAACTTTTAAGTATCACTATGCCGTAGGATAGCAACCCTGCCCATGCATCTGGCAATGTAGCCAGTATCCACAAAACACGAACCAGTAAAGAAAGCTAAATTAAAACAAGTGCATTCTTGAACTCAATATAGTGATCAGTATAGAAAATGGACCTGCTTATTTTTCTGATGTCTCCATTAACACTAGTTAACAACTTGTCTTTAATTCCTGGCAATCTATAAGAAAACAATCCCCTCAGAAATATAACACAAGGAGTAGAATGTGGCGTCTACGGTGATCTCTGAGATTGATTGTTTACTTGTAGACAATTCTTCACCCAACCAGGTAACATCATCAGGGCAAGTGAGGGTGGGGTTTGCTCACTGTTTAGTGGGGGGTTTGTTCCACAAGGACAAGAGTCAGTAACTTTAACTCTTTAAGGCTGTCTTTCCATAAGGAGAGCTGCTCTCATCAAAGAGTCTACATGCTAAGTGTATCTGGATTTAGAAATGATAAAGCAGGGCAGAAAGTTGCTGCTATCACCACTAACAATCCACGGCTAAGTTGAGTAGTGGGATTCAAATCCTGGCGCTACCAGTTTGCTATCGGTAGTGTGCGGGTGCGCTTGCTCGCTTTGTGAACGAGCAGTGCTTCTGCACATGTGCAGAAGCTTCTGCGCATGCGCAGAGCGTTTTTGATGACGTCTGGGTGGGTGGGCGGAGCCTCCTGCCACTGCTGCTACCGTTTTGCCCAAACTGGGGTGAACTGGTAGAAACCCACCTCTGGCTAAATTAGAATCAAGATAATTTGCCAGTTAAAATCATACAAGCTGAACATTTCTCCAGAAGAAAAATATTGTGCTTATCTCCCAACTTTTATTATTTATTAATAAAATTTATATGCCACCCTATCTCCGATATAATTATATAATTATATTATATTATTTAATATAATAGGTTAAAGCCTATATATACTTACATATGTTACTATAAACCATGGCTATGATGCTACATCCAATCCTTAGTGTTTCCAAAGGCAGGGATATTTATTTATAAGACTGGGAAAGACATCAGAACTTGGACTCTAGAATGGTTGAAATAGCCTAATCCGAATTCTAATTCCAATTCTAATTATTCTAATCCTGCAATATTTTTCAACTCTACCCCTTAATTCTAGTAAGATAAGGAAGGCTGAGCATTTATCATAGTCAGGGGTGAGATAAGAGACACAGTGGCTGGAGTATGTCATGCCTGCAGATAGAATTGAAATTATCAGGGATTCTTCCCTCATCTGCTGAATGAGGATTTTATGTTGTATTTTGTGTTGGGGATCTGTGTAATAAATGGATTTCTTCATTCTAGGAGCACTTTACATAAAGATAAAGAGATTTTGTATTAATTCATCCTCTAAAAAAGGCAACACTAATTAGCTTTAGTCTTCTTAATTGGTAGGTTATTCAAGTTTATTCTGCAGAAAAAATACTTCCCAGTTCTTCAGCCCTGAACATTTTTAGTGCAGATTATAAGATTAAATAATGTTTAGTATAATACTTTTAAATAATTTAATGTACAGACATTTATTAATTAGGGAATACAAAGTATGAATTAAATACACGAAGTGCTGTAGGCTGCACTAGCTATGAAGGTCTTTAATGGTTGTTTGCAGATCAAAATTAAATAAATAGGCTAAGGATTCCATTATCTTAATTTATTACCTTGAACAGCAAGGTACCAACAGGATTATGCCAGAGATACTCATGTGCACAGCATGTTTGAAAATACAACACTTTCCCACTTTATGGCGGGGAAAGTTATTAATGCACTTACTCAGATGCCAAAATCAGAAAATAGTTCAAGAGCTATCACCTTTTCCCATATGCCTTGAGGGCCTGGTAGATTACGGTACATAACAAAATCTTGTAATGCATAACAAATTTTTAACTTATTTCAAACTATCCCTATTTATTTATGGGAAGTATTGTAAAGAAAGCCAGTTCTAACAAAAAAATTCATTATTTCAAATTGGGGAAAAAATAATCTTGTAAATTACTATTATGATTACAGGTAGTCCTTGATTTACAATAGTTCATTTAATGACGGTTCAAAGTTATAATGCCACTGAAAAAAGTGACTTATGACCACCTTTCACAGTTACGACCTTGGCAACATCCCCATGATCATGTGATCAAAATCCGGATGCTTGGTAACTGGTTCATACTTATGGCCGTTGCTGAGCTCCAAGGTCATGTGAACCCCTTTTGCAACCTTCTGACAACCAAAGTCAAGGGAGAAGCCTGATTCACTTAACAACCAGGTTACTAACTTATCAACTGCAGTGATTCACTTAACAACTGTGGCAAGAAAGGTTATAAAATGGGGGAAAGCTCACCTAACAAATGTCTCACTTAGCAACATAAATTTTGGGCTCAATTGTGGTTGTATGTTGAGAACTACCAGTATATCTTAAATTCTGTGCTGCAAAAGTCCTGCAATTGCCTTTTCTTGGCTGCAAGAAAAGGTGAGCAGTCTCTCCTCTTGCTTCTCATCCTACTGGTGATATGATTGAAAACATGCTTCCCATGCTACCTGGGCCTTGGTCTGCAGTAGGAAGCTGTTGTACACATGAGAATGTGAGTTGGATTCCTCTACAAACAGTAACTGAATGAAGAGCATATGGTGCTTCATTACTGCATCTTCCGGGGTCATCCTGTAAACTGCTGTATATATTCATACCGTGTGCTCTTACTTCCCCTCTCCTCTTCTCTCATCTTTCAAGCATTCCTCTTTTTCTATCAAATACAAATGTAATAAGGGACTGGGGGAAATTAGCCCCAAGTGGTACATCAGGGCTACATTTACCATTTTTGCAATTGATGTCCCGTTTTATTGGTTATAAATTAGCGAAGATAAATAAGACAGAAATCAGTGCCAAATAGTGGCATTTGTCATGTTGACAGTTTATGTGGCTTAACACTTCAGGTCTGATTTTAGTTGACTTTCCCCTCCCTCTCCTTCTTCATTTAATGCCAGAAAAAGCTGGCTCCGAAAGACCAAGGTAAAATATTTACTGTTGGCTATTAAACTGCATCTTTCAAGTTAAGGCTAATGCGCTTCCTATCCAGAAGCAGTATCAAGGGGTTAACGCTGCAGCATTAAAATTTTAGACACCGAAACTCCGAAGAGCTTGGGAAGATCTTATAAGCAAAGGAGCACAAATAGAGTGGTGCAGTCACTGAACCACAAGCGGTAGTTTTTAAGTGAAAAGTCATGCAAAGGTACCAGAGCCTCAAGTCTCTGGTGTAACAGGTACATCTACGTCCATCTCTCAGCTCACTCAAGTGCTAATAAACTCCTCGTCCATCCATTTGAGTGGGCCCATTTGCTCCTTGTAGGTAGAAATGGTTATTTGCTGTACAGATGCGATTACACAGTCACTTCCTCTCGCCCATGATAACAGCATGTAAAACAAAAAAAAGTGCCCTTTCTTATACACAGAGGTACTTATCGGGATCCCTGGGCACTGCATACCAAGCACTCAATATGGATTGATGGGAGAGTGGTAGGGACACAACAGGAAATGGACAAGGGCACATTTCCCAGGTTAATAGCGTAATGATGCTCGCTTACTAAAAAACCCAGGGAAGCTTTACCAGCAACTCCACAGATGCTTCTAAAACAGTGCTGCTTCTCTTCATGGTCTCTACTTGATCAGTAGCGTTAAAGGCCGCTTCAAATTTAAAAACATCCCTATTAGTAGCTGTTCTTCCACCTATTTCTGCATGCTTCTCCTCCTCTCTCTAATTCCCTCCATTGGTTAACATTAAAATTAAAATTAACATGTGTTCAAAAAAAAAAAATAACATGTGTTTTTGGCTTCCACTATTATTTCTTAATTTGCAGCCCTTTTAGAGAAGATGGAAATAAGAATGATAGGAAAAGCCTCTCCCCCAGCACCACATTCAGCTTCTAAAGCAAAAAAAAAAAAAAAAAGGCTTAATCTTTTGGGTTGATGTGCATATTTGAAAGTTTCTGAAATGCTTGTTCAGGTCATGGCTTTCACGGCAAAAACTCTGCCATCTACAAAACAAAACCTTGGATTCTCTCTGCTTGTAATTTTTATTTTCCTTAGCGTTTGTGTCCCTTCTGTGTCCATGAGGGATACAGAACTAGAGTTGGAAATAAATAACGCTGGAGGCTGTCATTTTGTTTTGGAGCATGCCATATTTTCATTAAAAACAAATAAAGGAATATGGTTTGTTTTTTTTAAAATGGCAGAGGGGCAAGGAATTTGAAAATGCAAAGGGAAGTATTCTATAGCACCATGTTCAAAGCCCCAAATCTAAAGCATTCTGTACATGAGTATCATAATTTGTGGGCCATTGCTCTGGAATCGTGAGTCCTTATTAGAGAAAAATATCACCAATTTATTACAGAATTTGTGTAGGGCCAGTTAGAATTAACATATAGTCTCCCCCCATTCACTGCTCACTGTCTGCAGAACAGAGTGGCCAATTCTGGATAGGAATTCCTCCATATATTATAGTTCAGCAGTGAGGATAAAATAAATAAATAAAATGCAAAAAGGAAAATCTGTGTGTAGTAATTAAAAAAATTAATGTCACTCCTTTGGATGAATCTCAAAATAATTACTAAACAATCCCTGCTTTCAGGAAGGTTGTCCAGAAAAATATGTCACAGAAACGAAAAGGGATAGGGGAGAAAACTGAAAGTAAGGCATCATAATCATCAGTTCTTAATGTACCACAGATCTTCAAATAGGTTATGTAATATTCAATAATATAGCTATTATGGAAATGGACGTTAGGGCAACTTAGATAATACCCTTCCTCCCAGCAAATTTATCTTCCATGTCATCTATGTTACAGCCCTTCAAATATTTGAAAATAATTATCTCCTAAGTACCACTTCCTCAGGGTAATTGTATCCACCTCTTTCCTCATCAGGCTTGGTTTCGAGGCCTTTCACCATATTGCCCTCTTCTGGATACCTTCCAAACCTAATTATTTTGTATCAAAGGTTGCAAGCATAGCAGTTTTGAAGCCATGGTTCATAGGTATGGAAATAAGGCTGAAATGAGTGTAGAAATCAACATATTCTTTGCTGATGTCACTCAGAAAAAAGTTTCTATGAAGTTCCTCCAGGCAAGAAATTCCCACCTACACATTACCTAAACATTTTTCTCTCTGTGCAACCCCTCCCCCCACTTTCTACCTGTCCTACAAAGAGTGGCAAAACTGTTCAGAAGCACAAGATATACAGATTTGCTAAGGGATGTTACAAAAGGAGATATCTGGGTTCAGAAGATGATTTTAAAAAACCTATTAAGTCTTTTAATTCATATCCCACTCTGTAGGCGAACATTAGTACGTAATGTTTGAAATTTGGTTCTCATGCTAAAATTTCCAAGAATGCCTTGTCTTTTATATATGTCAAAGTTTCAAAAAGACAGCACAGTAGTTGGTGTAGAAATGGGGCAATTTTACTGCATCCATTCTCCTATATACACAAACATGCTCCCTGGTCCTGACATACTGGAATATGTACAGTCAAAGAGTGCTTGAGGCAAAGATGCCACCCCAGCCTTACATGTGTCGGCTTTCATTTGTCTACAAGTGTGCTTATAGATAAAACAAGCCATCCAGATGTCATCGCAAGCAGAGTTCATATGCTGACTTCACCAAGACCCAACTGTTTGCTGCCAGCGCACAGAGTGGTAAAGCTAAAATATTTAAACTCTGTGCTACTGAACACAACTTTTGAGAGTCACTTAGCATCTGATTACACCATCTGATTTCAGGATTAATTAACGTAGATTCCAATAAAATAATCACATTCTTCAAAACGTAGGTAGCTGGCATATGCTCTCTTCTGAACAACAGTTTGGAAAGAATACACCAAAGCACGCTGAGCAGCCTCTAAGGAAACAAAAGATTTATTGATCATAAATGAAGGCAAAAACATTACACATAACAGGGAAGTACATGTAATAATAATTAGTCCCATTTCTGGTTCTGTGGTTACTTTCAATGACTGTGATGAATTATGTCTCCCACGAGACTGGTTTAGGAATAATTCTTTGTAGGGTAAGATGAAAGGACATACACAGCTCTGCTCCCTCCTGATTCAAAATGTGGAGATCAATCACTGATCTAATCAGACGGAGAATGTCCAGAAAAACCCAATAGCTAACAGAAGCATATACTGTAAGCTGAAGAAAGGAGAAGAAAAACGAAAGAAAAATAAAGAACCAATACTCTTTTATATGTGTCTCTGTGCGTGGATTACAATTCATTTTGGAGTAACAATGGTAAGATTTATTTTGCTAGGTTTATATCTTAGCTTTCTTCCAAAAAAGGTGGGGCTGGACCCATAGCACTCCATCTTCTCTGTATTTTCCCTACAGCAACACTCTAATGAGGTACTATAGGTTGAACTGAGAATGACTGGTTTACAGTCATTCAGAGTCTCCATAGCTAGCTGTGGATTTGAAGTTGGGAGTCCCTAGTCTTCCTCAAACACCTAAACTATTACTCCAGAGTTATCCCACAGACTAACACACAAAATCCAGACTTTTTTATGCTTGAAGACATTGAGTTCAGCAGATAGTCTTTCCCCAGGATCTATATGATAAATTAGCATTTAATATTAATTGTCTCTTTCATTTATATCGTACTTTTCCTCCAAGGAATTCAATTATTTCACAGTTACCGTTGCAAGAAAACTTTATCTTCTAGAGAATTACAATTTAGAGACTTGACAAAAGTTAAATGTTTTTTTTTTTATTGTGAAGAAGAATATTACTGCTACTTTTTGAAAGAATGATTTAGAACAGGGGTCCCCAACCTCCGGTCTGTAGACCGGCAGTGGGCTGTGGCATGCGAGCAACTGGGCCACGCAAGCAAGTGAAGCCCCATCCGTGGGATGCAGGCAACACACGAAACCACGCCCCCTCCAGTCCGTGGAAAGACCTCTCTCCATGGAACCAGTCCCTGGTGCCCCAAAGGCTGGGGACCGCTGACTTAGAAGAAAGCCAGGGAACAGCTCTTCATCCCTGATTCAAGCCAGTGACATTGTTGGCATAGTTCAGTGGTTTATATCCCATGTTACAGGATGATTTTCCCTGTATTGTAGAATTATACAATCAAAGCAATTATAAATGTGAATCAAAATATATTACAAGTTATTTAAAAACAAATATATATTGAGGATGATTCTCATAGGACTACTGCTGATCTTGCCTTTGTGAGGGCACGGGGTTGCCCTGAGCTAATTTCTGTATCATCTGCGTCTTCCTGTTCTTGAGTTTACCTCCCAATATTTCTTATGATCTTAGTAATAACTCTCTGAAGCTCAGACCTTAAACAATTACTTTTACTTGGATTTTATTTTACAATGCATTCGATAACCCAATCAAACTGGTAACATAAGCTCGCAAGCCTTGACTTACATTATAAAAACTTGGTAACCTTTTAATGCCAATTATACTAGTTTATAAAACTGTCCCAGGCTCTTACCCAGAGTTAATCATTTCTTACATAAACCAGGCATTTCAGGGCATTTTGAATATGGCCCATTTCCGATTTGCAGGGAGCAGTGGGTTGAATAATTACAATATTTGTACTTTTTAAGGCTGAAATCTTATGGACATTTCCCAGAAGCTTATTTCTGGGAGGGGAAAAAAAAACATGGATAGAATCCCTTTGTAAAAGACCTGAAGCAGTAGTACAAATTATTTTGCCTTTATTGCCTTCGAAGGTGTCCGGGGGGGGGGGGGGGGGGAGAGAGACAACATCTATTGCGATGTTGCAATATAAACTGCACCACTTCAGTATTTGCATGTAAAGTCATGATGCAAGTTTGAAAGTATGCTGTTTGAGGCATGGTGTCACTGTGTCTGCTTCATTTTTTTGGCATCATTGTGGCTAGTTAGGGAACTGATGATTGCCACTCAGTCATTTTCCCATCCTCAATTTACTAGAATCGATGACTAGTTAAGGCCCTATGAGGGAAAACAAATAGTCAATATTATAGTTGCAGGGTGTTCTGATTTTGTCAAGCTACTGTCAAGTAACAATTGGCTCCTGGCCATGCTACAAACTTCCAGTAGAACTTTTTATTATTCCTAGGTATTGACAACGCAGAGTGGATTTAAAGTGTTTTCTTCCCACATATTGTAGTTCAGGTTTTGTTATGTTCTGTTAAACTCCAGGAGAGGAGGGGGGGGAAAGAGGACAAAGAAGAAGTTATTTGAGCACAGTCAGGTGACCATAGCAATTTTCCTAAGTATAGCAGAAAGGGGATGACTTGTTCTCTTATTTATTTATTTATTTATTTATTTATTTATTTATTTATTTATTTATTTATTTATTTATTTATTTATTTATTTATTTATTGCAGAAAGGGGATGACTTGTTCTCTTATTTATTTATTTATTTATTTATTTATTTATTTAATTAATTAATTAATTAATTAATTAATTAATTAATTTTTATACCACCCTTCTCCCGAAGGACTCAGGGCGGTGCACAGCCAAAAATAAAAATGAACACATATAAAATTTAAAACAGTTTAAAAGGGAATTAAATAATTTGGCCCATTTCAATTAAGACAAAGACAACCCATATAACTTAAAACTGATCTTGGTATTCAGGCCAGCCCAGCTTGTTGAAAGAACAGCGTCTTGAGGGCATGATGAAAGGTGCATAGGTCAGGGATCATCCGTAAATCCCGGGGCAATTCGTTCCAGAGGGCAGGTGCCCCCACAGAGAAGGATATTCCCCCTGGGAATCGCCAGTCGACATAGTTTGACCGACGGCACCCCGAGGAGTCCCTCTCTGTGGGAACGTACTGGCCGGTTCTCTTATGCAAAAATGTCGTCACCACCATTTCACAGATCAGGAGTCAACTAAAATGGGATCTTCCCCAGTACAAAATGTTGCAACCCCCTTAAAAGAAATTCTTTTAATTTAAGAATTAAAACCGCTTTTTACTTGAGCTAGTCACTGGTGGCTTCTGGATATGCCCATGAAGTTTTCTTGCATCAGCAGGGAATTGCTTTACTATGTGATGTCCCATCCAGATATGAACCTGGTCCTTCCTTACATAGCTTTCTGGGGTCAGCTAGAAGCTGCCACTTAGCATGGCATTTTTATATTATTTTTAGCATTATTTGAGCAAACTTTTCGAGGAATGAAATGACAGTAGGAATGGGCACAGTGAGTAAATTATTGCCCTCTGAACAACTATTTTCATGGTCCATGCACACTTTAGTCATAGAAAACCAAGAAATATAATGAGCAGAGATTTATTTATAATTATAGACTAAAATAAGGTAAGTGTGAAGCTAAGGTATTTTATTGGAATATCAGAAATATCCGCTAGATTTTCTTATGGCTTATATTGATAAATGAAGGACAATTTTCAATTTTATCTAACATCTCTTTCATAAGTATCCATATACTTAGCCTGGTTATACTACTCATTCCTCAAATTAACATACTATCTATTTAATTCTCGGAACAGGCGGGCAAGAACTGAGGCGAGACAGGGTAACAATTAACAGTACTGTTTATTTGTCTAACAACAACTGCTAACCATGACTCGCTCTGTAAGCTAACACCGGTGTGAGCGAGCATTCTTTTTCCTTCTGACAGCTCTTTTATACTAGAGCTATCAGCATCTCAGCCAATCAGAGGGCATCTGTTTTCCCGACGGCTGGAGGCCGGAAGGGCAGCCAATCAGACGCACCTCTTCTGTCCCGTGTCTTACGCTAGAACACAACACTATCCAAAGCAAAGAGCCTTATTCACCACACCAGGCCCAACTGTACATTTTGCAGACTAGAAGCAGAATAACAAAATGTGTTCCACCACTCCCAGAATCAAAGTGCAAGCATCTGAGTCCAACCAATTGAGTTTCACACCAGAGGTTGAAGATCTCTCAAAAGCCTCTCCATACTAACTGCCAAAATATACCATTTTCAGATCACTATCATAGCTTCCTCCTCCTCTTCTGCTTCTGCAACTGAGTTTCACCATTTTCAATATAGTAAAGTTGCATAGAACTGCAATGTTATATAGCAAGGCATTTTTGAAGTGTTGCTAACAGCAAAAAAAAAAAGGGGGGGGGAGAAATGACAGCCTTGTATCTCAAAAATACTTTTTCTAATTTTATTCTGTGAAAAATCATTCATTTCCTAGAATTCATACATGAGGACTTTTCAAAAGGTGTTTATATCCATTGAACTATGCAAATAGAAAGTATATCCAAATGGCTAGCAACAGTATAGCACTCTTGGTTCAAATATCTTCATTCTTTTGGTTTTTCTGATCGTTACTATTATCTTTATATTTGCATAATACCTAAAATAAGCTAAAAATAATCCTTGATTTACAACCATTTGTTTAGTGACCATTCAAAGTTACAACAGCACTGAAAAAAGTGACCTATGACCGTTTTTGACTTCCAACCATTGCAGCATTCCCATGGTCATATGATCAAAATTCAGAAGCTTGGCAACTGACTCATATTTATGACTGTTGCAGTGTCCGGGGCGGGGAGGGGGGGTCATGTGATCACTTTTTGTGATCTTCTAACAAGCAAAGTCAGTGGGGAAATCAGATTCACTTAACAACCACATTACTAACTTAATAAATGCAGTGATTCACTTAACAACTGTGGCAAGAAAGGTCATTAAAATTGGACAAGACTCACTTAATAACTGTCTTGCTTAGCAACAGAAATGTTGGGCTCAATCATGGTTGTAAGTCGAGGACTATCTGTAGAATAATGGTGGGGAGGCTGTTGGTTATTTCTAAAATAAGATAAAAGTCAAATCTCAAGTTGGCCCTATGACACTGTTTAATGGGAGTTTGCCTCACTTCCAGTTTGGTTATGCTATTTAAAGAGGGGTGGAGCAGAAATTGTGATGAACCGAAAGTTTCCAGAGATCAAAATTTTGATTGAACTTATTGTCACATTATGCAGCAGCTGCAAATTCAGGTTAATCCTTGGCCGAGAGGTATATTAACTCCTCTGGAGAAGAGCCAAGGTGGCACAGTAGTTAGAGTGCAGCACTGCCAGCTACTTCAGCTGACTGCTAGCTGCAGTTCAGCAGTTCAAATCTCACCGGCTCAAGGTTGACTCAGCCTTCCATCCTTCCAAGGTTGGTAAAATGAGGACCCAGATTGTTGGGGACAATATGCTGACTCTGTAAACTGCTTAGAGAGGGCTGTAAAAGCACTATGAAGCGGTATATAAGTCTTAAGTGCTATTGCTATTGCACTCTCCTTGAATGATATGCCTGTATGCATTTGTCCAAATATGCCTTTGTCTCATTTACCAAATTATTTGTAGATACATTTAAAAAATGAAACAAACAAAAGCACAAATCCTACGAAGAAAGCACCTCCTTCTTCCCTTTGATTTATGATACAGATTTCTTCAACTTCTCTTTAAATATGTTGGATTCCGGTTCTAAACTTTCAACACTATGGAAACTAGAATCCAATGTATCTGGAGGTCACATCAGGTTTGGTATAAACAGAGTGGGAAATTATATCTGTTTAGGACAGTACAGAAATTCCTACAGAAAGGCATTTTATCCACATTAAGAGCCAGCAAAGCTTAAGTCTTGATATGAGCTACGAAAAATATCACTGAAATTTAAAAAAAAAAGGGTGTGTGTGTGTGGAACCATTTAGAGCACAATCTGAGATTAACAAATCAAATCAAATTCATCTTTATTATTATGGTCATAAACCAGCATAAAGATTAACAAGATACAGCTGATTTTTTTTAAAAAAGAAACCTGGTTCTTGTTTTAACCAGATGTTTTCGCATATATCTCGTATAAGAATGAGAATTGTCAGTAAAGACTAGAGAGAAACTAGAATGCGGCTGAAGGTGGATTCCATATTATAGTCAATCAGCATGGCCCACTTTGTGCCACTGATATATTATTCTAGTAGTGTGGCTAAGGCAGGTGAGGTTTGAACATACCTTTGATCTGTTCCAAATTATCAAGGACTGAGATTGGACCTGCTCCAGGATTGGCTTTCTTTTGAAGACAATGCTCCAGAAATCAATCTGGCAGGTAAAACCATCAGCAGAAAAGTTGTCCATAAGGAAACATGGCGGGAAGCCATCTGGAAGCTGCAGTGCAAAGAGTTAAGGGCTTTCTCTCTCCAGTCCTTTTTCTCTGTTCACCTCTTTTCTATGCCAACAGTTTTGTCGGTTCAAAAAAAAAATCCTACAAATTCTAAAACTTAACCACAAGTAGAGAGATATTAAAATTTTCTTAGTTTCTTTCAAAGCTTCAGATGCAGTTTGAGGATTATGGATACTATTTTCATTTCTGCATGGGAGGTATCCAGCATAATGGTCTGACCAACATACAGTTTGAACAATGTTCTTAATATTATTTTTGCTTTATATTAGTGCTCATAAAAATTACTTGTTATGCAGGGATGGGCTGCTGGGGGTTCGCAGGGGTTTGGGAGAACCTCTAGCTAAGATTCTGTGCAGTTCGGAGAACTCCCAAATCCCTCCTGGCTGGCCCCATCCCACCCCTCCCAGGAGTCCCAATGTGGCCCGTTTTGGATGCAGGTAAGAGCAGGGTGCATATGGAGGCTCAGGGAGGGCGAAAAACGGGCCTACTGGAAGTTCAGGAAGGCTTCGGAGCCATTTTCGCCCTCCTGGAGGCCCAAGAAAAGCCTCTGGAGCCTGGGGAGGGCAAAAATGCCCCCTTGCTGTGGTGCAGGCAGCCGACTAGGCCACACCCACCATGGCCATGCCCACCCAGCAACCGGGTAGAGAACCCCTTGCTAAAATTTTTGAAGCCCACCCCTGTTGTTATGTATATAAAAAAACCCAATATAATATTTCAGAAGTGTTTCTGTGTGTTTTATAAAAATATATGTGACCTACAAAACCACATAGAGTCATAATATGAACTGGCTCATTTGCTTCTATTGGAGCCCTGCATAGCAAGCATAATTTTTTTTTTTTAAAAAAAATTCACCATTGAATACTGAATTCTACTCTAATCTGTTTGAACAAAGCTATATTATTAATCTGCAATTTTCTTTGCTTGATACACAAACAAACACGACTGGGGAACCAAAGTCTTTGTTCTTTTCCTCTTTTTTAGTTTCTATATAGTCAGTTGGTGCCATCACTGACTATTGGGGGCGAATTGCTGGCCCCCACGGAGAGGGCTCACAACTTGGGCGTCCTCCTGGATTCACGGCTGTCTTTAGAAGAGCATGTGATGGCCGTGACCGGGAGGATTTTTCATCAGGTTCGCCTGGTTCGCCAGTTGCGTCCCTTTCTGGATCAGGACTCTTTACACATGGTCACTCATGCCCTCGTCACTTCCCGCCTGGACTACTGCAACGCTCTCTACATGTGGCTCCCCTTGAGGAGCACCCGGAGGCTCCAACTGGTGCAGAGTGCGGCCGCGCGAGTGGTTATGGGAGCGACATGGCGTTCCCATGTAACACCTCTCCTGCGCAAGCTGCACTGGTTCCCGGTGGTCTTACGTGTGCACTATAAGGTCTTGGTTACCACCTTTAGAGTGCTCCATGGCTTAGGACCTGGTTATCTACGGGACTGCCTGCTGCCACCAGTAGCCTCCCACCGGTCGGTACACTCTCATAGAGAGGGGCTCCTCCAGGTGCCGTCGGCCAAACAATGTCAACTGGCGGCCCCCAGGGGGAGAGCCTTCTCTGTGGGGGCACCTACTATCTGGAATGAGCTCCCCCCGGAGATACAGAGGATCCTGGATCTACGCACCTTCCGCCGCGCTCTCAAGACCTTTTTATTCCATCAGGCTGGTCTGGCCTAATTTTTCCCTTTCCCCCTTTTTAAAACTCAAATTTTAATTCGTTCTTAATTTATTGGGGTGTTGTAAATCTGTTTTCGGCCAAATTGTTTAATTCGGTTATATTCAGTTTTAAATTTTGTATTTATGTATTTTTATCCTGTTCACCGCCCTGAGTCCTTCGGGAGTAGGGCGGTATATAAATCAAATAAACATAAACATATGTATATTATTCTTTGTTATGCATGTGCTTCAGAGAAATACTATACTGTTTGCCGATAGCACAGGTTTAGTCATTGCTTACTTCTGAAGTAAATAAATAGTCTTTAGTAGAGAGTGTTACTTTTGTATGGATCCTAGATTTAACAAACTGGCTCCTTGTCTCTCTGAATTATTGCAGGACAAAAGGCTACTGGACCACATCCCTGCAACACACCCATTCACACAACCCATAAAAGCACACAATGTCACAAACTATGTCCCTTGGTGTATATCTACACCAAGTAGATATACTTGGATTATTCAAGTTTCACTCCTGCAGGATTTTTTAAAAAAAATTCTGTGACTGTACCCCTGGATAGCTAAAGAGAACATTAAAAAAAGAAAAGCATAGGCAAACAAAATAAAACAAATCTCTTTAGGAATATCTATTTGTCAGATTTGTGCCACTCTGTAAAATAACCAAATATTCTTGATTGATCCAACTCACTGTAAGCCAAATTCCTTTCTTCATCCAAGTGAGCTGGTTAAAAAAAAAGGAAGAATATACAGCATCGCCTGTTCCTCATTTTTACAGGTGCACATATGGTTGTAAATTACTATATTTGATTTATTCTCTTTCAATATGTTTGATGGGATATGAGCATTTGCTTAAAATGTCAGAACAGTTATGGAGGACACTGAAGAAGGATGAGTCACTTGCTGCACTACCTTCTTGTTCTCTTTAAGAATGATGGTAATTGTTTAAATGACCTTTATATATTTTTTTCCCCAGAATACTATGAAGTTGGTTTGTTCCTTCTTCTCTAATTCTGAAGATCAGATGATTCTTTTTATCAAGGCCCAGTACAAATGTGGAAAGAATAAACAGCATAAACGGGCAGATAACTTGAAATATACTTCAGTGAGGAATTTCTCTACTTTATTCATTGCTTCTATTTAAAAACAAAGAAAGAAATAATCATTTCAACCACAGATGTGCAGTCTGTGTGATTAACTGGACAAGCGTGAGTCAGACCTGAGTTGCAACTTAAAGTATCCATTTTCATGCATCCAATTTTGTATTTTATTAGCTCTGAATATTTAATATATTTTGGTTGTCCACGATATGGGTGCCCTTTTCCTATTTACCCAGAAGCTCTGTCCCAGGGTTTCTGGTTTTTAAAGTTTAGGCAGACTATTTTATTTCTCCATTTTAGTTCAAAGTTGGAATGAATTTTATTAAAAATTAATAAATTTTAAATTAATTAATTACCACTGCTACTTAGACCCTGATTTTTGTAGCTGTTCTGAATTGCTATCTTTTATTACTTCATTATTTATTTATTAGTTGAACTGAGTGCTTCATATTCAGATATATTGTATACCATAATTTTACATTTAACTTTTGGTCACTATTTTACTTTCTTTGGAGAAAGTTCTATTTTAGTAGACAGCATAAATAAATAAACTTAAAGCATATAGACTCTGAGGACTTATTCATTACTTCATATCCTTTCGACCAAAGAGACCAATATGACATTGTTTTCTATCTAGACCTTCTTCATAATGTTGCCTTAAAAATGCCATTCTTAAACACCCACAATAAGCTTTATGGCTCAGTGGGAACCTGGATCTTGCTCTAGCAATGATTCAACCCATTATAACTAGAGGGGGAATTGCTTACCAAAAGAAGCTGTTTTCAATAGCATTCCCTGCTGACACATTCTCCCGGCTTTTAGTGTCAAAAACGAATTCATGCCTCAAGTAGGTTTTTTGGATCCTAAAGCAAGACTGGACACAATCCAATATTGAATTAAGTGCACTTAACTCTGTCTCTATTGAATGACTACTCTAATGTGATCTGCTGTGGCATGACGTCCCACTTTCACTCCTTCGGTCAGTTAAAACAGATGAATATATTTATGAATAAAATTATTCAATCCTAGAATATTGTTCAAGAAAATACTTTTAATGTCAGCATGTGACATCAGCCTTCAGTAATCTGCAATGGGTTTGTTAAATTTGCAACATCAAAAAGATGAATCTGTAAATAAGATTAAAGAGGACATTCATGACTTTCTATAATATTAGACCTCTTCACCCAATCTGTGTTTTCTCCATTTATGCAGGCATTGATTCCCAGAAATCTAAGCAATTGCCACACTGGCTGAAGGATTCTGAGAATTCCAGCCACAGTGCCACACTGACTGAAGGGATATGTACTTCAAAGACCTCTGCACTTTTGGAAAAAGTGCAAAGAACAGCAAATAAGATGGTTAAAGGCCTGGAGACTAAAACATGTGAAGAACAGGAATTGGATATGGCTAGTTTAGAGAAAAGAAGGACTAGGAGTGACATGGTAGCAGTATTCCAGTATTTTAGAGGTTGCCACAAAGAAGAGGGGGTCAACTTATTTTCCAAAACACCAGAAGACAAGACAAGAAACTAATGGATGGAAACTAATCAAGGCGAGAAGCAACCTGGACTTAAGGAGAACCTTCCTGACAATGAGAACAATTAACCACTGGAACAGCTTGCCTTCAGAAGTTGTGGATGCTTCATCCCTGGAGGTTTTTAAGAAGAGGCTGGACAGCCACTTGTCTGAAATGGTATAGGGTTTCCTGCTTGAGAAGAGGGTTGGACTAGAAGACCTCCAAGATCTCTCCCAGTTCTATTCTATTGTCCCAAAGGTGTTTTTTAAAGAGGCAACTGGACTTTCTGGTTTTTCTTTGAAGCTGAAGAAGTGAAATGTCTTCAAAGAAAAACCAGAAAGTCCAGTTGCCTCTTGAAAAAAGCACCTTTGGGACAACCATGACCTGGATGACTGAGAATCTCCGCAGGCATTCTAATTGATTAATTCTGGAAAAAACAACTTTTATCCTTCAATTTGCATATCTTCAGTTTTAGTGGACAATCACATCTTGTCCCAGCAACCATTATTATATTTAGCAGTGCATACATATTTTGAAATGTGGGGAAAGGATGAAATATGTAATTTAGTTAGATATTTATAATTTTAAGCATCAAAGACCAAAACAATTGTATTAAAAATAAAAGAAAGTCAATGTAAACAACTGAAAATTCCAAATATTGACAAAAGGTATCAAAAGACCAAAATTGCTTGTATTTCAATGCAATATCTACTAAAAAACTGCTTATGTCTTAGAGGAGTTATTGCTTGGTCAGGAGTTATAATCACACAAAGAAATGGCAAGAGTAACACAGGAATGTTGTAATTTATTATCATTTGCTATTCCACTTTTTGGTTTCAACTTCCAGCATCTCCTTGTTACTTATGAAACTGTGACTAGGAAAAAAAATGTTCTCTGCTTTACATTTTCATCTAGATATGTACAATGGTACTTTCATTTAAGTTAAATGAAAGTTAAATGTAAAATTATGGTATACAATATATCTGAATATGAAGCACTCAGTTCAACTAATAAATAAATAATGAAGTAATAAAAGATAGCAATTCAGAACAGCTACAAAAATCAGGGTCTAAGTAGCAGTGGTAATTAATTAATTTAAAATTTATTAATTTTTAATAAAATTCATTCCAACTTTGAACTAAAATGGAGAAATAAAATAGTCTGCCTAAACTTTAATTTATTTAAGGCAAAACTAGCAGACCTGCCTGTTAAGACCGAGATGGTAGAAGAGGCACCTGAGACAAGCAAATAAATATCACTTTATAACCAGTGTCATCATCCTAACATTTCTTTCAAATCTTGAAAAACAAAACCAAGAAACTTGACAGCCTAAGAGATAATTTAAGTATAAACAATATCCCTGGCTACAAGAAAGAAAACAAATATCTAAAAACTGATGGCCTGGCTGGATGATAAGGAGCCTGGGTTATCTATGGTAACATTTCACAACATTTTCAAATAGACCTTATAAAGTAAACAAAAGGCACTAAATACTGCTCTTTGTTTATGCAAAATTTTGGGTGGGGGGTTAATTATGGCCAAGGTTGCCATAAGTCTTGATAAAGCTAGTATCAACAAGGGTTATTTATGCCAACACTGTAAACCATCATGGCTGATGAACTGAGTCATTACTCATAAGCATCATTCCCTCTATCATATAAAATACTGATATAAAGGCTATTTTAGAATCTTTCTGGTATTTCCTCTTTATCTCAATTATTAGTTGAAAGAAGTTTTATAGAAGATAGCTTCTATAAAAATGCTTTAGGAAATTTATTGGCTTTCTCCCCATTGCTGAATTGAAATTCCCTGGGCCACAATGGAAGTAGGGAGTTTCCTTTACCAACCCTTAATCTGCTTCTCCTGCCTCTGTTTCAATTCTGCTGTCATTAGACTCCAAGATAACAAACCTCAACAAATTTTGCACCCCTTGGAAGCTGCACTTGGATGGTTTTGGAATAAGAAGGAAAACAGGACTTCAGCACTGATACAGTTAACAATGACTTAAGATTGACTTACTCATAGCTGAAAATGAAATGAAGACAATGTCATGGAGCCACAGTGTAAAATACTATAAAGACAGTTTGGTGCAGTAACTGAAGCATTGGACTAGAAGCAGGGAAATTCAGCTTCTAGTCCATCCTGAGTCTTGGTATTTGGGCCCAACCTCTCTCCTGAGCCCAACTTACATCACACATTTGCTTTTGTGGGGTGAAAATGGGTCTTGTACTGCACTTAGGTAGAAGCACATACTATATAAAACTATGACTACTTTAAACAGATGTTGCCAGAGTACATTTGTGTTGTGGGGTTAGATAGAAATCAGAAAGGCCTTATCAATTAGTAAAGAAAAATTTATAGTTCTTTCCAAGGAAAAGTCCATCTATTTAACTCATTCATAATGTGTGTTCATATTTTTTTCTCTTCTGCTTCTACGCCAGATATTTTAATTTTCAAGAAAGTCTGGGCAAAGGGCAACGCCCGAAAGAAGTACAAAATGACATAAAGCATGATGCATAAATACATACACATATACACTGTGGGTATTACATACGCTGACTGTTTTAAGTTTTGTTAAGTGGCCACTTAACAATATGAAGCAGCAAAAGCTGGAAGAGCCACCCTGGAAATTTTGCAAAATGAAATCACCTGGTTCTTCTTTCAGATATATTATTATAGAGTTCAAAAGTCCATGGCAGAAGATTCTAAAATTAGCCTTTGAGTCTTCTCCAGAATCTTCAAAGAGATTCAGTTCCCTCAACTAAGAAAGATTAATCAACTAGATAAAGAATTTTCCAACTTATTAATAAATGTTTGAAGCGACTCATTCCCTCCACCCCCCCACAACACTTCAGAACATTTATCAAAAGGTAAAGGGGAAACCACACCACTAGTTTTCAAATATTTCTATCAACAAAATGCCTTGTCCAATTATGCATATACCTTCCAGGGCAAAAAAAGAAGAGAAAGAGTGGGGAAAAAAGGACCACACACAGAAAAGACACATCATGTGTGATACAGTCAAGTTAAGTCGGAGAAAAGGAATGCTCTAAAATTTGACTTACTATGGTGAAGTTGATGCAAAACTTTAAAGATACTATCTTCATATCATTTTGTTTCTCAGTGCACTGAAATATGAAAGTAGAAGTATACTTTCTGATTCACCACAGACATTTCCTTATGAAGGATTGCAATTCAGTCTTAGCAAAAACACAAATCTTTCTTACTCAGGAATTTACAAAGATTATTTGCTTGAAATAAGAAGGAAATAACATTGTAAAAGTTAAAACATTTTTACAAATACAAATATTATAGGCTTGTAATAAGGAATGGCTGTTGTCTAACAATGTGTTAGAAAAGCTATGTCCAATTTAAGAAAATAATGAAAATTACTTTCTTAAAAAAAGCAGGTTCCTGGGTAGAAGTATATATCTTTGTGAGATAGCAAGAAAAGAAAGTGAAAGTCGGTGTTATAAATCAGCAGTCCTCAACTTTTTTGTTACCAGGGTCTGGTTTCATGTAAGACAATTTTTTCACGAACTTGGGGGAGGGGAGGGAGAGATGGATTTGGTTTCACTTGCTAGCCCACCACTCACCTCGAGCTGTGCAACCCAGTTCCTAACAGGCCACGGACTGATACTGGTCTATGGTCCAAGGGTTGGAGAACCCTGTTACAAGTGACCAAATGTTCCATAGCTGGCTCTGTAGGAATGCAATGCCTTAAAAGGCATTAACATCTTTAGAAAGTGAATCATGGTAATTGGTGCTAAATTTGTATAATTTACTTCAGCAGTAATGTACAGTATGCAGTTTTCGTCGAAACTTCAAATGCAAGTCAAAAAAAGCCATAAGGTAGGAAAAAGATAGCTGAGGACTTGCCTTTCTAATTCACTTTTTAGACACCTGAAACAGAAAATTAAATTCAGCTTCAAGGGCTTCAGTCACTTCCATTATCTGACAGTTGGCTTTTCTTACCTACCCTGTTTTAGTAGATATTTCTCCCTTGGTACTTCTGCCTGTGGAAGACACCAAAACTCATGTACCTGAGTGGGAAGTGCTGGGGCATTTTCCAGCTCAGGTATCCAGTTGTGGGGTGTTTTAACTTCTCCAACTGGAAGAGGATTGATTGAGTGAGCTAGTGATATTGATTTAATATCCCACCTTTATTATTTTTACAAATAACTCAAGGCAGCAAACATATCCAACAACACCTTCCTTCTCCTATTGTCTCCACAACAACAATCCTGTGAGGTGAGTTGGGCTGAGAGAGAATGACTGGCCCAACATTACCCAGCTGGTTTTCATAGCTAAGGCGGGACTAGAAATCATGGTTTTCTGGTTTCTAACCTTGTGCTTTAACCAATAGCAGATATACTAAATGGAGCCATCACATAAAAAGTGAGCAAGTACTAAGGTCAGGGGAAATTTGTTTTTTTTTAAAGTTTTTTATTTATAATACAAATTAAAAACAATGGACATAGCAGGACATCTCCAGTTTAAACATTTTCATCAAATTTTGTCATATTATTAATAACTTCCTTATCTCTATACATATTTACACTAATTATCACATTTCAAATACATATATTCTTTCATCCATATAGATTATTTCGATATCTAATTCTATCGTATCTATCATAACAAATTAGCATAAAAACTTCCAAGTGTTTTACTCATCAATGGTCCTATATTCCAGCATTTTTCCTTCTTTCCATCCAATAATAAAATTTGTTCCAGATTTCATAATACTCTGATTCATTCTTATCTTTAAGGTCAGTCTGTCCAAATTAATATTTTAGCTAACACTTCTTCTTCTGTGGGGGTCTCTTTGTTTTTCCATTTTTGTGCAAAAGCTAATCTTGCTGCTGTTAGAATGTGTAACATTAGGTAAATTGTGCTCTTGTTGTTTTTGCCCTCAATAATACCCAGTAGAAAGAATTCCGGTTTTGTTTTTATATATTGCATTAGTAGCTCCTCTATCCATTGTCTTATATGGTGCCAGAATTTTTCAGCTTTTGGGCACTCCCACCACATGTGATAAAAAGTCCCTGGGACTGCCTCATACTTCCAACACATCGACGAATGTTTTTTTGCTTATTTTTGCCAATCTTGTGGGTGGGAGATGCCACCTATAAAACATCTTGTATAAATTTTCTTTGTATGTAGTAGCTAATGTAATTTTTATGTTTCTTTCCCGAAGATCTTGCCACTTGTCTAGATCGATACTATAGCCAAAATATTTGTTCGAAATTAACATAAGTTTCAGGAGAAATTTGTTTATTTGACAGAATAATTGTGAAAATAACCTCACAAAACAATTTCTGTTAGGGCATCAGTGTCTATGGAGATTCTCAGCCATTCAGGTCATGGTTGTCCCAAAGGTGCTTTTTCAAAAGGCATCTGGACTTCTTGGATGGGAAGAGAAATGTCTTCAAAAACAACACAAAACAAGGTCAGGTTTCCTTTTGAAAAAGGAAACATTACATTTATCAGCAGCCCTTTGGATCAAGGGAGCCCTTTGCTTGGAAAGTTTAATAAGAATCACAGAAAGTTTAGTGTTATCCATCCTGTTCCATCATTGGAGGTAATATAAAAGAAGAGCTTGAAAAGGGAAAATGTGAATATTCACATCAAGTAGCTTTTACAAAATACTGTATTTTATTTTATTGAGTACTAATTCTAATGAATGATTTTTGGAACACTTACATCAAGCTGCTGGGATCATCAGGGGATTTGAGGAAAGTATATACGTATTAAGCTCTATTTCTCTATTATCTGAATCTTGGAAAGGCCCAAAAGATAATTTTACAAGACTTAGGCATAGTGTGAAGCCCTCCCCCACATCTCAAAACAAGGAAGAAATATAAATCAGTTCTTTAAGTTGTGTAACTTATTACTTCCTCCTAGGAGCAATGGGAAAGAAAAGGAAATATGTCTTGTGTTCCAACAAGACAATACAGTAACCAGGGTTACATGATCTGGGCTGCAAAAACCCTGACAACAATTGATGGCAGCAAGAATTAAAGTCTTCAATATTTTTTACTGTCATCTGATAGTCAACCACATTTTGCAGTCCAAATCTGGTTGGCCGAATAACAGCACAACAGTCTCTCATCTTTTTTTTTTTTATTTCCACTTCCATATTCTGGTCAGTAGGAACATGGACTTGTCAATGAGTTTCAGTGTCAGTTCATCCCAATTTTTATTTAGGATGTTTTAACTGCACCATTAAATTATGGCTTAAATCAAAGCTAAGCTTGCTAACGATGGAGATGGTTCTATTTTTAATAATCCTGTGCTATATCCTGCTGTTTAATGTTTGAGATCAGCTAGGAAATAACACTGATATTACAATGAGCAGCTTATTAATTATTTTAAGGATTAAGTTGCCAGTCCTAGTTATGTTAGGGTTATTAACAGTATGTTGTGTGTATGATAATAATAACTTGGATGCTAAGACTCACAGGAGGACTATACTTAAAACTGTTACCCTACGGCACAGAATGCATTTTTGGTGATCTTTCTTAATTAAAAGATTTCAGTCTAATTAATGTTCCAACTTACTTTTCTGTTCCCTTGTTTGGACCCATGTAAGTGGGTACTAGGTGTTCTGAAAGAACAACTGACTGTGCAAGTTCAGGTTGTTCATACAAGGAACATGGTGTTCTTGCTGAGATAGGAGAAATGATAAAGGCATGGAACATGGGCGGACCATCCTGTCAGAATATGGGCTCAGATGGAAGACTAAGAAGAAATGAACATTTAGTCTTGATTAACATTTATCTGCAGAATCTTCAATTCACAATAGGCTGGCTCTGACACATATTGCTTTTTTCAAATCCCATCTTCTACTTTCTAAAGGCTTAACAGCAATAAGGTCACCTACTCTTTTTTTAAAATAAATAAATAAATCTGAATTTGTTAGTGAAGTATTTGTTATGCTATTGTAAACCAATCAATATTAGCGATTGCATGGCAAAACTTTCAAAATACCAAATAAAATCTTTTTCTTCTCTTTTTCTATCTCACACACTTTCCCTTTCTCACTTTTCAAAAAAAAAGTATAAAAAAGATAAAATGGTAACCCTGATCCAACTCCAGACAGTGAATGGAGAATGAAGTCAGGACAACATTCAAACTTTAGATAAAGAAGAAGAAATTGATTTCCCTCATCAGTAGATAGGCAGCATTCTATAAAAATCCGATCAAGCATTAAATATGAAACATATAGGAAGAGAATACATTTCTTGAGAAACAAGACAAAAATTGTTTGTAAAAGTGTCTAGGATTTAAATTGCAAAATATGTATCTGAAATAGGCGTTTCTATTAGAATCAAATATTAATTAACCACAATTATTTAATTAGATTAGGAACAATTATTGTGGTTAATTAATATTTGATTCTAACAGAAACGCCTATTTCAGATACATACTTTGTTAGGAATATTAAAAAGCAGTAGACACTATATAGGATTAAAAAAATTGGAAGAAATAATTCTTATTCATGGTGAGGTAGTTTTGACTCTCAGAGCATAGGACAATCAATAGCTCTGGAACTGATGAATGTTATAATTTTGGTATTGATTGGAATAATCAACACTCTTATTCAATTGTTTCATCTGTTTCGCGGATTGTCAGAATGTTGGAAATCTGGAAGGAAGATTTCTGATTTGATCAGAATTTATTTTAATACCAAAAGAACTGCATATAAGCCTTACAACAACAGTGCTTCTACTCCAGAATCTGCAGTTACAGTCTAAGGCAACTGAGACTGCCATTCTCAGAATTCTTATGTCAACAGGATCAGTAAACAAGTATTAATGTTTCTTCTGTTGAAATCATCTGAGGGGAATTCAGAGCAGTTAGCTGCAGAGAGCAAAGGATAAGATTGGAGAGGAGAATTGTGTCAGCCTCAGGAAGCCGGCGGGATACAGCTGATAGGAGAAGGTAGAAAAGCAGCTTCAAAGATGAGCAACGTCTTCTCACACGAGTGCCCTGCAGATTCCGCACTCCTTTCAAGAGGGTCAATAGCAGCATTGGGTGAGCTCTAAGCGTCCCCTATGCTAATAAACACACCATCCTCAAAGCCAATAAACAGGGCCTCTGGGCAAGGTAAAAAAAAACCTGGCATTAGCAGAAGTTTGTTATAAAGCCTGGCTTCTGAGTGCCTGGAGTGCCAAAAAGATTCCCCCCACCCACCCCCATCTGCTCCAACCCCACCATCTCCTCTCCAGCCGTCTGTTTAGTGTCACTCAGTTGGGATGGATCCTGTTAAAGATCTGATGTTCACTGAAGACTCTAAGGTGTCTGGAACGTCTGCCTCTAATCATAAACACTACAGCTGGCAAGGATGTGATGGGTGGGGGCTGGGGGTGAGATCACCTTGATCCAGCACACGTTCACTTTGATGTGTCTGCAACAAGTTTGCTGCCCAAAGAAAAAGGCGCAGGGACCTTTTTCAAGGCTTCCCCCCAACCCCCACCCCATAACTAAAAAAATAATAATACAAAAATACAGTCTTGACATACCAAAAATCATAACCATATGACTCTCAGTTCCATGCCTGGCTTCTTTGTGCATGTGTTGTGTGTGTGTGTGTGTGTGTGTGTGTGTGTGTGTGTGTGTGTGTGAGAGAGAGAGAGAGAGAGAGAGAGAGAGAGAGAGAGAGAGAGAGAGAGGGAGAGAGAGAGAGAGAGAGTATCTCTAAAAAGAATCCAAAGAAGAAGAATCTGACAATGATAACATGAAACAGGTTTGAGAGATAATGGGAAATTCAGAAGAAAATATGTCCAAAAGAGAATTGGACTGCCGCTACCAAAAATGGAAAAAACCCTCTGCTGCCAAAGATTATTCGCTGTAGTAAACTTAAGCAAGAAGATGTTACTTAACAGGCATACTTAACAGGAGGAAAAAATATTTTCTCCCTACCGTTTACATTCAGATATTGCAGATAAACACCTCTTACCCTTCTTGAGTTTTGAAGGAAGCCATGTAAAATAAAACAATTTTTTATTTGATCTTACATCTATTATTTCTGTAGAGTAATAGAAGTGACAACCACCCTAATGTTACTGTACCACAAATCTTTTAGCACTGACAGCTTGATAAGCATATGGATATGAGGAAAAAGAGAAGGACCTATAGGAGCATGTCATTCTGCTTTTCTAATTGTGGGATCTTAATCTTAGGAAAGTCAATAGACTAGTGAGATTGATTAAGGCAAATTGTAAGAAGCTTTTGGTCTAGTCAAATCTAAAAGGGAAACCGCAGAAAATAAGTAGCAAGTTAACTTGACGGCATATCCTCAAGAGACAGCTGATGTTTTCAGAAATTTGGGTGGGTGGGGTAGAGGAAAGACAATCACGGAAAAGTTTAACTTTCTCTAGATTTGGAGAATGATCTATCAATTTTCCGACAGGCATGCAGGATAGTCACCCTGATATACACGCATATCGTTTTAAAAAAAAACATTCATCACCCAAAACTGGATGTTGATGCGTAATGCAATTGCCAGCAGGCTCTACGCGCTGAAAATAAAGTTATAGGTACAATGTGAAAAGAGGTAGTGGTGACTTGGTTCTTCAGGAATCTCCCATTTGGGCAATAAACATGAAAATGGAAAAATACTGCCAACTTTCACTTCCTTCTGACTATCCCCAGTGGCTACAAACCACTCTAAGCAAGCATTTCTTTGTCTCTTAAAAAGAAGGGTGGCAGCTGGGAGGGGTCAGCAGAGAAGAGAGGAAATAGCTATTCCATGGCAATAACCTTTCTGTACAAATTGACCCATGCAAAATTCATCTGTAAATTTCTCTAATGGCTTGAAAAAACTCTGAATGCATGGATTGTGGCCCTGAGTGGGACCTTGATGTTTACTGTTGGATTATTCATTTTGAGAGCCTTATTCATGCAAATAAAGATACTTAATGATCACACATAAGCAGGGAGTTTCATTGGCCATTATAATATTAAATCTTTTCGAAACATAAAGTTTAGAAAGAAGCTCATTCTATTTTAACATTCGTTTACGATCCAAACTGATTGACTGCAAAAATAACAATTCTGCATGTGCTTTGGCAAAATGTTTTAACTTTTTCCGTATCAAAAATGGTAGGCAGAGATTTCTTCCTGAAAAGCAATGTAATTTGAATGAAACCTGCATTCTAAGAGGTGCATGGTAATAAAGCTCCTTGGACACTTACGATAGCTAAACCGTATTTGGTTTAAATCATAATCAGAATAATAGAAGTTAGCAGTGATTTTAATATGACTCAGAAAAGAAGATTTAAGCGATGAGAGGCAGGGATTCCAGGAACTGACAGACACCAGAGCACATTTTTTGTTTAAGTTTGGTACTAGTATGTGCTATATCAAGTTACACTGCTTCATGTTGTACCGTGTCACCCTGACACAACTGAAACAAAGGAGAAGTGACACACTGTCAGTGAAACATAGCACGGGTCTCAAGAGAAGCTAAATCACCCTCTGTGTCATAGCTGGAAAATTTGGGAGCTGGCTTCCAAACCAATCTGAGATTCTGCAGGCAATCTGGAATGACAAGCATTCTTTGAAATCCCACTGAAGGCCGCAGTGTCAGATAAGATTCAGATTTATTAAGTTTATGCACAGTTGTACCAGGGAAAGGGGCCGATATATGTTGCCAACAGTGAGGTAGGTGAACTCAGGATTATGAAAGGATTTATATATCCGTATATTGAAAAGACTGTTTCTTCTGTGTACTGAAGTGCAATGGAAAACTAGACACAAATGGGATGTCACTCTTTCCCAATTTAGTGCTGTCCAGATATATATTGGGTTGCTGCCATGTCCAGCCATGGTCTTTTCAGGACTTGTATTCTACCTGCCATCAAAAATTGCTTGTCATCTCAGAGTTAGAAGGAAATTGTGACTGATGTGAGTTTCACAAACTGGCAGAAGCTTTGAATGGGCTGATGCTGCCTTCTATGCTAGAGACCGATAACAACCACGACACAAAGGGAGGGGGGGGAGAGAATTGATACCTGCCCAGATATCACAAAGACACTGCAATCGTATCTGTCTAATGTGACAAAATATCAGTGCTGTAACCATCCTAATTGCAGAGTGGATTGCGAAAGCTCAGCTGCATATCAGCTGAGCAACCACACCAGGTATTTGCACCAATAAAATGGGGAAGTGTTAAAGAAAAAAAAAATACAATTGATGGGAAACAATTATCTTGACAAACAATCAAAATAACCTTTAAAAACTCCCCCCCCCCCCTAGGAATGCTTATAAAATCCTCATCTTCTGAATTCCTCCCTGGATTTGAGGGTTTTGCTTTAATGGATATTTTACTGGAGCAGAACCAATTAATACAGAAATCTGTGGTTCTTCCAGAGATACCTATCAGGAATGTGGCAAGAATTTTTTAGAATATTAAAATACGAAAGAAGTCCTGGGTGGATATCAGCAATTAAAAATAAACACAAACGGCTTTTTTTAAAAAAAATAATACAAAAACCCACCTGTGTTAATATACTATTTATTTTTTTTAAAAAAAATATTATTTCTTCTTACTAATATAACATTACATAATTAGGTATCCATGGATTTGTAGGGGAACAAAAAGAAAAAAAACCCCACGAATTATCCCATTTCAACAGCATCTTAGTAGAATACACATACACAGCATACTTTATTTATTTGTTTTTATTTTATTTCCAATTTATATACCGCCCTTCTCCCTGAGGACTCAGGGCGGTGTACAGCCAGAATTAAGAACATGAAATACAAATATTAAAAAACAATTAAAATATATATAAATTTGGCCAAAAATTAAAAATCACAAACCAATTAAAACATTTAAAAATTTAATTTTTTTTAAAAACTTTCAGTTTCTAAAAGCATTGGTGGTATTTGTATGCATGTGAGCTTTAATTACACTTCACAAAAGTTTTGTTATCATAAAAAATTCCACTTTTTAAAGTAATAAAGAATAATTTGATGGAGATTTTTTTTTTTTGTACTGTTAAGCATTATTGTTAAAATGCTTGAGGGCATATATTTATAATGTTGCCAATATTCTGAAATCTTAATTCTTCCCAGCAGACATTTCTTATCTGACAGGTTCTATCAAAACAACAGAAGAATAATGTTCTCAGGTCTCCATTCCTCCAAAAAGTTTTGCAGATATTATCAACAGGTAGAGATCAACGGTAAAAAACCCTGTTTACCTCTGTAAACATCAAAGGAAAAAAAGCTTGAAAGTGCACCCAATTCTCCCAGGGCAATGGAATCCCACCTGCTGACCATGTCATGTGTTGGATCCTATTAGAAGTCATATCAAATACTAAGTATTTTCCCCAAAGGAAGGATCGTTCCCCACCTCTTAATTGCAGGAAAGATAGACGAGAGCTATTAACTAGAACTGTGCTTTCAGTGAAGAAACACACTCCCTGAAACATTTGCCCAAGATTTGTACTTTAAGGAAGCAATTAGAATGCGGTTTCTTCAGAAAATGGCAGGAAACTTCAAAGAGAAAACACAGAAACCAGTTGCATTCCCCTGTCTAAGCCAGTTGCCATCTCTCTCCAAAGAGAAAAATCTGTTATGATCTCAAGGTGCAAACTCCAGCATGTGTCCACAAAGCATCCAGATACCAAAACTGCAGCCTCAATTACAACTATTCAAACAAAGAATGCCAGATTGGGCCCTAACTCTGCCACAGATCACTGTATTCAGAAACTAAATCCTGTTGTGAAAATAAATTGTAGCTCTATAAATGACAGAAAGAGGATGCCTTTTCATAAATATCTACAATTTGCATGCTTGTAAAAAAAAACATGCGCGCAATTGCAAAAGACACATTTCTGGAATGTTGTATGTGTGGCATTTGTTCCTTTTAAAAATTTGAATATTCTGTTTGAAAATTTGATTCACTCACATACAGTAGAATTAAGACTATTCAGATTCAATGTAAACTGGGGCCAAATTTGTCTTTTCTACTTGGTGTCATTTCTCTAATGTAACAACAGACTTCCACAAACACAAAAAGAAAAAACTAAAAAGGAGAATTTATATAAAGAGAACAACACAAATTGGTTTTTAAAAAAAACCCTGTTAAAACAGTGATGGTAATATAGGTAGATAATATCCAATCAAAACTGATTCTTCAGAAGAAAAAAAAGAGAAGCTAAAAGTGGGATTGCAGTTATGTATGTAAATAAATGAGCTCCTGAGGAGAATTAGAGGGATACCTTCCCAAATGATCCAGAAGCAAACTTAATCTTGTGAACTCACAATCAGGAGGTGGGGGGAAACTAAGCAAAAAGATGGGAACTAGAGAAAGAAGTAAACAAAATAGCTGATTTTGAAGGTTTATAGGTAGCACTCAAAGGTATTTTTTTCAAGAGGCAACTGGAATTTTTTGTTTTTTCTTTGAAGACATTTTGCTACTCATCCAAGAAGCTTCTTCAGCTCTGACTCGATGGTGGGGAATGGAAGGATTTATATTCCTTGCAGACAGCTGGTCATTTGCATTCTTTTTAGAGAGTCATTGAGGCCACCTGGAGGTTTATCTGTGTCCTCAGGGTCACCTGAGTAGTGCAAATGGGTGTGGAGCCTTCTTGGAACAGCTGAAAGGACTGTGTTGTAGACTGGAGATAGATAATGTCGTATCCCACCCCCCTCTGTTGAGAGAGGGGCTGTTCTATTTTGACATAGAGGGCCTCATTGACCCTTCTTTCAAGCCAGTGGTCCTCTCTGTCCAAAATGTGGACTTTGCTGTCTTTATAGACATTTACATGTAGCAGTTATTTTGCATTCAGTGTTTTCAGATTCAGCTTATATCAGTGGAAGTGGTGAGTAGATGGTAAATAATATAGTATAACAGGAATTGCTAATATCAGAGTATTTGCATTAGGATTCCTCTGGTGCATATCTACACACACACACACACACACACACACACACACAAAATTCCCTATGGTCAAAAGGTTTTTGTAAAGCAAGTTGTGGTATTCCAAAATTCAGCCTAGCTTTCTGCCATGACCTGAACATTTAAGCAACTGCAAAGATGCTCAGGGATTATACCTTAATACATTTTACACATCCAATGGGCAAGTAGGCTTTCAGAGAAATGGAAATGTGTGGGTTGTCTTTTAAAAAGCCTTGGAGATCTCAATACAGCCTCTGACCTTCTGTTACTACTCACTGTTCTACAACATTCTACAAAGTCGCTTCTGAGTAATCGTATTCTTTCTTACTGCCCACCCAAAAACACCTGTGTGTAGAAAAGCAGAGTTTTGTATCAGTTTTTGCATCTCTGCCAAGGAGGTACTACACTAGTTTGCAATCACCATTTTTCAAATGGATTTCTAAAGTGGCTGGGTGCAAATGTTTGTATCGGAATAGCTTTTCTTTCTATCTACCTTTCTTTATTCAGTCTTTAAAAAACAAAAGAAGACAATAAAAATATTTTGCTTCCTGCTCACCCTTTCCCACTTAATTTTCCATATATATTTTTTCCCCTGGAGACGATCTAGGACAATATCTTTTAAACCCCACCAACAACCCAATGAAATGAGCCTTTGGCCCGAGGCATTTGTTCATTATATAAATCAAATGAGCTCCAGAAATAGACACAGAGGGACTGGTAATGCCCAGTGAATTCTTAATGCTTGGCTAAAATGATTTGGGTGCATTGCATGCAGATGTCAGGTATTTAATAAAGAGCTCCATTGTTCAGGCCCTTCTCCTCCTCCTCCTCCTCCATTGCTCCCAGCACTCCTTCAGGAAGGGAGGAGGAAGGGAGAGACAGCCATTCCAGCTGGGCTTGGAACCTTGTTTGAGTCAGGAAAACCACAGCTCATAAGCAAAGAGGAAGCATAATGTTCTACAAGGACAAAACATTAGCAAAAATGTCACTCAGCCCCAGTTCCACATGTTGGCTGCCATGGCCTCTTCCTTCAAGCATGCCCGATTGATATAAATTCCATCTGCTCAGCAGCCAAGTGACAGAGAAGGAATAGCAGCATCTGGTCTCTATTGCTATCGGGTTTTTGTTCCATGTTAGACCTTAGCTAGAAACATATGAAGAGATGAAAATGTTGGCAAGCAACTCAAAGGCTGCACTGGCACAAGAGAGGCTTTCTGATGCTTTTCACACTTCACTTTGGATTTTTACAGAGAAAAAGGCAGAGGAAAGTTGATAAACTCAGCTTTAGGAGCCAAGGCCTGGAGGTCCTTTGGTCTTTGAGTGCATGTTTGTATATTGCTGAAAACCGAACAGCAGAATTTCTTTTGAAAGGGAAACAAAAGTTAACAAAGAATGCAAGCCTACACCGAGTCCCATTTAATACAATGGGTGTTATTTCTAGGTAAACGTGTATAGGATTGTGCTTGGTGAGAATGTAACTCTATAACTAACTTTCCCCTCCCCCCTCTTAAATATCCACTGGTTTGGATCTGCTCCCAAAACACTTTATATTCTCTGGAAGGGCAGCTGAAAAATACTAGAAGAACAAACCTGATTAGCTCTTGATTAACCCTATGATGTCTAGCAACATGGTTAATTTGCTGAGTTAAGCAGAGAGAGATAAGGAGGAATGGATATATATATACATATACATATACATATACATATACGTGTATGTGTGTGTGTGTGTGTATGTATATGTATATGTATATGTATATGTATATGTATATGTATATGTATATGTATATGTATATAACAAACATATTTTGCTCCTAGAAGCACGAAGCCGAAGACACCAGCCTGAGGATGACGAATGAGACTTCGTCGAAACGTCGCCAAGACACTTCCAATTTTACGCGGGAGAAAACCCGAATAACCAAAGACCTAAATACAAACACCCGCGAAAACCTCAGAAAACAAGTATGTATATAAATATATACATATACATACTTACATACATACGTCTGTCTGTCTGTCTGTATGTATGTCTGTATGTCTGTATGTATGTATATGGCTACTACAAATAATTGGATCCATGTAAAAAGAGGAAAGGGATTCTTTAATATAGATAGTAAATTATGCAGATAGTTGAGAAGCAGCAGTTATAGAGTTGAATCTCCTCTCTTGTGATGCATGCAAAGACTACAATTACTGAAAGACTTGAGAGACTCAAATAATTCATTTCTCCATATTTACATAGAATTATTTATATTAGAAACAAATGTAGCTTTTACTTATTTGTGTATTCTCCCAATGCTATTGGAACATTAGAAAGTCATCTCATTTGGGAGATATGGCCACAAACAAACTGAGAGAAAGTGAATGAACAGCAATTAAAATGATATCACAATTCACCCATACGCTCTAGAACCGTGATGGTGAACCTATGGCACGCGGAGCCATATTAGTGGGCACTCCAGCTCAGCTCTGGGGCGCATGCGCATGCTGGCCAGCTGATTTTCGGGCCTTCTGGGCCCACCAGAAGTAAGGAAACAGGCTGTTTCCTGCCTCTGGAGGGCCTGGGGTGGCGGTGGGGAAGGCCCGTTTTTCTTTCTTACCTGGCTCCAGATCCTCTCTATGCATCTGGGAAGGGCAAAAACAGCCTTTCCCATTCCCTTGGGAGGCTGAACGGGCCCATTTCCTGACTCCCGGAGGCTACGGAGGCTGAACGGGCCCATTTCCTGACTCCCGGTGGGACAGGAAGTGACATTTTTTCCTGTCCCCTGCCTCCAGAGACTCCTAGAGAGGCTCCTAGAGACTCCTAGAGAGGTTCTGGAGGCTGGGGACAGCAAAAAATGTCACTTCCTGTCCCATCGAGAGTTGGAAATGGGCCCTTTCAGCCTCCGTAGGGCTTCCAAGGGAGTGGGAAAGGCTGTTTTCGCCCTTCCCAGATGCATAGAGAGGATCTGGAACCAGGTAAGAAAGAAAAACGGGCCTACGAGGCCATCATGTGCCAGGAGCGGGGGTGGGTGGGGTTGCATGTGCATGTGCATGCGCATGGGCACATGCGTGCGCGACCCTCCCCCACCCCCCTCTCCTGGCACATGATGGCAAGATGTGCAAGATGTGGAATAGTGAGAAAACATAGACAGTGAGTTGTTCCAGAGTATGCATGAATTTATAATAAAGTCGTAAGATGCTTAATTATTGATTCAGAGTTAAGAGAAGCTTTTATGTAACAAACAAACAAACAGGAAAACACCACCATGAACTTCCCATCATCCATGTTCTGTCATCCACTGTCCATTAGTATGGATAATGATGTCCAGAAGTGTCCATATATAGCTTTCAGAACCAAACATCCTGTGTGAAAGAGATATAATAAAGCCTATATGCTACCATCAGACAATCCCATGTCACTAAATACTTTGTATATCTATCTCTTTTCCACAGTTGGATCCATAGAAAATTAGCAGCAAAATAAGAGCTATGAAATGATGAAACGATTGTACATGAATGCTTAAGTGATATTGAAAACTTTTCCTTTCCTACAAAAATTCTTTGGGATGAAATACTATGCTAGAATAGCGATTTTTTTAAGGAAAAGGTGTTGCCATTTAATGATTATGAAATATCATTTAATAACATTTAATAGTTATCTTTAAAAGTTATTTAGGTTTTACTGTCTACCAAGTTTCTCTGTGTCAGACACATAGACTAAATAGAGATCCTTGAATGTATGTGTATATCTGATCTCCTAACAAGTAGAAATTATGAAAAAAAAATACATGGGATTGAATGTGAACATTTTCATCTCAGAAAACCTGAGAATCTGTAATGGCAAGAAAACTAGATTGAAGCAATAAGCAGGTAGTTTATAACTTTCCCTTAAAAATCTGAATAAGGTTCAAATAAGTGATGCATTGGACTCCATTCAATGTGTGAGGTGGCTTGTGGGAGAAGCTCCTTCCATCTGTTCCCCATATGCTAACAGTGGTGCAAATTCTTAATGTAGTCCACGTGGGCTATGAAATACAGTCACTTGAATACTCTTGAAGAGCACTGCTGAATTAGAACACTGGGCAAATAGTCCGCTGCCGTTTTCAACATACAGAGCATTCTAACAATTAAGGAAAGACTAATGAAGGGCCCTCCTCTCCTATGAATGAAATAGGTCTAAGTCCCAAAATTTTCTATAGATTTTTATCTTTTAAGAAATCTATAGAAAATCTACTCAGCAGTAAGTAGATTTTTCTACTGGTCTTTGCAATTATATCTCTGACATATCTGAAATTAAACATACAATGGAGTTCATATAGGTACATATTATCCACTGGTAAACAGCAGCATCAATTCAGTCACAAAAAAGAATGAATTATAAAATAACAGTATGATTACCAAAAAGCAAACAATTTAAAGAATTCACATTCCAACAGGATAAGGATAAGGATAATTTTATTTCTATACCGACCCTCTCCCGAAGGACTCGGGGCGGTGTACAGCCAGGTAAAAACACAACACAAATATCACAATTTAAATTTAAAAATTATTAAAAGTATTACATTTAAGGCCAATTAACTAAAAAACCCAAAAATTTAAGAACTCCGAATTTAAAACTCAATTATGAAGCTAGCCCTGCCTGTCGGAAGAGCAGGGTGTTAAGAGCACAGCGGAAAACTTGGAGGTCAGAGATCTTGCGTATGTCCGGGGGCAGTTCATTCCAAAGGGCAGGGGCTCCCACAGAGAAGGCTCTCCCCCTGGGTGTCGCCAGCTGACATAATTTGGCCGAAGGCATCCTGAGGAGTCCTCCTCTGTGGGAGCAGACTGGTCGGTGGGAGGCTATCGGTGGCAGAAGGCGGTCTCGTAGGTACCCAGGTCCTGAGCCATGGAGTGCTTTAAAGGTGGTAACCAACACCTTGAATCGCACCCGGAAGACCACTGGGACCCAGTGCAGCTCGCGCAGGAGAGGTGTTACATGGGCGCAACGAGTTGCACCTATAATTACCCGCGCGGCCACATTCTGGACCAGTTGGAGCCTCCGAGTGCTCTTCAAGGGGAGCCTCATGTAGAGAGCATTACAGTAGTCCAGCCGGGAGGTAACAAGGGCATGAGTGACTGTGCACAAGGTGTCCCGGTCCAGAAAGGGACACAACTGGTGAATCAGGCGAACCTGATAGAAAGCCCCCCAGCCACAGCCATCATATGCTCTTCTAAAGACAGCCATGCACCCAGGAGGACGCCCAGATTGCGAGCCGTCTCTGTGGGGGGTAGAGATTCACCCCCTATAGACAGCGATGGCGTCAGCTGACTATATCGGGTATAGCCACAGCCACTCAGTCTTGGAAGGGTTGAGTCTAGCCTATTTCTCCCCATCCAGACCCGTACGGCCTCCAGGCAGCGGGACATCACGCCAAGGGCATCATTGGGGAGGCCTGGGGTGAAGATGTACAGCTGAGTGTCATCAGCATACTGATGTACCCTCACCCCAAAACCACGGATGATCTCGCCCAGCAGCTTCACATAAATGTTGAACAGAAGGGGCGAGAGGACCGACCCTTGTGGCACCCCCCAAGCGAGGCGCCTCGAGGTTGACCTCTGCCCCCCTGCCAACACGAACTGCGAGCGGTCGGAGAGGAAGGAGGAGAACCACCGCAACACGGTGCCTCCTATTCCTAACCCCCTCAACCACTGCAGCATGATACCATGTTCGATGGTATCAAAAGCCGCTGAGAGATCTAATAGGACCAGAACAGAGGAACAACCTCTTTCCCGAGCCTCCAGAGATCATCCACCAATGCGACCAATGCCGTTTCCGTGCTGTACCCCTGTCTGAAGCCCGACTGGTAAGGGGTCAGATAGACAGCTTCATCCAGATACTGGGGGAGCTGTCGTGCCACCACACTCTCAACAACGTTCACCACAAAGCGAAGGTTGGAGGCGGGGTCCAGGGAAGGCTTCTTGAGGAGGGGCCTCACCACCGCCTCCTTCAAGGCAGCAGGAAAGGTCCCCTCAGTCGGAGAAGCATTTATAATCCCCTGGAGCCAGCCTCGTGTAACCTCTCGGGAGGCCATTACCAACCAGGAGGGACACGGGTCCAATAAATATGTGGCAACACTAAGCCTACCCAGAATCCTGTCCATGTCCTCGGGAGCCACAGGGTCAAACGCTTCCCAGATAATGTTCTCAAGAGCTTCCCCCATCTCCCCCCCCTGGACTCACCCAGTCGGAGTCCAAGCCTTCCCAAATCCGAGCGACTTTATCATGCAGGAACTGCACAAACTCCTCAGCTCGGCCCTGCAAGAGGTCTTCCCGCGCTCCCCCCCCCGAAGAAGGGAACGGGTCACCCTAAACAGAGCGGCTGGGCGGTTCTCTGCAGATGCGATAAGAGCGGAAAAATAGTTACATTTTGCCGCTTTTATCGCCACTAGGTATGTCTTGATATAAGACCTCACCAGTGTTCGGTTGGATTCAGATTGACTAGTCCTCCAGACACTCTCTAGGTGTCTTTTCCGACGTTTCATCTTTTCAGCTCCTTGGAGAACCAAGGAGCCAATTGAGATTGACATTGGGTCAGAGGCCGCAAAGGCACGACGTGGTCTAAAGCCCCGGCAGCCGCCCTATCCCAGGTGGCCACCAGGTCTTCAGTCGAGTCGCGTGCCAGAGTCTCAGGAAATGGCCCAAGCTCTGTCAGGAACCTATCAGGGTCCATCAGGCGCCTGGGACGGAACCACCTGGTCGGTTCCATCTCCCTGCGGCGAGGGGAAGCGGTTCGAAAGTCTAAGTGAAGGAAGCAATGGTCTGTCAATGACAAGGGCTTAATATCTAAATCCCCTATTCCTAGATCATTCAACCACTGACCAGAGACAAAAATCAAGTCCAGAGTGTGTCCTCCTGTGTGAGTGGGGCCTTGAACTAACTGGGTCAGGTCCATGGCCGGCATGGAAGCCATGAACTCCCTAGCTGCCTCCAATGTCTCACCGATGAATGGCAGGTTGAAATCCCCCATGACAACAAGTCTGGGGGTATCCACCGCCACCCTGGCAATAACATCGAGCAGCTCGGGTAGGGCTGCCGCCACATGGCAGGGAGCCAGGTACATAGTCAACAAGCCCATCTGCACCCCACCACCCCTCTTCACAAAGAGGGACTCACATCCGTCTATCTGAGGAACAGTGGCCTCCCTCGGGCAAAGACTTTCCCAAATAATTGCTGCCACCCCCTGCCCCTCCCCTGGGCCCTCGACTGATGAAATGCACGGAAATCCGGTGGACACATTTCTACGAGGGGGACCTCCCCCTCCTGGCCCAACAGGTCTCCATAATCCCTGCCAGGTCCGCACCCTCCTCCAATAAAAGGTCACAAATGAGGGGGGCTTTATTAACCACCGATTTGGCATTACACAATATCAGCCGAGGACCCAGGGCCTGAGACTCTGTGCAACCCGGGAAACGAGACACGCATTGGGGGCCGGAGTACGCAATCGCTTGCAAACAGCACGTGCGTACCCACCGAACATGATATGGCCCCCTGCGTCTACCATACCTGCCCCTCCCACTCACCATTTCAATTGAGCTGCCCTTCATCTCATCCCCGCGGCACCCCATCCCCGTCCCCTCTGCTGCGCCCATCCGACCCACCACCCCCTTCAGTGGCTATATGCCCCCCCAGGTCCACCTCTACAACCCCCTCCCCCTCCTGGGTCCCCTTAAAATTTTCGTTAAAAATTTTGTTAAAAAACCTCTCAATCTATGTCTCTTAAAACCCTTAAAATCCTTAAAATCCTTGTGCCACCTCTCGGGGTCCCAAGACCCGTCATTAAGGTAGGTCTTTGCAAGGCCCACTGGCCACACCCAAGAATGGGGGGAATTTCTCAAGGTGACCAGATCCACGATTGTATAAGTTCTTAAAGTCATCCTCAAACATAGAGATGGGAATGTCCATGGTAGCAAACTAATTTACTTTCGCTAAGAAAAAGTGGAAATTGGTATTATTGTATTTCTTCATATGAAACTGCATTTTTTACTTATTTCTAGAAAGTTATACATTAGTTGTAATTCTGATTGTTTCCAGAATTAATTTAAGGCTTTGATTCCATCTTTCAGATAACGATTACTTTCCTTCAAATATTTCTTTCTGCATATTCCATTCAGTATTTGAAACCTTGCATCAGATTCTTTCCACATATTTAAACATATGAAGGAAAGTTGCTAGGAAGAAGACATTTTCTGCAGTGGATTTCACTTTGTGGAATGTTTTTCTAGATGAAACTCATCTTAGACACAATGTACTTTTACCTATTCAATTAAAATATGATTGTTCAGAGTATGGTTTTACTATTCTATTTATGATTGAATTCTTTGCAGGATAAATTGCATTGCAGATTGTTTTAAATATATTTTTGTATCTTGTAAGATATCTTGAATTTACCTTGTAATAAAAAGCTAAATAGATTTTAAAAACAATACTATAAATACATTAGTACCTAGTACTAAGCATGTACTGTGGGTACTTTAAATGTCATGGTACTTGGGGAAAGAACATCTAATATCTAAGTGTATATTACCATGCTCATTTGAGAACCATTTTTACAGAAAGGAATTCTCCTTTCTATAAATTGTAGTTAACTTCAGTCATGAGCATGCCATTTATTGCTTGTTCAATTGTGACACTTTTCCATGCTGACTACCAATTTATATCCAATTTCCATTCAAAAGATTCTGGGCAGTTCATATAAAAAACATGTCCTCAACAACAAATTGCAACCATTTCCCAAATTAAGAATGAAAATGAAATTCACAATAAAAATTGACTGAATCTAAAATGCTTTAAAACTGAAGTAACACTTAAGCCCCAAAAGGGGCATGTTAAAAACATGATCATTATTGCTTTCCTGTAGGCAAGAAGTATATGTTCTATCCAAAACTGGGATGGAGACAGACTGTAGCAAAGACTGAGAGCAGTCACAGAAAAGACCTGGTTCCTGTTTCTCTCTCTTCCAACATCATGTAGGGAAGAAATCCAAAGTATCTCCTCTTGGATTGCTTCAATTTTTTTTTTTAAATCAATCTTCCCCTGTTTCAGAACAGCAGTTGAGTTTAGGGATTTTAAGGGAACCTGACTGGCAACTTTTCTCTTGCAGAAGAGAAAAGTACATGTGTCTGCCACATAGTCTCAAATTCTTGCTCTTTGGACCATCAGTTTACTCTGCCTAACAATAAGACTTTATCTAGTAGCATCTTTTCAATTAAAATGTGTTGCCATGTTTGCCATTTCTGACACGGACACTATTTATTTTAATCTAGTAAATACAAATCAAGAAGCACTCTGGCACACACACACACAAAAATCCAAATAATTTTCATTTTCTGCTAACCATTTAATTATCCAAGAAAATTATTCTCTTCTACACAGGCGTGTATAATGTTTTATAAATATATTATTCAGCCATCTTCAGTGCCAGCTTGATGAGTAGATAGAAAGGATGAGAAGGAAGCCATTGTTTTAAGGCTTAAATTCTTTTAATATTTCAATCCACAGGCCAAATATTCAATACATAAATAAAACATATTCAATATTCTTTGTCTGAGAACATAAAACTTTTTTATTTAATCAACTAATTTGTATGTTGCTGACTATAACAAAATAGGCAATAAAATCTAAATCAAAAACATCAAAAATACCTTAAAAATGTTGACACAGCCTATTATGATCTTCAAAACCTATCTCCAGTGCCTCAGTGTCTGTCCATAATTTCATCTACCCGAATAATCAATTGAACTGCTATTTTTCTACCTATCTATCTATCCCAAGGGCTTGCATGCTGGTGCCCTTCAGATGCTGTTGACTGATTCTCTCACGAATCTTTGGTTATTCTAGCTGGAGCAGATAAACATTGAAGTCCAAATTATTGGAAAGATTGCATGCCCCACTCTACTCAACCTGCTTTTCTTACTACAAAATACAATAAGGATATAAACTTTATTATAATTCACAAGTCCTGCAATATACTTGAAACCCTCCCCACTCTTTCCTAAAAAGCTAAGGTCAGGTAATGGTAAATGGCACTATCAAAGCTCTTTAGAAGGTGAGACAAACTTTGCTTTTAATTCCCACAGGGCAATCAGCAAAGCATCACAATCAATGTGGTGTATCATATAGTATTACATAAACTTAATTACGCTATATTATGAGCAATACAAACCACTGGGGTAACATCACTGAAATCAATAGAGCTAATGCCAGAAAGAACTCTATGAAGCTTATTGCTCATGCTGGTAGTCGATATGGTGTTTCTTAAAAGGCAAAGAACTTTGTAAAGATGGGAGCTTTGCTTGTGTTTAGCTGCATGGGAGTTGAGAGTGGTACAAAGTCGACTACCTACCTGTGAAATGTATCAATGTAATTTCCCGTAAATCAGGTCCTTGAAATAATACAGCTGCTGCAATGAGTGAATAACTGATGGGGCTTCTGTGAACTTCTCTAGCAGGCCAGAATATTGCTCTAGTGTGAATGACAAGTGATGGGCCAAATCTCAAGGGAGCTACCAATGAGTTATTAATGGTGACAGGTACACTACCTGGGAGACAGGTTGAGAGGGGAAGAAGATTATTTATAAGCGAATAGTTAACAGCTGTAGCTACTGCTAAGCATTACATGGATGCCACAAACGGTAGAATTCAAATTGTGGGTTATTCAAGCACGAACAACTGCCTGTCACCAAACTTGCAGCACTTCGCTACAAATTAAGGCGGGAGAGATGAGACGAGACTGGAGCGATGCCTCGATCACGAAGGCAGTGTCACATCCCAGAAGCTGAGATAAGAACAGAGAAAGGGGCAAGATAACTGCTAGGTGAATTATGATTCTTAATAATAACAATGAATTGGCAACAGCAGCCTTTTAATTTTTCCTCAGGGCTTTTTATAGAGGAACATATGCCGAATGGATCTGGAGCTGACAAAAATAAATGAGGAGAAAAGCACAATAAAAGAAAAAAACAAGGAAATGTCTTCAGATAAGTTTTTGCTTAATAGGGGAAATAATAAATGGTGGTGGGAGAGATAATCTTTTTATTCAGGTTGATAGTGGATTAATGAAATTCCAATTTGAAAAGGACTGATTTAAAAAAGAATTCCTCTGTTTTGGACATTATCGGTTCATATTCGATAACACAAATATAACCACATTAATGACTATATGTTCTCACTGAGGTAAACTAAAAGTATACAAAGGGGATAATACATTTGCAGAAACAGGAGAAAAATGTGCCAAACCACCTATAAAAGCCACACATTGTCATATTTTACTCACTTATCACCTCTCCCTCAAGGAAATAGCTACAATCTGGAGTACGAATTTTATTACTTCTATTGCCACTGAGATTGAGATTCTGAATCTTTTCTATAGGAATTTCTACTGAGTACTATGCCAATAAGTAATAAATGTCCACAAAGCCTACTTTATGCAAAACTGCACTTTTAAAAAAATAAATTAAGAGGATTTTTTTTTAATGGAGTTTAAAGCATGTGATTTATGCTTTTATGATTAAGGTGTTTTTTTTTAAAAAAAAAACATCAATCAAAGTTAGATAATTATTTAGCTGCCAAATATTCCTGATTATGCCACAAATGGAGATGGGTTGGTATGGCTTTCATTATAACCAACAATTTTAAAATAATTAGGTTTCATGGATTTCAGTGGTGAATATTTAAGCATTTAATTTAATTCTAATTGGAACAAATGCAATTTAAAAACATAAATTGTGCTACAGTATGCCATCAATTTCTTAAAAGGTAGGTTTAAATGCGAAACATATTTCTCTATTAGATTTTTATTGCTCCTTTATTACTGTATAAGTAATTCAAGGTGGTGAATGTACGCAATGCCCATACATTTCTTAAATCTCTTGCATCATCATCATCATCATTTTTCAACACATAATTTACAATAGAATGGCTAACATATTGTTTTGTTACTTCTACTGATGGTGTGTTAAAAACTCATTGTATCAGATCAATGGCACGCAGGCTAATACAAATCAGGCAGAATTGTCAGCATCACTGTAAAGTATTGGGCAGGCAAATTTCAGAACAATGAAGCAGTTGCAATATTTTTACCAAAACAAATGCAAAGAGTATACAATAAAGAAAACATAAGAACTTGCCCTACAACCAACCTCGGAGGCATGGAATATCCAAAGGGATATGGTAATGCTCTTTAAATTAGGTTCAGATAAAAAATACTACAAATAGCACATACATACAAAAGAAAAAGAAAAAAACCCAGAACAAATAACGCCTACAAAATATCAAACCAAGCAAACCGCAAACAAAATATCAGGATCTATTATGTGAAACTACAAAGTTTTGTAAAACACACGACTGTTTGATTATTGTATAACCTTGTTAAGATTGTTAAGACCTCATTTTCTTCAAGGTAGAGATATATCTGGAAGAATAATATCCAGATATTAGCATTCGGTTTTGTGTTGCCAGATCACTAAGGGTTAATACAATAACACATGTGAGATAGCGTACAGACTTTCTTCTTGCCCTTGGTAAATTCTAGCATGATCAATGTTTTTGGCATTTAGGGTAATATACATCTGGCACACACATCTCTTGGCATCTGAGTTAACACTGAACTTATCCAACATCACTTAACAAACTGGCTTTTTTTTATTTCCAAAAGAAAGTTCTTCCAGCAGGATTTATTCCCACAACTATTGAAGCATGATACTGTGTTGTACTTTACAGATTTTAAAAATTTCGAATGGGTAGCATGTTTGTTCTTTAGCTGTTAGAGAAAGTCCATATGTTTCGGTTGCTTTTGTGGTCAGGAAATGCCATGGCAGAAGATAACATCTGTATCTATAAAAATGCTTAGAAATTGTTTAAAAGTTCCTTCATGCTCCCAATCTTATAAGAATGAATGATCATCATTAAGTTAGTTCTCTCATGGTTTCCCTGAAGCACAGAACTGCCTCTTCTTACCAATCATTCTTCACTTAGTTCAGTGATTCCAGGAGCAATTATCAATCATATCACTGTTGAGTGATGTCATGATCACCATCAAAAACCAAGCTAGCAGATCATCTTTATTTTCATCCATAGCAACAGTTTCCATACACGCAGTGGCATGCTGCTTTGGGGTAAACTTTTGATTTCTACAAGGACCAGCCATCCCTACATTTTCGAGATATAGTTTTAGAGACAACTGGTGTTTTCTCCAAAATAACTGCATTCAATCAAGAAATGCTGATAGTGTAGCATAGCCAAGGCATTATGTCTACTTTCTACTTTCTATTCAGTGGTGAAATCATTTTTTTTTTTACTACTGGTTGGTGGGCATGGTGTGGCTTGGTGGGTGTGGCAGGGGAAGGATACTGCAAAATCTCCATTCCCACCCCACTCCAGGGGAATGAATCGTCATTCCCTTTCCACTCCTGGGGGAAGGATATTGCAAAATCTCCATTCCCACCCCACTCTGGGGCCAGCCAGAGGTGGCATTTGCCAGTTCTCCGAACTACTCAAAATTTCCGCTACCGGTTCTCCAGAACCTGTCAGAACCTGCTGGATTTCATCCCTGGCTGGGACTGTTTCATTTATCTAATTTGCTTTTATAAGATAAACATATATCATAATCATTTTGTTCTGTTCTCATTTTCAGCAGAAGAAAATTCTATGAGGTGAAAGGATTCCACCTGTATGATGGAATCAAGCTTGCCAAATTTTGAGCTATGCTTGTTTATTAAATTTCAGACAGGGAAATGTTAGCAACAATTTTTGTTCAAATTTAAAATAATAATACTCCCAGCTTTGAAATAGCAATGCCACAATTATACACACTAGTGAAATCAGATTTTTTTTTAGTTGTGCCCCTCTTTCTTTCTCTATCAGTGGCCAAGAAAACAGCTTCTCTAAAATTTTTAAAGCTCCAGAGATATGGAGTGAAATCAGAGCTCTGTGGTACACAGAACTAAAATAAGGGGAAATTCAATTTATTGCTTTACTGCTGGGAATTTTAAAAATGTGTCCAAGTTACTCTATTTTATCTATAGATTTGGTATCCATTGGAAACAAATGCTTGTACCTTGTTTCTATCACACTGCAAAGGTAATCATTATTGTCTTGACTCTGCATATGATTTCCTTTATTCCTATCCAGTTCTGCCATTCTGCTCTCTGTACCGTTATTTTTTGTTTTCTTGTTTTAAACAAATGGCTCAAATGCTCACAGTCAGGAGTCAGATGATACTATTATTATTGTACAGTTTTGATATCCAAATAGCCACTATATGGGAGATAATTGTCAAAATAATCAAAATAAACATTCTCCCAATACTGGTTTATTGCCAGGATTTTAATCATTTTAATAATGTCATCTTAATCAGTTCTATCACTTCAACTCTAAGTTTCTGTATAATTCATGGGTGGTTTTTTGTTTGTTGTTTTGTAGCCAATCCAAGACAAAGTTCAACAAAGTTCAACAAAATGAAATTCAACAGTGAAAAAAGCAAGGTTCTACATTTAGGGAAGAAAAACAAAATGCACAAGTACCGTATATGTAGTACCTTGCTCAATAGTAGTAACTGTGAGAGGGATCTTGGAATCCTAGTGGACAACCATTTAGATATGAGCGTGCAGTGTGCAGCAGCTGCCAAAAAAGCCAACCCAGTTCTGGGCTGCATAAACAGAAGGATATAATCAAGATTTCGTGAAGTGTTAATACCACTTTATTATGCCTTGGTAAGGCCACACTTGGAATATTGCATTCAGTTTTGGTCGCCACGATGTAAAAAAGATGTTGAGACTCTAGAAAGAGTGCAGAGAAGAGCAACAAAGATGATTATGGGACTGGAGGCTAAAACATATGAAGAACAGTTGCGGGAACTGGGTATGTCTAGTTTGATGAAGAGAAGGACTAGAGGAGACATGATAGCAGTGTTCCAATATCTCAGGGGTTGCCACAAAGAAGAGGAAATCAAACTATTCTTCAAAGCACTTGAGGGTAGAACAAGAAGCAATGGGTGGAAACTAATTAAGGAGAGAAGCAATTTAGAACTAAGGAGAAATTTTCTGACAGTTAGAACAATTAATAAGTGGAACAACTTGCCTGCAGAAGTTGTGAATGCCCCAACACTGGAAATTTTTAAGATTTTGGATAACCATTTGTCTAAAGTGGTGTAGGGTTTCCTGCCTGGGCAGGGGGTTGGACTAGAAGACCCCCAAGGTCCCTTCCAACTCTGTTATTCTATTCTATTCTAGTTTCCTGAGTGCCTTTCCCCCCAATGGTTAATGGAAGGAGAATCCTTGCTGTTAAGGATTCAAGGACACTTTTTTTAATAAGCTAATTTTATTTCAAGAACAAGATAAGCCACTAGTAAAGAAATCAGCAATTGTCAAGTCTTAAATGCAAGTCATGTTTATAGTAAAAGCACAGCTCCAATTTTCTATGTCTTTCTATCACCCATGCACACAATAGGTTGAAAATGTCTTGCTTTTGGGTGGAAGGAGCAGTTGATACCTCTGTAATGCTGTGTAACACATTAGTTTCATCCCGGAACATCTGCTTCTTCCTTGCCTCATCTAGTCTTTATACTACCTCTCTTTCTATTTACTTTTTTCTTTACTCCCTTCTTCATGGAGGAGCTAGAACCAGTAAAACCGCTGTTACACGAACTACGCTGGTTGCCAATCTGCTTCCAGATGTTGATGATCAACAGTGAACACAAAAATATTTTAACACCAATTTGTATATATATAAAGTTGTTTCACTCTTATTTTGAACATTCAACAATAGCAAAGACAAATCCCAGGAAAAAAAAATACTGTCTCAAGATTGGCTATGGAAATGATTAGAAGGTAAGTAAAAAGACTAAAGAAAAACCTTCAAATATCTTTATGGCATGAGTCAAGATTTCTTGGGTTTTCCCCAGCTGGTTGGTAAGTTGGTTTTCCCCAGTTTACCAAGTCGGTAAGGAGCAATGGAGTAAAACAAAATGCAAGACCACAGAGCATGTAAATTCTGGCATCGGGGATGGTGTTGGTGAAAAAGTAGTATGTTCATTGTATAGTAATATACATTGTACACAATGCATCTTTGCTGTAGTTCAAAGCTATAAATGAAAAGCATCTGGGCTGACCTATATATCTACAGGGAAAAGTCTAATAAATCTGCTATACAAATATAGAAGTTATGTAGGAGAAGAATCTGGCAGAAAACCATATGTGGTGTACAACAACAAGGAGGGTGGGAGTTGTTTCTTTTGTAGAAAGCTATACGAAAACCCCTCTTTCTTTGAAGAAGAGTTGTGCTATTGCGGGCAAGGAATTCTGAAGGAAAAGCTTTATACTACAGGAGCTGCACAAGGCTGAAAAGTGGCATGCAAGTAGAAGAATGTTCTGGGTCAGTGGTGGGTTTCAGATTTTTTTACTACCGGTTCTGTGGGTGTGGCTTGGTGGGCATGGCATGGTTTGGTGGGCGTGACGGGGGAAGGATACTGTAAAATCTCCATTCCCACCCCACTCCAGGGGAAGGATACTGCAAAATCTCCATTCCCTCCCCAATCCAGGGGAAGGTAACTGCAAAATCCCCACTTCCTCCCAATCAGCTGGGACTTGGGAGGCAGAGAATAGATGGGGGTGGGGCCAGTCAGAATTTTTACTACCGGTTCTCCGAACTACTCAAAATTTCTGCTACCAGTTCTCCAGAACTGGTCAGAACGTACTGAAACCCACTTCTGGTCTGGGTTGTTGTAAGTCAACTCAGCTGCAGGCAAAAGTCCAGGCTGGGTGTCTTGCTGCTACCTTTACCTTAGAAAAGATATTGGGTCCAGCATGGCATCCATCCTTTCAGTTTGACCATTGAGAGACAGATAATAAATCCTATGCCAACACTTACCTCAAAAGGAAGATAATGAATATGCTTAAATTAGAAATGCCCTTTCTTGGATCACTGCAGGGCAAATTGGTGATCAACAGTGATCACAAATATATTTTAGATTTTTTAAAAAAATGCTTTTTCACTGTTGAACATTCAGCAATAGCAAAGACAAATCCCAGGGGAAAAAGCATACTGTCTTAAGGTTGGCTATAGAATGGTTAGAAGGTAAATAATAATAAAAAAAAAAGTAGAGAAAGAAGAAAAAACAGGGAAAGAAATTCATTTAACCCAATTCGCATGTCTATCTGACTGATTGTTTAACCGTAATTTACTTCTGTAACTATAAACTTCATCACAGAACTATCAGAATGTTTCCATTCACTAAGAACAAACAAACAAACAAAAAAGAAGCCACAAAATAATTATAAAACACATGGCACACACCACAATTGTGTTTATTTTATGACAGTTAACTTTATTTACAGTGTAATCTGGTAAGAATTAATTCTCAAAGGACTATATACAATTTGTGCCCAGGTTTTTCCCTCCTCCTAAAACCACAAACTAGAACTATGTTGTCAACCTGCATAAATAAACTATCCTAAGTAGAAGTATCTGGTTTTCTACAGACAAAATGCAATACTTTTTTAAAAAACAGATTATTATGCATTCTTGAGTGACAAAAGCTACACATTGTAATAGCAGTAAAAGCCAGACTGGTTTTCAAACCATGGCCAAGATTTGGTAGAAACATAAAATATTTAAAAAGCTTTCCTCTGTCTCTACTTTACTCTAGTTGCTCAAGAATCGCTGAAGCCTGAAAGTTTTGTACAAATCTTTTCTTTTTCTTTCTCACAAAAGTTATTATTATAGTAAAATCTTTTCAGCGGCATTTGGAAGAAAGTGAAAATTCATTTGAGGAACTGGTTCAACTGCATTAAATTTTATTAAGTTGGCTCAATATTTGAGATCGATGCATTAAGCATTGAATAGGACTAAGTTGAAGTAACAGGGCTGGGCCCCAAGGGGACTTTCAAGGACCAGGGAGGAAGAGATCCTCTGCAGTCTGGTCCACAGAAGTATCTCACTTCCCTTAACCCCTGTTCTCCTCTCCATCCATGAAATATACATGCAAGCTAGAAGGTGTGCACAATGTATTCAGGGTTTTTGTTTTTGTTTCCTGCTGATGTTAAATCTTGAATTGCATTTACAAGAAACAGAAATAATACTGCAAATGTCCCTTCGGTTCTTGCAAGGCAGAGACTACTCACTTTATTAATTACTTTCATTATTTGGTTTTCAGAGTGGAAAAATTGTACAGATAGTCCTTGCTTACCAATTGTCTCCTTCAATGACCGTTTGAAGTTATGACAGTGCTGTTTCTCAGTCACATGATCACCATTACAGGTAGTACAGTACTTGCTGTCCTCAGTTGTTTTTCTTTTCTTTCCCATTTGTAAAGGAGAAAGATGGGAGAGGAAGGGATTACAAAAGAGTAATTAGGCAAACGACGGGAAATACACAAGGATGTTTGTGTTACACGCTCCATTCTGCCTGTGCCAGTTCATTGCTTTTGATGTGTATTCCACATTTTTTGCTTTCTTGCTCTTTTGTAATCTCCAGTGAATGCAAATGCAAACATTATCATTATTTCTTTTCTTATTAATTATCCAGCAACAGGGAGAGCATTTCAAAGTATGAAACTGTTTTAGGTTTCATGCTAGCTATCCCAAAATTGGGGGGAGAATTCCAAAGCGGGTGGGTGGGTGGGGGTGGGTGGACAAAAGGAAAATAAAGTCACAATCACCTGATTTCCCATTTAGCAACCACTTCAATGAGCAACAGAGTTGCCAGTCCCAATTGTGGTAGCATAAATGAGGACTATCTGTACTTTTTGTTAATGAATTTTCCTAAGATCTGCCAAGAGTCTCGGATATAGTGATATTTTGTATTCAAATACATTGTATTCCAACATAAAATCATGGTTAAGAGATTCTCAGTCTATGGGAATTGAGGAATTAGGTTCTAGAGACTATAGTTTTTCCTCTTTTTCCACAAGCACTTTTTCCCCCAAATGGTCTCCAAAACATGTTTGATTATTTTTCACCTTTGGTCCTAGTGAATCTTGCTGGCTGAGCCTGATCTGATATAGCTTCTGAATGGCAGGATAAGAAAATTCTATTTGGTAAGTGAACATTCTTTCTGGATTATAAAGAGATAAAATATTTTTTAAAATATCTTTTTAATGATTTCTTTTTAATCATATCTATATATATCTATATCTATATCTATACATACACACACACACACATCCTGTTTCCCAAAAAATAAGACATCCGCTGATAATAAGCCCAGTCGGGCTTTTGAGCGCATGCACTAAAATAAGCCTCCCCCCGAAAATAAGCCCTCCACGAAAATATTAAAACGCAGAGCTGGAAATCAGGTAAGACAGCAAGAGGATCCCCATCTTGCTCCATGAGCCTCAAAATAATAAGACCTCCCCAAAAATAAGGCCAAGCACTTATTTCGGGGTTCAAAAAAAATGCTACCCACATACATACATACATACATACATACATACATACATACATACTCCCTCACTTTAAGCAAATTTGCTTTTTGCAAATTTACTATTTAGTGATTGATCATTTTCCTCTAAGAATTCATTTTATGCTAAAAAAAAAAAAATCACTAGCATGTAATTTGTTGCAGAGTAGTCAATACAGTGAAGTCCTGGAAACAGGCCAACCTTATTCCTGCCAAAATCATTTGAACCTTTTCCAGCCAAAACTCTTTTCTGTCTTCACTCACATATTTGTCTTTGTGCTGTACAGTTCTATTTTTTGCTAGAGAACAAGGAAGAAGCCTCTTCAAAGAATGTAGTAATCCTACACTCGGGCGTCCCCTGGGTAATGACATAGAGTCAGCTAATTTTTCCACAATGGCAGCCAGACAATCTTTGTGATCTCCAGGCTTAAAGCACATCACTATGAGAAGACCTCAGGAAAACAGTCCTTCTAAGGACTTAGCATATAGAAGTGTTGCACCAACCATCCAAATAATTCAAAACAACATAGAAGGAAAAGTACCTTAAGCTACATAAATAAATCTACTTTTACTTCTCGACTCTCATTTACGTCGTACTTGGAATTTATTGTGACTGCTTCTATCAGATCAAAATGGCCATCAACATCTTGTTCAATCTCCTGTCCAAAATGACGAGGACAAGGACCATGAAACCAAGGTGAACATATTATTATGTCATGACAAAGTTATGGCTTAGGGTGAGCTTAATCAAGTTTATTATACACAATAAAACAAAGACTATTAATAAAAATTCATAGTGCTATGAGTGTCACAGTGCTGTAAAATCCATAGTGCTCTGAAGCATCTGCCTCTTAATCTTCTATGATAACTACACATTAGAAATCCAGGTCCAAAAAAAGATGAAAAAAATTATTTCACAGTACATGAAACATACAAGGAAGACAATGTGTTTGAGTAATATAGTACTTCAAAATAAGTACTAAAAATTTATGCATGCCAATGCGTTGGGGGCACAAAATTTGACATCATAATCCTTCCTTTTTTAATTGGTTGAGCTCTCACTTTATACTTTTTCTCTCTCACACACATACATTCCCATATTTTCTACAACATGTAGAGGTTCTATACATTTAAAAAAAAAATAGGAAAGAGGAAAGAATCTTGTAATTTTAGGATTTGGCAATTATTTACTGTATACCAAAAATATAATTTTTCAGGCCCACTGACCCTTCAGAAGTATCCAGGGCAAATACTGTTGATTTAAATCTTACAAAGCAAAATGATTTTAATTACTCTATAGTATGAGCACATAAGCTTTCCATATATTCAGAATACAAGTGTTTCATTTCCTACTTCTCTTAGAGACATACTACTCAGTCTGCTTTGAGAGTGAAAGTAAGTGTTAATGACAGTTACTCCTTCTAATAAGAGACATTCACACTTCACTGTTTTTTCTTATCATTACACAAGACAGGCAATAGCATCTCACTGAAAGATTATTGCTGGAAGGAAAATGATCCCCCTCCCACCCCTAGACATCAAGGAAAAGTAAATCAATGGATGCTAGAGAGATGGCAAAAGAGTTTCTCTTAAGTCCCTTAGTAGGGGGATCTATATAGGCCAAGGTTTCATAATTAACTAAAGCCAGAACCAGTGACATGCTAAAATAAATTAAGCTAGTTCCTAACTTCAAGAATTTATAAAATAAAAAAAATAAATAAAAAAAAGCTCATGTCTATCCAAATAGTCTGACCAAAAAAACCCTCACGATGTCATTTAAGTATAAAAGTTAAGAAATCACATGATCATAATCATAAGTTTATTTGTCAAGCATATATAAGATAACAGGTAACAGTATAAACATAATTGGAATACATGAAAAGAGTAAGTAAAAAGGAATATTAGGACAGGGACAGTAGGCACGCTGGTGCACTTATGTTTTACATGACCATTTACAAAATGATCATTTACAAAATGATCGTTTCACATATATTTCTGCACTGGACCTCACCTTTAAAACATTCCAATGAAAATGGTTCATACTGGTTTTAAGGGGATTCAGATTTCCTTAGAACATATCCAGATAAAGAGTTTCCATAATGTATTCCAGTCAAAACTGAATTAGATGAGAAGCAAAACATCTTCAAGAAAAAACAAAGTCCAGTTGACTTTTGAAAAAGCACCTTTGGGTCTATTTTGCTTATATTATAAATTCAATTTCTATGTGCTAATCATATCAAAACAGCCTGATAGATTTTTCTTTTCATTTGTAAATCTATTCCTATATACCAAATTTTAGAAAAGGTAGCAAATAAAAAGTTAACTTGGTATCCAATTCCTTTTATTTTATAAAAATAGTATCATAAACCTGTACCAATATTTTTTTTCTTTGGTTTATTTTGTAATTGGGGTAAGTTATCTATTCAGATACAATGGATCCTTCCATTTTTAACTCTGGGCCCACAGTAAGACTACTTTCTAAAATTCTAAACATGGAATTATTTTAAAATAAAATTATACATTCATGTTCAGTTAGGATCCCAATAGCTGAGTAATATTGTTTTAAAAATGGCACAGGTGAGGGGGAAAAAAAAGGTAACACACATATTTTTGGTTTAAGAATGGATTTCAATAACAGGTTTTGCCCCAATAATTGGACTTTATGCTTTAGCAGTTAAAAAATACCTGAGCAGGCACTTTTGCCTCATAAATTTAAAACACATCAATGGATTGCAAGAATATTAAGGGAAAAAAATTATTAAAGGCCATGCAAGATTGAATTCAGCCCAACCCTACTTAGGGCTTTTATAATGAGCATCACTGTTTTCAGTATATATCAGGAATATTTTCAGTCATGCATGCACATTGCTATATTTTTTCAGTTTTTCAAAAGTCTTCAGCCTTAAAAGTCAACCCTCTACCTTGTATTAAATACACTACCAAAGATATTCTCAAATAGATGCAGAAAGGGGAAATCAAAGGATTATTATAGCGTAATTAAGACCTTTTTCTCCACAAAGATTTAGTATGGCGGTATGGGGGCGGGCAATGTTTTGTCTTTGTGTTTTGTTGCTTCAAGACAAAGGCATAGTTGGGTTTTTGGAGTGGATTGGAGGGTGGGTGCAGTGCCAACTTTTTCTTAGAACTATTGATGTGCCAGGAAAAAGTTCACTATTTTATAAGACCTTGTGCTATAATCTAAATCTCCAAAGAGAGCATAACAGAAACAGCTGGTATTTATAACTTGAATACTCTGGACTTCTACATATGAAAGCTTTTTAAACTTCCATTTTGGAAAAGATCACCCAATCTCTCTCGTATTTTGCAACTTTTCCAAATCCACATTAAAGGGGAGGTTTCCCCTGAGCAGTCATGTTTGACTCTAGGGGGCGTGCTCATCTCCATTTCCGAAGGCACTTCTGTGATCATGTGGCCAGCATGACTATATGCCGAGGAACACGGAACTCTGTTACCTTCCCACCGAAGAGGTACCTATTTCTCTACTCGCATTTGCATACGTTTGAACTGGCAGGTAGGCAGGAGCTGGGGCAAGTAACTGGAGCTCACCCTGTAATGCAGTGCTCAGGTCTCGAATCCAGTCTGTGAGCTTTCCAGCTGACAAGCTCAGTGTCTTTAACGGCTGAGCCATCGAGGAATGTATAAAATCATTATAACTTCTTTGGGGAGCACAATCCCACCTGAGTGTAAAACCTATTGGGAATTACATAATCACTTATTATAAAACTTTCCTGGCAGACCAGCTTTCAAAATAGTCTAAGTTGTGCTTGGATCATTTGACCCAGTCACCCACTATTGCGTATTCTGATTAGCAATAGCTATCTATTATTTCAGACAGGGATCTTTCCCATTGGAAGATTTGTGTAATTTGAATCAACATTGACATCTGGCAATTGCCTAAACAAGTCCCTGCAGTTTTCTTGGAAAGACTTCAGAAGTGTACAAGTTTGCCATTTCGTTCTTTCTAGGGCTGTGTTCTGTCCCCTCCCACGAGTGGCCTTGCAGAGGCTCAAATAGCCTGGCAGTAACAAACGCAGGCTAGAGAGACTGAAGCTGGCCCTTTAATAAATAGTTCTCTTCCAAAGAGTATATCAGTCCAATAGTTACCGGGCAATGTTCCAAAGGTCTTGGCAGACGGCCAGCAGGCTAATGCAGGAATGCAGACTCTTGTCAAAAAAACCTCCAAACTAACAGTTGTAAATCCACTGCATCCAAAACGCCAACAAATTGTACACCACGCCTTTCCAGCCCAGTCACACCCCTTTTATATTTTGTAGGGTGTGGCCCTACGTCTCCTGACCACACCTCTTGGGACGTGGCAATAGCTGTTCTCTACGACGTCTCCTATGTCTCTCTCTTGCATCCAATAGGGGTTCCCCCTCGTCGTTACCGGCCTCTGGTTCCTCCTCAATTTGGCTGGGGTCCAGAGGCACGTCAGCAACTGTCAGTTCTTGCTGACTCACCAGTGAAGACGGCTCCTCCGGCACATAGCTCGTGACAGCTTCAGCATGAGAAAATAAATCAGCCTCTGGGGCCGGGGTCACAACAGGCTGAGAGAAAGGGACTGGACCAAAGCCATACAGGACTAGAACTCATAGTTTCCCAGTTTCTAACCTGGTACCTTAACCACTATACTACATTGGCTTTCATTAGAATATATCTCAGAGTAATACAAATAAGAGACTTTACACTGACCTTCATTCCTTCTTTGGTGAATGGAATTTTGTATAAAGCAGCAATGTAAAGTTATTTATTAATTACTTATTAAATCTATATGTCACCCATCTCACTATCGAAGCAACTCTGGATGGCTATGTTCCTGTTTTATTAGCTTTTGCTTAAATTTAAGAAAATGTGTATGTGTAAACCTAGTTTTACTAAAATTTAAAGCTCTGCCAATGCTCAAACAACTGAGGATTTTGGGTCTGCTTTGAGAGTTTAATTGAATGAAAAAATAAGCCAATGATAAGTAACTATAATAAATGAACAGTTTGGTGTATGATTTATAGATGTGCAACCTTCGCTCACCGCTTTTAAAAAGAATAAAATATAGCAAACATTCATAATAGTGGAACTTCATTTTTTTTTTTGCACATTTTTCTCTGCAGGCATACACCAATATGATTCTTTTTTTCCCCAAACTGCTCATGAAGAATATTTGAGAACATAAGTAATAACTGCACTTACCTTGGTCACTTACCATATTCCTTCGTTTGCCCAGCAAATCTGCCTGCAAGCCAGCTGCTAACCAAGTTAATATGTGGTAAGCCTTCTATAGCTGTTTTAACTTGCCTTGATAATTATTCTCTTTTTCAACTGAATTAATATTCCACACAGAGTTACTGCATCTAATAATCATTCTGAAGCCTTGAAGGCTACAGTATGATTTAACTTTACCCGGATAAACTGACCTCTAACCTCATGGTGTTTTGTAGAGCTTTGCACTGCTCAGCTGTGTGACTCATGGTTGATAACTTTGCCTTGTAGACATTACCACAAAGATGAGAGAACAGCTTACTTGTGGATTCATTCCACAGTGCAGTTGTAACTTTTAAAGCATGCTAGAAAAAGGCCCAGGGAAAATCAGCTCCTTACCACTGCATTGTCTATACTGATCTCTTAGAAAAAGACACAGGATGTAAAAGTAACAGTTCAGCTCACATACAGGTACTCCTTGAAGTATGGCCCTGACAGAGCCCAAAATTTCTTTTGCAAAGCAAGACAGTTGTTAAGTGAGGTTTGCATTTAATGACCTTTCTTGCCATTTAATGACCTTTCTTGCCACAGTTGTTCAGTGAATCTATGCAGTTGATAAGTTAGTAACACAGTTGTTAAATGACTCTGGCTTCCCCATTGACTTTGCTCGCCAAAGATGATCACGTGACCCCTGGTCCCTGCAACCGTCATAAATACATGCCAGTTGCCAAGCATCGGAATTTGGATCACATGATCAGCTGGAGAAGCTGCAATAATCGTAAGTGTGAAAAATAGTCACAAGTCACTTTTTTTCAGTGCCATTGTAACTTTGAACAGTCACCAAATGGATGGTTGTAAGTCATGGACTAGGTGTATTGGGGAACTTTTGGAAGGTTCACGGGTGTGGGATAATGTATTCAAACACCTAAATATTGCTAAAATGGTATAAAATTTTAAGATGCCTTCAAAGTACCATCTTGCCTATTTTTCTTGAAAGAAATTAACTCAGCTACCTGTCTGCAAATCTACCCATCTCATGCACAGCCATTCTAATAGGTCCGTGATGGCAGACTTATGGCACGCAGAGCCCTCTTTGCGGGCACACAAGCCATCGCCCAGCTCAGCTCCACTGCGCATGCGTGCGCGCCTCCCACTGGCCAGCTGATTATTGGGTCTATGTTGCACATGCGTGGGGTGCATGCTGGAGACGCACTCACATGCCCGGGATCGCGCATGCATGTGCGGGGTGGGGGGTTGTGTGCATATTGGGGGGGCGCCCCACCCACCCATGTCCCATTTTTGTTCCCAGGAGGCTGCAGGGAGGCCTACTAAGCCCAAAACAGGACGCAGAAGGGTCACACGTGCATGCTCAGGGGGAGCACAGGGGGGTTGCGTGCACATGCGTGGGGGTGTGGAGCACGGGGATGATTGTGTGCGCATGCACAGGGGGGTGGGGGTTCAGGGGGATGTTGCTTATGCATTGCATTTCGGGTGTGGGCATGTGTGTGAATTGTTGTGCACGTGCACACACTCTTTTGGCATATGATGGTGAAAAGGTCAGCCATCACTGTAATAGGTATCTTAAAAATAAAGTATTGGCTTGTTCCTGCAACATTTGCTCAGTTCAAGCTTCTTTTTCCACGCAGGAGTTACAGAATATAACCTTGGAGTGTTGAACTTTTCTTCTGGAAAAAAAAAATGGCATTTTTAAAGCCTGTATAAAAATCAAATCCATTTATCAGGATACTAGTTTTTTCTTTCACCTTTTAAGCAACAATTATTCAGGCCCTAAGAATTTATAATGCACAAGCACACATGGCATTGTTTAAGAGAAAAATGTACATCTGTGAGCAGAAGGGATATATTTGAACCTAAAGTGTATGGGAATGCACCTATCTATGTTTTCACACAATGAAAAAAGAGTTACACATAATATTATGTGTAAACAACTGCCAACTGATTAAAGGCTGGAAAGGTTATTAATAAAGTATTCCCTCTAACGTGCTTATTAGTTTTTATGAGATAAGCTCAGCTCATCCAAAACTGAGAGATATAATTGTGGAATTAGGATAAAAACAAAAGGCAAATGTTATTTTGAACAAACCAGTCATTTGATCTTTATGGTGAAACTAGTACCCTTATTCTAAGATTACAGTCCACTGATTGCAGTTTCACTTTTACTAAAAAAAAAATAAATAATCCGATTTGGAATACATAAAAGAGTATAGAACAAAAACCAGGCTATGTCAATCTTAGTAAAATGTCATGGAGTTAAATACACCTCAACATGCTTCTCCAACAGATCAAAAGTGTGCTTTCTGAAGAAGTGGGACCTATCCCTCTATATTATATTTTGGAGATATGCATTTAAAGCTATTGTTAGCGAGCTATGTAATTGAGTTTTTAATCTCCCTTCATCCAGTGAACTAGCAACTTGGCATGTTACATACAACATCACCAGAGCATTGCTCCTTTTCTTAATTTGTCTTTCTAAATATAAATCGATCAGAAATATTTTCTTTAAACAAAAAAAGGCTTCCTAACTCATAACAAATTCTGGTCTGCTTCTTATACAGGAGCAACAAATCAAACACTTATATCAACATCTAATAGTAGACCATGGATTAGGAATCAACAAATAGCAATGAGAAGGCTCTTCAGCAAACTATAACACTGGGGCAAACAGACTTCACCAATAATCCTTATGAGTAAATAAAGTTTCTCTCAAGTTGAACTTGATCCCTGGTAGAGTTTTTGGGGTTTTGTTTTTTTTTTGCCAATAGCAGTGAAGTGGCTTACCATTTATTCCTTCAGGATGTTTTTCCAATTTCTCTAGTTTTCATGTCAAAATTATAATCCTGATATTTTTCTGGTGATCCCCTATCTAAGAATGTGTGCATGTGTGTCTTTATTTATTGGACCTATATGATATTCTAATCACAGATGACTCTAAGTGGCATACATGGCCAATAAAATAGTTAAAAACAAAATATATAATAAAATACCATCAGCATTGCTAATAATGCTGTACCCTGCAACACTCTTCTTTGTAGAAAGGACTAAGGAGAGTATCTCAAATCCCAGATGCATGCTTGAGAAGCTAAGGTTAAATTGCTGTTTGAAAACCCAGAAGTCAATGTAGAATCCGAACTTCCATTCTAGAGAACGTAAATTATTCTACAGCTGACAGTCCTCAGCAAGAGACCTGGAGAGTTATCTTTCTTCCAAATCTTAATGATGGGCAGAAACCATACATATATTCAAATCTTAAGCCATGTGGGACAGTAACATTAACAACCAACACTTTGAATTGCATCTGGAAACAAACTGGTAACTAGAACCCATAAGTTTCTGAATTGGCGGACGTTTCTGGGTGGTTTTCATGGCAGCCCAATTAAAAGTAGTCCACCTATGAGATGATAGGCATGTGGGACAGTGATCAGACTCCTGGTCCATCAGTTGCAACAAGATGGAACGTACAAAGGTTCTCCTAGCTTCAGTTGCTACCTTTGAGCAGAAGCTGTCGATACAGGAGGACCCACAGATTATGAACTGATTCTGCCTGGGAAGCATGACCTTATTCAGAATTAAAAATATACTAATCAAGTCTGCCCATGGTCAAATTTTTTTAGATCAATCAAGAGCACCTCCTCCACTAATTCCTTCTTGGTAGTGTTCCTGTTTTATACATAGCTTTCGTGTAAACAGGAATAGAAGTCATTGAATGAGAAACTACAGAAACCTCCATACTTGAGTAGCAGAAGTTTAAACAATATATTACTGCTCTTTTTAAAAAAGATATGAGAAGAGAAGAGAAGAGAAGAGAAGAGAAGAGAAGAGAAGAGAAGAGAAGAGAATTTTTTATTGGCCAAGTGTGATTGGACACACAAGGAATTTGTCTTGGTGCATATGCTCTCAATGTACATAAAAGAAAAGATACGTTCATCTTATTGAAGACATCTAGTCATTATCAGTTCAAACATAACCCTAAACCGTAGCTAATGAAGTCGTCTTATTTTCAGTAAAACACATAGACTGCATTCCAATGATGCACCCTTAGTTAATTGTAGTTGGGATGTGAATGTGCCAGAGGTTTGTTTTTTGAGTTTAGGCTTGCAAATATAGCTTGTTTATAAATTTCCGTGTCATCCAATGGCTTATTTCGGCCAGAATAAGCTAGAAAAAGGACCAATGTTTTATTTTAATCTTTTTCTGGATTATTCTGCTTAGAAGTAACTACTGCACTCTATTTGGATGACAAGGTAACTTAAAAATAAGCCAAGGGCACTTGTAGCTAAAACATAGTTGGCCAAATTGTTCAAACTGAACCAGTTTAAAGCTCAGGCTACAGACTAAACTGCAGATAATCTAAAACAGAAGTTTTCAATTTCTACCACGTACATGTATTACGGCAAAGCATGCAAGCTTAGAGAGATGCTTATTTCTGAAACATTAAACCATGGTTTTACATTACCTCCAAACACAGTGATTATTTAAACACAGGATGTTATTGTTTTTGCAATCACTATGTTCTGTTTAAAAATATAATATGCAATTATAGATAATAATTTGATTATTTTGCTTTCCTTTGAGCATCCAGTTTTATATGTGAGTACCTGAAGTTAATTTCAAAAATGCCAATTCACAATTTGGCTAAAGTTGGTGTTTTTCCATTTAGTATACAGTATTGTGGGATTTTAACAATGTAGGCTTATGCATACCTAATCAGAAGACCAGTGAGGCTTTCAGGTAACTATGTACACAAATGCATCCTAAATCTTTCTTGCATACTTTATAAATGAGGGCAATCAGTTTCCAGCCATCACATTTATGCTTAAAGGATAAGTAACCAGGACATTCAAATAGAAAACAATTGTGGCATAATCCATATCTCAGACAATAGCCAATAAATGTTGTTCATTACTTTCCCTGATGTAAACTATTCTGAAAATCCTACAGTTAAAAATGAATAATCTTCATAAATGGATTTATTAGAAGGACAGTGTTTAGCTAACTCTATCCTTTTTGATTTACTGTTTTAAATAATATTTATTTTCAATTCAAGTGGGAGGTCTAGGAATAGTACTAATTTCAGAATGAAACATTGAAATCCTAAAAGTGCTTGTAAGTCATATAACTCTTGCTATGCAGTAAAAATGTACAAGAGAAATGTTTTGGAGAACTTTTAAAACTACAGGTAGTTCCCGACCAGGGGTGGGTTCTAAAAATTTTTACTACCGGTTCTGTGGGCATGGCTTATTTTGTAGGCATGGTTTGATGGTCACGTGACAATTCTTTAGGATTTAGCAGAGGTACTGGTCTACTAGGCTTTTAACTGCTTGCACAGCCATACCGGTCTACCCATTTGTTTTTGGAGCGTTCCGGTCTACTATTTGTTTTTGGAGCGCACTGGTCTACCATCACACTGCCTTTTACCACTGATCAGCTGTAGGGTCGCCCTTTGAAGCGCCACGGCAAGAGTTTAAACAGTTTTTTTTCCTTCTAGCCGATCAGCTGGGACTCGGGAGGCAGCGAATAGATTGGGGGCGGAGCCAGGCAGAGGTGGTATTTATTAGTTCTCCGAACTACTCAAAATTTTCACTACCAGTTCACAAGAACCGAGGAGAACGGTAGCAACCCACCACTGTTCCCGACTTACAACAGTTCATTTAGTGACCATTCAAAGTTACAACGGCACTGAAAAAAGTGAGTTATGACCATTTTTCACACTTACAACTGTTATAGCATCCCTATGGACAAGTGATCAAAATTCAGACACTTGGCAACTGGCTCATATTTATAACGATCCTTGGGTCATGCGATCAACTTTTGCGATCTTCTGACAAGCAAAGTCAACGGAAGCCAGATTCACTTAATAACCATGAATGAAGGCAAATATATGTGTGTCAGGATAAAGCTACAGGATTCAATCTGGGTCAGTCATTGGGACCAGAGGTTTAATCTTCTGAGCTTTCAGACTTGTGATGGAGCCCATCTGCTAGAGAGAAGCTCCCTGAAAATGGGCTCCAACGTAAGTCCGAAAGCTCGGAAGACAAAACCTCTGGTCCAGGTGACTGACCCAGATTAGATCCTGCAATTTAATAACCATGTTACTAATTTACCAGCTAAAGTGATTCAGTTAACAACCGTAGCAAGAAAAATCTTAAAATGGGGCAAAATTTACTTTAACTATTGTCTCACTTAGCAACAGAAAGTTTGGACTTGATTATGCTCGTAAATCAAGGGCTACCTGTATTCAGGAAAAAAACACATTTTGGAAACATTGTTTCTCCTCAATTCCAGTAACATACAACATATCTAATACATTATAAGGGAGACACTGAACAAAGAAATCATGCCTCTCTTGTTCTGTTTTTTTAAATCCTGGGGCTATCTACCTGTTTGTGAACAGGGTTCCTACCTGAAGGATGTAACCCCGAACATAGTCGCGAAGAGTCCAGCCCAAACCGTGAAGGATGTGCAGTACTTCTTCCTGTTTCAATACGCTGAACAGTCGATCAAGGAGAATCTTCAGTCTCACAGGCACAGCCTGAGTACCGTATAGCATCAAGCTGCTGATGTCGAACACAACGTTGGATTGCACAATCTCCACTTGAGTTGGATGGTACAAATGCTGAGTGCTAAGCTTGTCCAAAGCTGAAAGAAGGAATAAAGCCAGAGAATGGTGAAATAAGGACAGTACATTAAATTGAATCTATTATTATTAAGATTAAGATATTTAATATTAATATTTATTATTAAGATAAGATATTATTATTAAGATTATTAAGGTAAGAGCCGTGGTGGCGCAGTGGTTAGAATGCAGTACTGCAGGCTACTTCTGCTGACTGCCGGCTGCCTGCAATTTGGCAGTTTGAATCTCACCAGGCTCAAGGTTGACTCAGCCTTCCATCCTTCCGAGGTGGGTAAAATGAGCACCCAGGTTGTTGTGGGCAATAGGCTGACTCTGTAATCCACTTAGAGAGGGCTGTAAAAGCACTGTGAAGCAGTATATAAGTCTAAGTGCTATTGCTAAGTGCTATTAAACTGTACTGTTCAGACTACAATTGTAGGTTACATTAAAAGAGCATATTACACTATAATAACTGATGATATGATGCACAAAATACACATTTAAGCGCACTGAAAGCAAATATCTGACTAATAACAGTGCTGTTAATCTCTCAACAGACTGAATTGTACAATAGATATTTTCCCTCTTCCTCCTGTATTAAGGATAAAACTATTTAGAGAAACAGATACCAAATTTATACACCCAATTATCTACCACACATAACAGAACTCTGTTATTCTATTACATACTTGTATATATGCGGTAGATAATTGGTAGATAATTTATATAAATTTAGTATCTCTTTCTCTAAATAGCTTTATTCTTAACATGGGCAGAAGAGGGAAAATATCTATTTGTTCAATGTACTCAGTTGAGAGATAGAAATGGAATGAAAAAATGAAAATAACGTCGGCTTTTAACTTTCACTTAAAATTTTGCTGTTTGAAAAATACATTTTTAATACATACGTGCAAGCTCATTGATACACAAAGACTTCACCCAATAATCTCTCTGGCTTCCCTTCCCCCCTTTTCATTCAAATAACTTCAAAATCAGTTCAACTGTTTCTTGTTTTTTATTCTGAAAGACTCAAGAATCCTTCATGAAATGTAACGTTTAACAAAATGGACTTCTTTATTATACTCCCTTTTTATTTTTTTTTTAAAATGCAATTTTGTCAGCTTTAAACATTTTCTTGCAGGGAGTCCTCTTCCTCCTTATGCACTTTGGTATCTTCTTTGCTGGTTTTCACTGGAGAGCTCATGTACTCTTGATAAATTGCTTTCTTCTATCCCAGCATAAATGCCCTTATCATTTCCCTACTGGCTACATTCAGCACATATAACCCCTGGGACACTTTGTCAAAGAATACTGGTTTCCTCATATTTCATTTCTTGCTCCTGATTTGTCTGATCTTTCCTATTTTAGCAGTTTAGTCAACCTTGAATAAATAGGTTTTTAAAAATTAATTTAAAGTTCACAAAAGATAAGGGATTGGCAAGCTTGGGGACTGAAGTCCTCTGTCTCTTCACAGAGCATTCACTCTGCAGAAATATGAAAGGAGATATCAATACACATACCATTAATTGTTTGATTTACTTCAATTTAAAACTCCTCCGTCACTAACAGTCAAAGAAAGCACTGTGTTTTCCATGTAATTATGGAATTGCTACAATACATAACTATAACTCGTTATAAACAGTTTGATCACCTGATTAAAAAACCCCAAGAACTGTCTCTCCCTCTCTCCTCTCTTCAGTCAATCCTCCAACTGTAAGTACCATATTCATTTTTCAGTTTATTTTAACTCATCACAATGACATCACTGTGATCTATGAGCCATGGTGGCACAGTGGTTACAATGCAGTATTGCAATGAAATTCTGCTGACTGCCAGCAGTTCGATTCTCACCGGCTCAAGATTGACTCAGCTTTCCATCCTTCCGAGGTCAGTAAAACGAGGACCCACTTTATTTCGGGCAATATGCTCCAAATAAACTGCTCTGTAAAACTGCTTAGAGAGGGCTCTAAGGCATTATGAAGAGGTATATAAGTCTAAGTGCTATTGCTATTGCTATCTACCTGTACCTTGAAAGTAGTGAACGATATTTATATGACTGTGCAGCAAAAGCTAAATTTTTCAGAAGATAATATTCTTTTGATTACATGTCTAGCATATGTAATTTGACAGCTGGACGATGCAAATGGATTTTCCATGCCCTTATTGTGGCTAAGAGTGATAGTACTGCAGCATTGAAAAGATAACTGTAGGGCACCATTTTCTCAATGGATTGTAGATCTGGTCATGCTTGCTACATACAAGCAGATTGCCTATATATGTAGGCTTTATATGGATAGGTATAATGAAATATGGGACTCATTTATACAAAATAGAGTAAGTTATAAAAAGCACCACATTATATAAGTGGAAGTCTCTCTCTCTCACTCACTCTCTCTCTCTCTCCCTCCCTCCCTCTCTGTAGAATGTTTGCATTAGGTAGTTATACAGAGAAATATAACTGTTTACATGTCTCAGTTTACAAGCACAATTGACCCCAACATTTCTGTTGCTAAACAAAAAACAATTGTTAAGTGAGTTTTGACCCCTTTTATGATCTTTTTTTGCCACAGGGTTTAAATGAATTATCTGTGGTTGTTAAGTTACAAACACAGTTGTTAAGTGAATCTGGGTTCCCCATTGACTTTCCCCATTCCGCCATTGTCGGAGGTTGCAAAAGCAGATCACCTGACCCCGGGACACTGCATAAATATGAACCAATTGCCAAGTGTCTGAATTTTGATCATGTGACTATGGGGATGCTACAATGGTAGTAAATGTGAAAAACAGCCATATCCCTTTTTCAGTGCCATTGTAACTTCTATCACTAAATGAATAGTTGTAAGTCAAAGACTACCTGTATTGTTCTAACAACATATTCTTTATTTTTTTTCGGTTGTCGGTTATTTTTTTAAAGCACTTGTTATGTATTTTTAACAACGTATGTATCTTTGTGCTTTGTTTTGTTCTTTTGCTATTATTTAAAGTATTTCTATGTCCCTTACTTACATGTCTTTCTCTAGGCCCTGCATGACACTAAAGCAGCAAAATCAATCACTGCCAGAGTTTTCATCTGCACAAAATTAGAGATCACGAAGTAGATTGCATTTCTCTCTTCTCGGCCCTTCTTGATATTCAGATTACCATGACAGCAGCATTCAAGGAACCACAGAAAATCACCCTCCTAAAGCATCTGAAATTTATTGCTACCCTGGAATAACCTCTTGTGTTTGTGTTCCTAGGGATCAGTGATGGGTTTCACTTACCTTTGCTACCGGTTCGCATGCACAGTATTTGATGACGCCTGGGCAGGTGGCCGGAGCCTCCTGCTGCCGCTACTACCGGTTCGCCCGAAGTGAGGCGAACCGGTAGCAACCCACCACTGCTAGGGATGCTGTTGTAACTGGATCCCTGGTGCTGATGGAGTGGTGGGACATATACCTCTGCCCTCCCCAAAAATATTCCTCCCTATAACTACAGTATTATCCCATTCACAATGAGAAAATGAGGGACAATGTCAGTGTCTCACTGCTGGCATAGAGAGGAGAGAGATAAGCCCTGAACTTTTGCCTGCTAAATCCCTGTGAAGCTGGGTCGTCGTGGAAATGAAGGGAGGGGGGGACATTCCTGTGAAATGACGAGACAAGAAGTCAGTGGAGTGACTTGGAAGATAGCCAATGAGAAGCAGATAATTGGGGATCGGAAAGGGAGGGATTGGGGGGCAAAAGGTCAGTCTTGTCCGAATCGAGTCATGATCCGGTTGCTGTGCTCAATTAAAGAGAAGATTTCCTTAAAGATTGGCAGTTTGGAAATTCATTTATTTTGAGATAGCATCGAAGTCTAACAGACAAGTGATGAACCTGAACCGCAGAACTTCACAAAATGCTCTTTTATTTCTGAAAATGCAGCTAGTCCTCAGTTAACTATCGCAATTGGTACCAGCAACTCCATCGCTAAGCAACATGATTGCAAAGTGAAAAAAATTACATGATTGTACCAATTCATGACAGCAGATCCGGCAGTTCTAATTGGGGTCATTAAGCTTGATGTCATGTGATTATGACTTGCGACTTCCTGCTGCCTTCCCCATTGAGTTTGTTTGCTGGAAGTTGGCAGTGAAGAGTAGGAAATAGTGACCATGTGACCTTGGGGCACTGTGACTATTAAAATTGCATGCTGCTTGCCAAGCACCCATATTGTGACTGTAGGGACAGTGTGACAGCTGTAACTTTGAGGACTGGTTGTAAGCCTTCTTGTTCAGTGCCATCATTACTTCAAATGGTTCCTGAATGAGTGGGCACTAGTTGAGACCACTTGTACATGTCATAACGTGTCAAATTTAGTATTTCAAAGTATAAATTGCCAACTTTTGCAACACTATTATAGAGGCAATATAGATAAAGCAACATATATTCTTTAATGATAGAAGGTAGGGGGGATAGTAAAACACTTTGGATAATCTGTAAATAGAAACCACTTAAACTCTCAAATGAGCAGAACAAAGAGGTTGCTAAAGCTCATAATTATATGTAATTTCTCCCAAATAATATTCAATGAATTCACACTAAGGGTTTGGAATAAGAAAGACCACCGCACTGTCTACTGGACTATATGGAAGTCTTATAGGATATTCTTAATTTTTTCAGTTTGATGATTGTGATGTATTAAGCTAGCTCATGCAATACATTTCAGTTTTTTTTTTTCCCCATTGGAAAGATGCCAGAAGTAATGTCATATTTTCCTTTGGAAATGTTTCTAAGGTTCTTTAAAAGCTTCACCTTCATAGTCCCAAGAGAGCCTCTAGAGTATGCTTCACACAGGACATCAAACCTTTGTCTTGAGTTCATGAATGATATATAAGAGCGTTGTGTTTTTTTCCAAAGGTGAAGAGATTTGCTTGTTTCAATTGACCTCTGGATTTTCCTGAATGGAACACTTCATTATTACAAATATTTTCCCACATTGTACTTTGATGTTGCCACTCTGTTTTCTTGTCTTTCTAATGGATTGCTTGATATGCTCATAGATTATCCATGCTGGACTAAAATAAATACAGTATTACTATTTGTATGCTTTATTTTGAGAACAGAATTTGTGCAATCTTAGTATAATTCTTTTAAGAAGAGAGAAGCTGATAGCTACCAAGTAATTGTAGTTTAATCAAGAAGGGATAAATCGGGAAATCAATCAATTCTTAACCTTCTAGATGGACACCCAAGTTTTGGAGGTGGATAAGGATTTGCATATCTGTAGAACTGGTAAAGTTTGAAAGTTTATTAGATTTCTATACCGCCCTTCTCCCAGGGGACTCAGGGCGGTGTACAGCCATATTAAAATACATAAATTTATAAAATTTAAAACCAATTAAAATCAAAGATATAAAATTTGGCCCTCAAATTAAAACACAAATTAAATAATTTATTACATTTATATTTTGTCCAACTCCCAATGATTCATTAATTAATTAAGACTAATGAGTTAAGTCCAGAAATCCTATCCTTTTCAACCTCCCTTCCCAAAATAATACTGTTATAGGTTTTATAACCATAGATTTTCCTACTTGTTCACAAGAGGGGGGAAAATCAAAGCTAATAGAAAATAGATATACTTTTGCAAATGGAATGTTTTATTACACCCACGTACTGTACATGTATACTTATTCTAAAAAATCCCAGCATGGCCTTGCTAAAATGCAGATCTACAGAGGATTTCCTTCTACGCTTTCTTTCAAATAATGTTTATCTAATCAGAAAATGTCTGATGTCCTTGTCTGATTTTTGTGGAAGGAGTCTCCATATTGAGTGTACAAAGGAAGTATTTTTAAAATAAAAAAGTTAAAATGTTTCATATTTCCCCCCCCCTCCCCGAAAGAATGACCATCTGTTTGTGTCATCTTGCATGATCACTTGACCATTGCTTATCAAATTATTACTCTTTGAAAGAAAATATAAGTGGAATCCTTATACCACTAAATACATGCAATTGTGGAAGGAAAGGGAAGGGAAGGGTGAGGGATTAAAGTGCCACCTGAAAAATGTTAAGTGAACTCTCCCATCCCCTCCCCCTCCCATGAATTCTAGAATCTGTTCTTCCTTGTCTAAATGAGGAGTAAGCTAAAGAGACATAAAAAGTTTAAAAGAGCACTAATATCCAACATAAATGGCCATTTGTAAACAAATATATATTTGTTTTTTGTTACATAAATATAAAATTTGTTATTTGTTTATATGAAGCATTTAACTACTTTGTTACAAGAGTTTGTAGTGGTTTTTCTTTGTGACACAATTTAATAGGTTGTTTGTGATATACAAAGTCCCAGTGGTGAAATGTAAAATTTGCTACTACCGGTTCTGTGGGCGTGACTTGGTGTGGGGAGGGTAATGTGACTGGGTGGGCATGGCCAACTTTTTTTTTTTAATTTTCAAAAGCATTTTTTCTACAACCTTAAGAGGTTGCAGAAAAAAATGCTTTTAGAAGCCTCTGACGATCAGGCAACTCAGCTGGGATCGCCAGAGGCTTTTAAAGGCATTTTTTTTTCTACAACCTCTTCGGCTGAAGAGGTTGTAGAAAAAAACACTTTTAGAAGCCTCTAACGATCACAGCTGAGCCATGCGATCATCAGAGGCTTTTTTAAAAAAACTTTTAAAAGCATTTTTTTGTAGAAAAAATGCTTTTAAAAGTAAAAAAAAAAAAAGCTTCTGATGACCGCGCGGCTCAGCTGGGCATGGGGGAGGAGACAGGATGTTTGCTACCAGTTCTCTGAACCCCTCACCGCCATCGCTACTGGATCGGGCAATTCAGTCTGAACCGGGAACATTTCGCCCCTGCAAAGTCCTACATAGTGTGAAAGTTTAATATTTAAAATACTAGATATCCTGTATTAACCAGTGGTGAAATCTACATTTTTTTACCAATGGTTCTATAGGCGTGGCTTGGTGGGCGTGGTATGGCTTGGTGGGCGTAGCTTGGTGGGCGTGGCAGGGGAAGGATACTGCAAAATCTCCATTCCCACCCCACTCCAGGGGAAGGATACTGCAAAATCTCCATTCCCACCCCACTCTGGGGCCAGCCAGAGGTGGTATTTGCCCATTCTCCAAACTATTCAAAATTTCCACTGCCGGTTCTCCGAACTGCTCAAAATTTCCACCACCGGTTCTCCAGAACCTGTCAGAACCTGCTGGATTTCACCCCTGGTATTAATTTATCAGAAGATGCTTTGTTTGAGAGAACACAAAAAGAAATTTTATTTTGATGTTGCTCCTAGATTCTGAATATTTTTGTTTTTTATTTTGGCATTAAAATGAACTTTACAGCTGAAGCAGATTAAAAATGGTGCTTATCAGTAATACTTGCCAGATGCATTTAAAGATACTTTGAATTTTCTCTTTACGTGTTATAAAAAGTCCCATAAACAGCTATCTATACTGTGTCACTATATCAACAATGATAAATTTAAATTTCAGAAGGTACTTAATTTTTTTATAGCATCTCATATTAGCCAGCTCAGCATCCTAGAAATCTTTGTGTAGTTTCTTTTCTTTGCTCTTGAGATATTTTGCCATTCAGGGTTCATGTGCTGTGAAGTGCTGTGAACATAGAACCATATATCCAAATCACTAATCTGCCAAATTCCTTAAAACACCACAGGTACAGATCTGCCTCAATCATATTAAGGCACCTGCCCTCTGAAGTTCTCCTAACATCTGGATGGCTCCCATCCTGCTGGTATTTTCAGCAACCATAAACACTTTGAGTCAGGATGGTTAGTGCGCCCCTAAGGGGATGTTAGATGTTGGTGGGATGTTTTGGGGGTTTCCTTTTTTTTTTACTGAGTCTAGTTCTGTTGTTCGTTTTTGTTAAATAGTTTTTATATTGCTGTGGTGTACTGTGAGCTATTCAGAGTTATTTAGAATTGTACAGCTTCAAATCAAATTAAAAAAGAAAGGTGATAGACAGAGGTAATGAAGTAACTCCAACAGATTATAAAATAATATTCAAATGTGATTATTGGACATGTAAATCTTTGGAATAAGATGTAAGTGAACATATTTGTTTATTAGGCTTGAAATTAAGCTACCTTGGCTGGTTTGGACTTTTCAGTTACTATACAACACACTGATTTTAACACTGCTGAAGGAAAGAAGGTAAGGGAAATAGCTGTTTTTCTATGTATATTTTATTGGGGTTACGAGACCTTGGATGTTTCAAAAGAAACTAAATACACACCCTGCATTAAACTAATGGCAAGTGGTTACTCAATTTATCAAGTGCCAGAAAGCACAACACTAGTTTCTATTTCACATATTTCTTAAACTTACCTGTGGATATACAAGACCCCTTGTTGACCCCAAACTACTGCACACTGACTTTTAATAGGTACCACAAAGTCTGAGCATATATTGAATTATAGCCCATATATTGAATTATGGTCCAAGTTTAGTCCAAAAATATAATGTGATTCTTGAGACAAGTTGTGGTTGATCATGAAAGTTAGCATTGAGAGGCACATGGTGGAACCCAGTGAAACCTGAAATTGCACCCAAAATTCAGTAACAATTATCCAATCTAATCCAATCTGGAATGCTGTTTTAATTTACACTGTATCCCATGGCTACAACATTTTTATATAGCAGATGGGCAAGGAATAAAAATAAGAATATTCCCTTGCCTGACTTCCCTCAACACTGAGATTTTTACATCAGTGGCTAAAGGATTTATTCTATTATAGAGCCATCTATAGAAGACTTGGTTCCAACAATAATTGTTAACACTTAGCACTTAGACTTATATACCGCTTCACAGTACTTCACAGCCCTCTCTAAGCAGTTTACAGAGTCAGCATATTGCCCCCAACAATTTGGGTCCTCATTTTACCCACCTCGGAAGGATGGAAGGCTGAGTCAACCTTGAGCCTGGTAAGATTCGATCTGCCAAATTGCAGGCAACTAGCAGGCAGCAGAAGTAGCCTGCAGTACTGCACTCTGACCACTGCGCTATCGTGGCTCATAGTTCCAGAGAAGACACGAAAAGACTTTAAAGCACTAATCGGTTCACTCATTTTATAGACAGACAACTGCTACAATTAACAGTGAAGTGAACATATGATCTGAAATATAATCACTCTAGATTTTGAGAAACCTTTGTGAAAGATGTTCTCAGTGGTGGCACCTCCTAGAATAATTCCTTCTTTTTATTACCACCACCACAGCTCATTGGCTTGTTTCCATCCTCCACGTTAAACGCTGAAGATAAACGGACAATGCCAATGAAATGTGCAAATCCAACTTCTAGTCTTGCTGTGCAGGGATCAGTCTGGTGAAGAGGCTGCTGACCGGCAGTTGTGCAAAACTAATGGAGCAAGGCCAAGGGTTCAAGGGAGATACAAGTGATCCCCTGTTGGATGTGGGGCCTGATAGGTGGTTCAGGTTGCCAGATGATTAACTGACTGAATGCAAAAGCAAAGAATATTACTGATATTTTGGCAACTTGCGAGTAACCATAATAAATGTTTTCAAAATACACCAGGATGTGTTTATAATTGGTTCTTGAGAGTATTATAGGTTTACTGATGACACTGCCTCGTTATCTAAGTCTCTTTCTTAGCTCCTGGTGGATACAATGAAGAGTTGCCTTTTCTTGCACTTATTAAAAATGTAGCAAAAATAAGAAAAAGAAATATTAAATACAGAAACATCACATTTTCAATTTCCTTCACATTTCAAGAGCAAAATCACTTGGAGCAGGTTGCAAGATTTGGGTTTGGATAATCTAGAGTAAAGAAGGACTGGGGGGGGGACATGATAGGAGTATTCCAGTATTTGAGAGATTACCACAAAGAGGAGGGGGTCAACTTATCTTCCAAGGCACCAGAGGGCAGGACAGAAACAATGGATGGAAACTAATCAAGGAGAGAAGCAACCTGGAACTAAGGAAAAACTCCCTAACAGTGAGGACAATTAATCAATGGAAAAGTTTGCCTTCAGAAGTTGTGGGTGCTTCATCACTGGAGGTTTTTAAGAAGAGACTGGACAGTCACTTGTCTGAAATGGTATAGGACAGTGATGGCGAACCTTTTCAGCACCGTGCAGTGCGTGCCATAGCCCCAGAAACTCAAAAACCAGCTGGTCTTCTGGTTTCCGGCACATGCATGTGCGCCAGCCAGCTGATCTTCGCGTGTACTGGAGCCTGAGTGCCGGAAACCCGAAGACTAGGTGTCGGTGCGTGCATGAGCACTGGCCAGATGGTCTTTGGGTTTCTGGGGCTCTGGTACATGCAAAGATCAGCTGCGCACCGGAAACCAGAAGAGCAGCTGGCGACAGCGAGTGTGCCCACAGAGAGGGCTCTGCGTGCCTCCTCTGGCACGCATACCATAGGTTTGCCATCATGCGCATAGGGTCTCCTGCTTTAGCAGAGAGTTGGACTAGAAGAGTGTGAAGGTCCCTTTTAGCTCTATTATGATTGATTGGACCTAGAAATTTTGGAAAACCTGTTCAGTAGAAATCTGATGGAACATTAAGCTATGGCTGTACTACATAAGGATTTCTCTTACTTCTTCTCTTCTGCAATATTATCCAGGTTAATCAGTTCCTTGTTACATAAGGATACATAGCTATCTCCGAGACCGCCTGCTGCTACCGACGACCTCCCATCGACCCATGCGCTCCCACAGAGAGGGCCTCCTCAGGGTGCCATCAGCCAAACAATGTAGGCTGGTGGCCCCCAGGGGGAGGGCCTTCTCTGTGGTGGCTCCCACCCTCTGGAATCAGTTGCCCCCGGAGATAAGAAGAATCCATGACCTCAATGCCTTCCGTCGTTCCCTGAAAACCCATCTTTTTCAGCAAGCCGGGTTGGCTTAGAAGAAATTTTTAAATTCTTTTAATTAGTTTGTGATTCTTAACTTTCGGGCCAAAATTTATATATATTTTTAAATGTTTTAATATTTGTATTCTATGTTTTTTATCTTGGCTGTACACCGCCCTGAGTCCTCAGGGAGAAGGGCGGTATATAAATTGGAAATTAAATTAAATTAAATTAAATAAACTTTCTACTTTTTTTTAATTTTAAGGTTAGCATTACCAGTTCTGTGGCAAAATGTGTTGCTTCAATTAACTGACTGTTTCCTCTGGTTTTTATATGAATACATTTATTTCTTCTGGATCATAATAAAGATACGTTGCTATGTATAGTTTGCTCAAATGTAGCCAAAAAAATATATATGCATGAACAGTCATTTGAACCCTGCAAAAATTACCAAACACCTGTCTGGAAGTTCCTAGTTGTTTGTTTAGGTAAACTAGAAAGAGCCCCACTCATAAATCTACTGAATTTACACAAAACAGAAAAGATTATTTGAAAACTGTAAATAAAGCTTTCATTAATTTCTATTTGTATGATCTGATTCCAAAGGTAAAAAAAAAATTAGACGGCTACTGATTTATGTAGCCGAAAGCAGAACCACGGTTCGTTCACATATGATGCTTGCTCCTGCATTTTTTCATCCCTCTGTAAAACTTTGAACTTCATCCAGGTTTGACACACTGCCTCTTCAGTTAATAACTATCAAGTTTCCCTTGTCTCCTGTCTACTTTTCTTTGAGGCAATTGCGCACTCAGCACCCCGAGATAATAACACACATCTATGAGATAAAAGCAGTGGCATTAATGTAATTGTCTGCCTCTTTCTCTTTAGCCTAATCTTTTTTTCTTTTCAGTTTTGACTGTCTGTGTGACACCTGTTTTTGTCTCCTCTGATCCTACGACAGGTTTTCCGCTGACAAGGTTTTTGCCTGACAGAGATTCTGCCAGACAAGAACATAATAAAATATGAAGAACTGCTTGTCAATGTTTCTGCCAATGAACACATGAAATAACCAAAAAGGAATACCCTAGGTGTGTTTCTTTGCTTTCTTTTTTCTAAGGGGACCTGAAATGGCCATTGGCTTTTTGGGAAAATAGACTTTCTCATCAATATCTCCAAGCTAAGGACCTTTCCTTCTTTCCTTTCCTTTCCTTTCCTTTCCTTTCCTTTCCTTTCCTTTCCTTTCCTTTCCTTTCCTTTCCTTTCCTTTCTTTCCTTTCCCTTCCCTATATCTTTCTTTCTTTCTTTCTTTCTTTCTTTCTTTCTTTCTTTCTTTCTTTCTTTCTTTCTTTCTTTCTTTCTCTTCCTCCCTTCCTTTCTTTCTCTTTGCCATCTTTATTAAAATTATTATGGATGGATGGATGGAAAGAAGGAAGGAAGGAAGGAGGAAAAGAACGAAGGAATGAAGGGAGAACTTAATTTTCCTTAAAATGTTGGCATGTGGAATGATTCAAGTGGTAGAATTATGAAATATACAAAACTTAAAAAGCTGATGCTATAACTACACCCTGTTAGCTGCTTTTTGAACACAAGCTTTCTGCCCAGAATTTATGTTTATTTGTTGTACTTGCATGCTTCCAGTCTCTTAATTGCTCAGGTGATTTACGGAAATAGTAATAAAATATCAGAAATACAATTAAAGCAAATATTAAATATTTTAAGAAGGTAAAATACAATTTAAAACAATAAAAAGACCTAGATAAACAAATATGTTTTAAGCTCCCTCCTAAATTGCAACAGAGATGGTGCTTGTATCAACTCCACGAATATGGGCCCCATCACAAATAAAGCATAATTAAACACGAATATTAAACACAGCCACACCAGAACTCAAAGAAGATTCTCACTAGTCTTTAGAGTAAGTAACTAATTTGAATTGAGTTCAAAAAGCAACCAGCAACCTGTAAAATTGCTTGAATACAGGAATTATGTCAGAGCATTGGAAGCATCATTCAGAAACAATACAGCATATTTTAAGTCACTGTTCAACAATTAGATATATCTATTAATTTTACTAATTGTTTTCCATTTATCATGGAATCAGTGCATGTTGCTAAAGATGCAAACATCTTTTACTTTTACGGTCTCATTATATATTCTAACAATGAAAGCAAGTATTTTCTAGTTTGGGTTGAGTTTCTGTTGCAACCATACAATATTTTTTCTACGTGACTGACCCTAGCCAGCATTTATAAGTAAATAATTCTTGTTACAATCATAACTTAAATACTAACCACATTTTTCCTCTTCTTTGTATCTGTGTTTTTACTGAATTTTTTACCATCTTTCCTGACAAAGAGCTCTTGGAAAGACTGTTTTAAATCTTTCACCAGAAAATTAATATATTGTTTTAATATATTAATTTTCCAGATCAAGATAAATATTCACTTCCCTAGTCTTTGTGATAAAATTTATTCAACAGATGTTTTTTCTTCAATTAATACTCTTTGCAGGACTTCAGTTATCCCATTCTTCTTTCAATTGTTTTCAGAAAAAGCTGTAACTGCAGTTCTTGATGACCGTATCTTTTCTTTTTATGTACACTGAGAGCATATGCACCAAAGACAAATTCCTTGTGTGTCCAATCACACTTGGCCAATAAAAAATTCTATTCTATTCTATTCTAGTTCTTGACTTACAACAATTCATTTAGTGACTATTCGAAGCTACAATGGCACTGAAAAAAGTGACTTATGATCATTTTTCACATTTATGACCATTGCAGCATCCCCATGGTCAGAGGATCAAAATTCAGACACTTGACAACTGGTTCATAATTATGACGGTTGCGGAGTCCCAGGATAATGTGATTCCCTTTCACAACCTTCTGACAAGCAAAGACAATGGAGAAGCCAGATTCACTTAACAACCAAAACTCACTTAACAAATGTCTCACTTAGCGACATGAATTTTGGGCTCAATTGTGGTTGTAAGTCGAGGACTACCTGTCCTTAGCCTCCCTCTGCATTGCCAGGCTTCTGCAGAGCAGCAAAGAATGAGTCTTCATCACTATAGCCAAGAAATCTGTTTTAATAACAACAGCCATCATCATCCAATGAAAGAAATTTCAAAATTCTTGGTAGAAGTAGATGATATGGTGTATTTTTTTTTAAAAAAAATCAAAGCTACCAGTGTTTGCCACGTGAAAATATCAAAGCAGACCTCACTTCTCAAGGATAACACATATAGTATGTCCAATTGAATCTGTTTCTCCCCCCCCCATTACTGATAGTCTTCAACTTATGACCACAATGGAGCCCAAAATTTATGTTGCTAAGCAAAGCATTTCTTAAGTGAGTTTTACCCCATTTTACAACCTATCTTGCCACTGTTGTTAAATGAATCAGTGCAGTTGTTAAGTTAGTAACACCGTTGTTAAGTGAATCTGGCTCGCCCTTTGACTTCGCTTGCCACAAGGTCTCAAAAGGGGATCACAGGATCCCAGGAAACTGCAACCATCAGAAATACAAATCAGTTGCCAAGCATGTGAATTTTGATCATGTGACCATGCAATGGTTGCAAGTATGAAAAACGGCCATAAGTTACTCCTTTCGGTGCCTTGTAACTTTAAACCCTAACAGTAATCCTAACCCTAAAGAACTGTTGTAAGTCGAGGACTACCAGTACTACAGTAGAACGGGGGTCCCCCAAACCAATGGTGAGTTGCCCCCGGTTCACACCAATTCTATAGAACTGGTAGTAAAACCGGCGGAACACTCCACCCACTGACGCGCAGGCGCGCGGCCCCATTTTAAACCGTTACTAAAGGTAAGTAGAACCTACCCCTGCCCCAAACCCTGAAACACAGCCCACTACGGGGCCTTGTACCGTTCAGAACCGGACCACAGAAATGGCGTGAGCAGTAGGCAAGTGCATGCCCGCATACTCCATTTACCCAAGCAGCGGGCAGACATGCCTATCATTTTCACAAATGGAGCTGCGCACGCGTGCTTTCTCACCACCAGCATGGGACTATCCCCTCTTCCCTCTCCCCCACCAGGCCGCCAATGGAAAGATTGGGGAACTCTGCATTAGAAGACAACTCCGAAATCACCCTCTCCCCCCCCCACTTTCTAGGGGTGAACTTTACTGCTTGTGAAGGGTAATGTTCTCTTTAACAGAAAAGCCCACCAAAACTACAAAATTCAAAATGCAGCCCTTCTGAAATAGAAGTAATGCTGATTTCCTTTGTCCATGCTGCTCGAGTATGCAGCATACTTACAACCTGTTCTATCCAGTGCGCGCTGCTGGATAAATCAATAATGATTTCAAGCATTCCAATTAGGAGAATATAAGTTAATTAAGGTAGTTTTACAAGCACCTCCTCATAACTGACACTCGTCATGCTATTATAAAGTCCGTACAATATGCCAATAGTCAGGTCATGATTATCCTTTTTAATCACCCTTCCTTTGTGCCCTGCAACGAAACAGGACACTTGTGAGTGATTGTCATAAACTTCATCTACTGTGACCGTTTCACATTTCAGCTCCAGATTAAATATACTCCAGCAAATTTGAGTGCAGTCAATTAGACTGTAATTAGAGAAATCTTTAGCATTGTTAAGGGTACAATCCAGAGTACATTTCCTATTTCTGAAGGCCAAACGGGAATAGGATAATTAAGAAACCTTAAGGAGTCTGTTCAGCTAAACCTGGAATATATTCTTTAGCAAAAAAATATTACACATGTAGCCGAGCCTTTTCCCACCTTCTATCCAGCAGTTTTCAGCTCCAAATACCAAAATGCAAAGGAAAAGTTACTCAAACCAGTATATCCTCAGAAGGGAATGTGACATTTTTATTCTTGTAATCAAGTATTTCTGCTTTAATTTAACGGTGTTACATTTCAACCCAGTGGTGGAGCTTATTTCACTTTTAACACTTTCAATTTGTATTCTGTTTAACCTGGTGAACTTTACTTAATTAAGATGTTGCTATAAACAATTAAACCTCCTGTAGGATCATTAGAGAGATATAAAACTTTATGATGTAATAAAGCGCAATAAAATAATAGTCACAGCACTTCATGTGTAGCATAAGGTGCTCTTAGAGGGAAATAGGGTGTTTTCTTTGTCTAAAACGGGAAGATTTTTTAAAGCACGTGATACGATTGTAGCCACTTGCTGCCTGCAAAGAGGCAACCAAAATACTTGGTTTGAAATTTTACATCATAAATAATTTAAAGTAGAGAAAAGTATTTCTAAACAGACAGTTCTCAGTGTTGGAAATAGAAAAGGCATTGTGAAGCTTCTTGGATCTTTAATTCCTTAAAGTTAATCTATAGTAAGAGAAAAGAGATGGAAGGATAAGAAACAGAAAAAAGTGGACATCAAGGCCTCTGCATATAATTTTTATACGTTACAAAGGCTGATAGCATAATTAAAGCCATATTTAGAAGTAGCGTAAAAGTCAAATTATGTTATATACAGTAGAGCACTCAAGTGACCATAGATATGTCCAGTCTCCAGATCTGGCTTGTAGTCTGGAAGTGTCTGAATTGGGATAGAAACTTGCAGGTTCAGACTGAACCCCTTCACTTTGTTCCATAATCACCTTCTGTGGGCGAGAGGAAAATGTTGAAAAAAGTGGAAAGAAAGCTTATGTCAAGCCCAAGCCCAAAGATGACACAGTGAAACCCATTTGAATTCAGTTCTTTGTTTGTTTACACCTAATCTCACCAGATTACCGTATTTTTCGGAGTATAAGACACACCTTAGTTTTTGGGGAGGAAAATAAGAAAAAAGCTGATCGTTAGATGGATCAGCCTCCTGGAATACCCCCAATCAGCTGTTCCCAGAGGTGAATTTTAGCAACAGGTTCCTTGATTGTGAGCTCTGTGCCTTTATTATTATTATTTTTTTGCTTTTTTTTTCTGCCTTTGAAACTTCTGAAACTCTGTTTCAGAAAAAACTTTTTTCCCTGCCTCTGAAAGCCTCCAAAACAGAGCTTCAGAAAAAAAGCCTCTGAAGCTCTATTGGGGGCTTCTTTTCTAAAGCTCTGTTTGGTGGCTTCTTTTCTGAAGCTTCATTTCTGATACTTTTTTCAGCCTCTGAAACCTCTGTTTGAGAAGCTGGACGGGGCTACATTCAGAGTATAAGATGCACCCAGATTTTCACCCTCTTTTTTGGGGGGAAAAAGGTGTGTCTTATACTCCAAAAAATATGGTTGTTATAACCTTCTAATCTAAATGATACATCCTGATAAATTCTACATTCAGATGCTTGACAATTGATTCACATTTCTGACCGTTGTTGTGTCCCAAGATCAGGTGATCATGTATGTGACCGTCTGACAAGCAAAATCAATGGGAGACTCAGGTTCACTTAACAACCAAGTTACTAATTTAACCACTGCAGTGATTCACTTAACAAATGTGGTGAGAAAAGTTGTAAAATAGGGCAAAATTCACTTAACAAATTTGTCACTTAGCAACATCAATCTTGGGCTCAATTGCGGTCGTAAATTGAGGACTACCTGTACATGACAAATCTCTAAAAATAAATAAAAATGGTTCCTCTATTTCCGGGTGCTCAATTTAGATTCTTCAGAGTGGGTTGGGTAGCACATGAGAGCGACAGACTAATAGTAGTAAAATCAGAGCCCCTAAAGGAAGATAAGCTTAACATTTATCTTAATGTTAATGAAAAATGTTAAGCTTATTATATTGAAAATGATTCCATTAAACGAAAGAGTAAATCAAGCTGATAATGAATAAACTTTTATTAGGGGAGCTAATAGAAAAAGATGGGGAGGGGACTAGATTTAGTTGACTTGATCTTCTGCAATTACTTGGCTGTAATGTATTTTGCTATATGTTGTAAAGAGACATTAGACACCCCTAGAGTGGGAACACAGTACATTGTGGGATGAGCTTGTTGTTTACTTGCAGATGTTTCATTGCCCAACTAGGTAACATCTGATGATGTTACCAAGTTGGGTCTTGAAATGTTTACAAGAAAACAACCAAACAATCATGCTTAGAGAGCACCAAGGACCCCACAGTTCAACTCTGAACTACGAATATTCTCCTCTATTGGTACATAGTGTTGGCCAGAGTTCTGACCAGATTGCCTTCAAAAGGATGCATGAAACTAGGCTGAGGAGTTCACGTGATCCAAAATCTGAAGGTTGCTCATCTGTCCCGTATTTAGTGGAATTAAAAGAAATACTGTGTTTCCCCGAAAATAAGACCCTGTCTTATATTTTTTTGAACCCTGAAATAAGCGCTTGGCCTTATTGCTATGCGCTCAAAAGCCCGATTGGGCTTATTATCAGGGGATGTCTTATTTTGGGGCGAACAGGGTAGAGAAATCTATGGGAAACTACCAAAACTTTACTCTCTAATCTCTTGTTCAATTTAAGACTCTCCCACAGAAATAAAGGCTGTTTCTGTCCAATAACTAGACTTAAAGCCAGACTGAAATGACACTAGAAAATGATTCTTATCTAAAACTGGTTGAAATTTAATTTAATTTAATTTATTTTCCCCAATGATATAAACAGGGTGCAACTGTTACTTTGGTGTGGATCATGCCACTAATTATTTTCCTTGTGATGCTGCTGTGTTCAGAAAAATGCTTTTGTTGTTGTTGTTGCTGCTGCTGTTACTTGCTTTGGTTTTATTTCTTTTTCCATACTCAGTAGCACTGACATGTGTTTAATCAAAGTGCTTATAAAATGCCAGTGTTAGCTGTATTTTTAAAAATCCTGCAACACGTTTCAGATTTTTTTTTCCCCTCTCTCTCTTTTAAAACTTTTTAACAACTCCAGACCTAGGAAATAGTTTAGCCAATTTAAACCATTTTAAAAATAAATAAATCTTTCTCCAAACTGAAAAAAAAAAACACCATGTGCCAAGTTTCAGCTGGACACAAATTAAAACGGTCTCGTTCTTTAAATCCTTTAAACACCAGAGAGTTGCTTGAGCAACAACCAATTCTTTTTTAAGAGCCACAGTTGTAAGGATAGGCTGCAGTAAGCTATGTAATTGTTGGCTTGAACATTAAAAAGTACTGAGGCTGGATTACCACTACAGCATAAGGGTGCAGGGTCAAATTCAATAAGCCGTACTAATGCCAACAAAAATACTTATTGTGCTGCAAAAAAGAATCCTTTGATGAATCCATTCTTCACCTGACATGCTACATTTAGTATCTCTGAAGATAAAAAGGAAGCAAACTCATATATTTTATAAAAAGATCTTCAATAAATTATTAGGAAAAGTTTCTTGGTTCTCAAAAGTGATGATGACTGTTTTTCCCAAAACAGAGATGAGACGGGGGTGGGTGGGATTGGGGTGTATGTGTGTGTGTGTGGTCAGGGAAAAGACACGATATGCTTCACAATAGCTGGCACTCTTTAGTGCTGACAATTTGGTCATTAATGTACAGTGGCCTGTACAATTTTAAACAGAGCTCTTAATCAATATGCAAATAACATGCCCTATTTTCGTCCCTTTCATCTGAAACCAAAGGAACAGAAGCAATTCTGAATTGATCTCTAGAGGTGCAGATGGACTAGTTGAGGACTAATAAACTAAAGTTTAAACCAGAAAATTCCAAGGAAGGCGACACGCTAGAGTAAAAAGTGGTTTTATAAAGGTAATAATGCCTCTGAGGACTCATATTCAAAAGTGGCATGCTCTTGAATTCAGGGTCACATTTGGCAATGGCAGGAAATTGAACTGCCAGTGTTCCAGTTTAGCATAGTTCTGGGATATCTAGATTTGATTACTACAATGGAGACTCCATGGAGCCCCCCCTTTCTTTAAGTTGTCTAGTCATCTTCAGTTGGCCTAGAACAGTGATGGTTAACCTTTTTGGTGCTGACTGCCCAAAGCGCGTGTGTGTGAGCGTGAATGCATGTGTGCGTGCCCAAACACCCAAAATGCAATGTGAGCATCCTGGTGCATGCATCTTGCCCCTGCGCATGATGTGCATCTATTCCCACGCATTCGCTAACCCTGCGCATGCACCCCAACCCCCCACACCCCGTTCTGGCTTCCAGGTTGGTGCAAGAGGCTTTCTAGGCCCAAAATGGGACACAGGGGCCTCCTGTGGCCTCCCGCGCCCCGTTTTGGCTTCCAGGCTGGTGCAGGAAGCCTTCCAGGCCCAAAATGGGGCATGGGGATGCACACGAACCCCAAAATGCAATGTGAGCACCACATGAGCACACCCGTCCCCCGCATGTGCCCCCCCCTTGCGTGGCAGACACCTGAAGACCAGCTGGCTGATTGGAGGTGTGCGTGCATGCGTGGTGGAGCTGGGCTGGGACGAAGGCTGGCATGCCCACAGAGAGGGCTCTGCATGCCACCTGTGGCAAGCATGCCATAGGTTCGCCATTAGGGGCCTAGAATATTGTTTATCATTAGTAATAGAAATTACTTACAATGATTTGATAAATTCAGACCATTAATTCTTAGCCTAAGAGACTTTGGGACTACTACCCACACCAAACTGCTTGCTTGTCTCAGTTCTAATTCTTCACTGGAAATAAGACTGGCTAGGAAAACAATAGGGACTACTCAGGAAGTACTGTACCGTTGTTCTAGAATATTTTGAAATTCAGATGCTTTCAATTTTGATTGCCTGCCATTTTCCAAGATAGTATTTTCAATTATTTGTCCAACTAGTGTGTATAGGGTGATTTATAACATGATTAAGAATTTGAAATTCATGACATTTTCCTTACTAGTTTTCATGCATCTCATTGGGGGGGGGGGAATCATCTTTTCATAAAAATGGTGGAATGTTTATTTGCACTTACTGACTATGGGTTCTATCTATGCAAATATGCTACTCTTCACTGAAACATCATCTCTGCAGCAGACTGATGCCTCCCTGCCTTTTAATTTATTTATTTATTTATTTATTTATTTATTTGTTCAATTTATATGCCGCCCTTCTCCAGAGACTCAGGGCGGCTTACAATGCATTAAGCAATAGCCTTCATACTTTTGTATATACCTGCTTAGTAGGGCTTTCGCGCCCCCCCCTCAAGCGGTGTTCTTTTTTATACAAAGTCAGCTTATTGCCCCCACAAACTGGGTCCTTATTTTACCTACCTCGAAAGGATGGAAGGCTGAGTCAACCTTGAGCCTGGTGAGATCTGAACTTGCAGTAATTGGAGGCAGCTGGTGCTATTTAACAGCACTTTAGTCTGCTGCGCCACCAAGGCTCTCATGCCTCATAGTTGTATCCAGGGGTGAAATGTAAAATGTAAAATTGGTTCTGTGGGCGTGGCTTGGTGTGGGGGGGTAATGTGACTGGGTGGGTGTGGCCAACTTTATTTTTTTAACTTTTCAAAGCATTTTTTCTAATGCTTTAAAAAGCCTCTGCCGATCAGGCAACTCAGCTGGGATCATCAGAGAGGCTTTTTAAAAAATACCTCTCTGCCGATCAGGCAACTCAGTTGGGATCGTCAGAGACTTTTCAAACTATATTTTTTTACCACCTCTTCGGCCAAGAGGTTGCAGAAAAAAATGCTTTGAAAAGCCTCTGACTATCCCAGCTGAGCTGCGCGATCATCAGAGGCTTTTTTTCCCCACTTTTAAAAGCATTTTTTCCGTCGGAAGAGGTTGTAGAAAAAATGCTTTTAAAAGTAAAAAAAAAAAGCCTCTGATGATCCTGCGGCTCAGCTGGGCATGGTGCGGGGGTGGGGGAATGCAGGGATTTTTGCTACCGGTTCTCCGAACCACCCATTGCCATCGCTACCGGATCAGGCGATCCAATCCTAACCGGGAGCATTTCACCCCTGGTTGTATCTCATAGAAAACATGATAAGGGACATTTTCCCTTTGGGTTTTTCAGGTCAGACAATAGGAGCAACCCAAGGGGCTTCATAACTATGAAAATATGTTTAAAAGAAAATGATGGCGGCAGCAGAATTGTCCATAATATCCTTTAATAAGATAAAGTAAAAAATATAATGATGTATCTTGGGGCCTTGGCAAAAGAGTGGTATAGAAGGAAGGAGGAGTTATCGTAGTAGTTGCCCTGTGGTGGGAAGACTTGAGAAGATACTTCCCTATTTTTCCTCAAGTACAGGTAGTTCTAGACCAGAGGTGGGTTTCAGCAGGTTTTGACCAGATCTGGAGAACCGGCAGCGGAAATTTTGAGTAGTTTGGAGAACCAGTAGTAAAAATTTTGACTAGCCCCGCCCCCATCTATTCTCTGCCTCCCAAGACCCAGCTGATCAGGAGGAAATGGGGATTTTGCAGTAACTTTCCCCCAGAGTGGGGTGGGAATGGAGATTTTACAGTATTCTTCCCCTGCCACGCCCACCAAACCATGCCACGCTCACCAAGCCAAACCTACAGAACCAGTAGTAAAATTTTTTGAAACCCACCACTGTTCTTGACATATTACAACAATTGAGCCCAACTTTTCTGTTGCTAAGCAAGGCACTTGTTGCTTAGACACTCACTTGTTGTTAAGTGAGTTTTGCCCCATTTTATTAACTTTTCTTGCTACAGTTGCTAAGACAATCACTACAATTGTTAAGTTAGTAACGCAATTGTTAAGTGAATGTGGCTTTCCCATTGATTTTGCATCTGAATTTTGATCACTTGACCATGGGGTTGTTGCAATGGTGGTACATGTGCAATATGATTATAAGTCACTTTTTTCAGAGCCATTGTGATTTTGAATGGTCACTAAACAAGCGGTTGTAAATTGAGGACTACCTGTAATGTGCTTCAATTTATTCTTTCATCTAGCATGGAAGTTTATAATTAATTCAAAATCCTTCTCTATGGAGATTGGTGTGTAAGAAGAAATATAAATTTTTGCCTGTCTGTTTAATGTATACATTTATATTTCTGATAGACAGAAGTATAGATAGATAGATAGATAGATAGATAGATAGATAGATAGATAGATAGAGATAGAGATAATGGAAAGATGGATATAAGATAGATAGATAGATAGATAGATAGATAGATAGATAGATAGATAGAGATAGAGATAATGGAAAGATAGATATATGGTAGGTAGGTAGGTAGGTAGGTAGATAGATAGATAGATAGATAGATAGATAGATAGAATGATAGATAGATAGATAGGTAGATGGAAAGGAAAGGAAAGGAAAGGAAAGGAAAGGAAAGGAAAGGAAAGGAAAGGAAAGGAAAGGAAAGGAAAGGAAAGGAAAGGAAAGGAAAGGAAAGGAAAGGAAAGTTTCACTAGTGATATTTACTAGTATTCACTAGTGAACAATACCTTTATTGTACTGTGACAGAAATCTCAATATAATGCCTTTGTGGTATCATAACACCAAAATTTAAAATTAATAATTATTAATCATTATCATAATGACTAATTTATTAATAGATAATTCATCTATTAAGTCACTCTATATTTTTACAGCATCAGACATTAGAGGGTTTTATTAAACAGGCCTAAATTGCTCCTACTCTTTTTAGAAATTGCCTTTTCTTGTGGATGCCTCTAGTAATGACGTATCATTCAAATCATACTTCCAGTGCACCGATTCTTCAGACCACCTCATTGACAAAAAGCAATCAGCAGGCCTAAAAAAATCTTGTTAATTTAAAAAATACAAAGAGAGGATGGACTTAGTAATTCAGTAAAATTTACTATAATTCAGCAAATTACAGAGTAAACACATTTTTAAGAGTTTTGAATAGTAAACAGCAGTGGTCCATTATTTCAAAATCCAGGTATTCTAACTGCAAAGCTTTAATAAGTCATCAAGGAACAACCTCTAAAGATTTTGGAGAGCAGCTAAATGAGAAAACCTCAAGTTGCCTTGCCATTTCCTTAAGATATCAATTTATACACATATGTTTGGAATGTGTCTGTGCAAAATTTATCTGTATATATCACAAGTTTTGCTTCACCATGAAATGTAAACACTGTGATTGGATTTATTTAAAGAAGACCAAGAAATGTACACATGTTGGCAGGATGCTGTTCTCAAATGTAAATTTTTTGTTTATCACAGACTCATCTCCTGAATAGGAATTTTAAGCATCGAACCCAAGAAATGTATTAGGAACAGGTGGGTGCGTTTGTGTGTATGTTAGTGTTTGTTCTTATGTTGCTACCACCAGATCCATAGAAGCAGGGGTCTACTGCACTAGACAAAACCCAAGGTGCACACTATGCAACGGAGCCTCAGACACAGTCCAACACATTGTGGCAGGGTGTAAGATGCAGGCAGAAACAGCATACACTGAATGGCACAACCAAGTAGCTTTCATAGTGTACAGGAATATTTGCCAAGTGTATGGGCTACACCATCCTAAATCCAGATGGGACATTCTACAGAAGAGTCTATGACAATTTCCTATGGCCAACTTGCCATGGCCAACTCGCCATAGCCAATTCACCATGGCCAACTGTCCATGGCCAACTTGTCATGGCCAACTCATTGCAAGACAACTCGCCATGGCCATCTCACCACAGGACAACTCACCACAGCTATCTCACCACAGGACCTCTCACTATGAACAAGAGTTACACTAACATCAAAGAAATGGTGGAATAGAATCATTAAAGAAAGGATGCAAAAGGAGTGACAGAATGAAATGTGAATGCCAAAAATTAAAATAATTTTTATTTATTTTAAATAATTGAATAGAATTGTTAAATTGTCCCACAACGAGTTGGTCGTAGCGAGTTGTCCTGCGCCAAGTTGCCCATGGTATGAGTTCGCTGTGATGAGTTTGCCGCGGTGAGTTTGCCGCAAGTTGTCCCATTCCCTCTACAGAAGGTTATGGAGAATAACAGGGCTAAGATCCCATGGGACATCCAGGTCCAGGCAATGAAGCACAAGAACAGAATGTAATGATGTCAAGTGACAGTAACTACTGGACATGAATATGAAATATGAAAATATGAAAAATATGAAATAAAGAGGAAAAAGGGGAAAAAAAGGTACTGACTTCCAGCTTTCTTTAACACAGTAGAAGATAACATCACAACTTCAACTTTTTACTTTTACAGAACGGTATATACTAGCCATTTGCATTTCTTTTTCTTTCTTTCTCTTTTTTTAATTCTACCGAACCCCCCTTCTTTTTTTATATTTGATTTCATTTATTTTTTTATTTTTTAAATTTGGACTCTTATTTTCTACAAATGGGGTTAAGTCAGAAAATACCAATGAAAAAACAGCAGTCATTTCTTATTATTTTGATATTCTATCATTTTTATAAAGTGATATGGATATGCAGAACTCAGAAATCCATGTATTTAGGAACTGATTCTATTTTTCAGGGTTGTTATAAGCTACCCAGAGTCACTTAGGTAAGATGGGTGGTGTAAAAATTATAATAAATAAATATTTTTTTTCCAAAAGTAATATTCCTTATCAATCCATAGGTATTCTCCCTTCAATATCACATCAAGAGCCTTGATGGTACAGTGGTCTAAGCACCCTGTTATTAACACAGCTGCCTGCAATTACTGCTGGTTCGAATCTCTCCAAGGCTCAAGGTTGACTCAGCCTTCCATTCTTTCTAAGGTAGGTGAAATGAGGACCCAGTTTGTGGGGGCAATAAGCTGACTTTGTATAAAATATACAAAAGTATGAAGGCTATTGCTTAACGCATTGTAAGCCGCCCTGAGTCTCTGGAGAAGGGCGGCATATAAATCAAATTAAAAAACAAAACAAAACATACTGGCTGCACACCGTAGCTGAACCAAAGTATTTTCACAACTTTCCTCTTTCAGCTGTTCATTCATGAACAAATTCTACCCTGTCCTTTGTGCAGTAGTAATCTTTCTCAAACATTTAGGTTTTCGGGGGGGGGGGGAGCAAACAAAGCTCCAAGTATATCCTCAAACACCCTACAATACAATACTTGCCCTTTGGCAGCTGATCTCCGACTGCTAGCAGTTATGAAGTAGGTATTCTATCAGAGGAGAAGAAATGTACACAGCTCTGCAGGCTGCACAAGCTTACATTAAACCCAGGGTTACAGCGCTTTTAGGTTTTGTCAATTTAGGATTTAAATCTCTGATTAAAGTGTTTCTATTAGCAACAAGACAGCATTAGTTAGGCTGTCAATGTTAGGTGGCACATCATTAGTAACAAACAAGAGCATGCTAACTTGCAAGCATCTAGCTTTCGCAGCACTAATGAGAGAGTAAAGATAATCGTCGACTTATGACCACAATTGAGCCCAAAATTTCTGTTGCTAAGTGAGAAAGTTGTTAAATTCAATTTTACAACTTTCCTTGCCACATTTGTTAAATGTGCAGAGGTTAGTAACATGGTTATGAAGTGAATCTGGCTTCCCCATTGACTTTGCTTATCAGAAGGTTGTAGAATAGAATAGAATAGAATAGAATAGAATAGAATAGAATAGAATAGAATAGAATAGCAGAGTTGGAAGGGACCTTGGAGGTCTTCTAGTCCAACCCCCTGCTTAGGTAGGAAACCCTACACCACTTCAGACAAATGGTTATCCAGCATCTTCTTAAAAACTTCCAGTGTTGGAGCATTCACAACTTCTGGAGGCAAGTTGTTCCACTGATTAATTGTTCTAACTGTCAGGAAATTCCTCCTTATTTCTAAGTTGCTTCTCTTCTTGATTAGTTTCCACCCATTGCTTCTCAGGTGCTTTGGAGAATAGCTTGACTCCCTCTTCTTTGTAAAAGGGGATCACATGACCCTGGGACACTGCAACCATCATAAAAATGATTCCGTTGCCACGCATCTGAATTTTGATCGCATGACCATGAGGATACTGCAAAGGTCATAAATGTGGGAAAAAAATGGTCATAACTCACTTTTTTCAGTGCTGTTGTAAATTTGAACGGTCACTAAAAGGAACTATTGTTCATTAAGGACTACCTGTATTGCTGTGTGTTCTGAAGCATGAGTTATCATGTCTTTTCTATGGCACTGTCTTTAAAGCAGCACCTTTAAAAGGTTGACTTTCATCATAGATTAAATTCTATGGAATGCTGTACTTCAGGGAATGGATTTCTTTTTTTAACATTCTCTCAATTTGTCTTTATTGTATACGGTATAAACTGTTAAATTGCCTTGTTTATTTTACCTTCCTATATTAACGAATTGCTGGCAACTGTTCAAAATATTTGTGAAACAGTTTAACAGGATGTGCCAATTAACACACCACTTCAGTTAAATGTTAAAAGGACCCACTGAACTATTTAAAATGACTACATAACCCAATAAAAGTGGAAGGATGAAGGAGAGTTAAATGAAGCCAACGATTAAAAATACATTTTGCTTAAACAGGGAAATTAAAATATTGTCAAATTTCCAAATTAAAATGTCCAGATCCTAACCAAGAATTGAGTATCATGTATACCCTTTCCTGGACTTCCCCAATCTGATGCTGCTGACCAAGCTATCTAAGAATTCTGGAAGTTGTAGTCCAATATATCTTAATCCAGATAGCCATTAAATCTTGCTAGTGGTTGAGGCAGCATATTGTGAGAGTCAAAAATTACCACTCAAAGGTTAAAAAAATAACCACCTCTCACTCATTTTTGCAAGAAACTGCCCAATTTTCATCAGCACCTGTACCAAAAGGACAACTGAAAGATTTTTCAGCATCGTTAGTGCTTTCCTCATTGGCCAAGTGGGTAGCAGTGGATGCAGAAAAGAAGGGGGGGATAACCAGGGGGAAAAATGGCAGTGCTGTCATCACTCATCCCCACAAAACTTTATAACTTCCCTTGAATTCTGATTCTGATCTAAGACCCACCCATTCAGAAAACCTCATTCCTCAATGTCCAATCTCTATCACATCAGTTCTCTCTGCCAAATAAATGATTTTTTAAGGAAACACATCTACACAGTAATACTCTTTGCAAGGAAAACAAAGCCTTTAATCTGAGAAACAACAGAAAGGAGACAGCCATTCCCAACCCAATAAGACCTATGGAAGCACCAAGTTGAAAAGGAATGAGAGAGACACAGGCCAGTAACTTAGAGGACTTCTATAGTTAACTGACAAATTCTGCTTCTTTTTATTTATTTATTTATTTATATGCCGCCCTTCTCCAGAGACTCAGGGCGGCTTACAATGCGTTAAGCAGTAGCCTTCATACTTTTGTATATTTATACAAAGTCAGCTTATTGCCCCCACAATCCGGGTCCTCATTTTACCTACCTTAGAAAGGATGGAAGGCTGAGTCAATCTTGAGCCTGGTGAGATTTGAACTTGCAGTAATTGCAGGCAGCTGATGTTAATAACAGTGCTTTAGTCTGCTGCGCCACCAGGGCTCTTATTTGTAACTTATTTGAAAGTTACAAATGTGAAAGTAAGGAATAACCAATATGGCATGGATTTTTTCACTCTTTCCCCATTTTATTCCTTTCCTCAGAAGCTTGATTAACTTTTCAAAAGTAGACTGGAAAGCTGGTGATGTGAGTGCAAAAACCTCCAAAAATGAATCACAGGATATAAACCATTTCCATAAGCATTGGATTTCAGGTGGATGTATGGTTTGCAATGAAATGTTTGAGGAGTCAAATGGAACTTACTTTCCCTTTCCCACATGAGTTAAGAAGATTCAAGCAAAACATCCTTCCGCTTGTGCGCTTCACATTGTAGACTATCATAGATACTTTGCACTTGTTATGAAAGCTGAATAATCAAGTGATATATTCAAGGTTTTCACTCTATCATTGGAGAATATATCACTTGATTATCCAGATTTTGAAAGACACACTAGTACACCAAATTCCTATCAGATGCTGCTTACTACATAAAAATATGTACATATTTTATTTTAAAGCAGCATTTTAAAGAATACAAAGATTGTTATTGGGTAAGAAAGTATAAGCTATTTAATAATAGTTGTAGGTGAAGAAAAGGCAGAGCTTGTGGGTGGAGTCAAGAGAGGAATCAGACTGGAGTCAGTCTGTTGCCATAAGTGACCCAAGTCCAACCTCCTTTGAATTCCATTGACTCTCATCTAGTGCCAATTTGGTCCTGACCATTAGTTGAGTACATTCTCCTGTGTAAGTGTGAGCAATAAAGCTTCTTAACTGCAATGTGTGGTCCTGATTCTTTGCACCTGGCAAGTTTTCCCAAAGACACAACGCAGCCACCATAGACTTTTAATTACTTACACTCATTAGGTTGCCATTCCAATCCATAGGTTTGCCACAGTGTTTAGAACAAACAAAACATGTTTTTCTCTTCAAGCTTTGACTTCAAGCTATGAGTAATAAAGTGTCTTCTTTATACAACTCTATAAATATTATTCAGAGTTTGGCTGTGCTTGACCCTGAAATTCTCAAGTATATTCTCAGCCACACCTAAGGATAAAAAGGAAGGGCAGTACCCAGCTCTGATGCTTGCTGCAGCTCGTTCTCTACATGCTAAACTATTAACTAACCATTAACTATTAAAATGATGTCTGATCACATCTAATGTATGCAATTTATGAGTAATTCATGGAGCTAAAGAGCAAGTACGAAAGTCAGAAACAAAATCAGTGAAAGATGTTAATGATGACTATAACTGAAATACAGTTAATTTTTAAAATATTTGTTGGCTTAAGATCTGTTTCATGTGCACTTTATATTAACATTATTTACAACATGTTCTTACATTATGAATATGGTGAAAAACGTAATATTACTCTCTACACTCTTTATGCTAAGTGATGTCTTGGTTCTAAGTCATCCAATATGAGAGTCAGAACAATTATGGTCTCATTGCCAGACCTGAAGTTACGCTGAAACAGATCTATAAAATCTTTCCATAAAGTGTACTCCGAATTGCAGGCCAGACTCATGCACTTTATCTGAAAAGGAAACACCAGCAAGTGCAAATAGAAATTAAAAACTTAGAGGCTGAAGACAGGTTTCTTCAATAGTATTCAGTCGGCAATTCCTTTTAAAATAACTGGGAGTATGATTCTCAACCCATGTTCCTTTATTACAACTGCCATAATATTTTTAATAATCTTCTAGTCTTCTACTGTTACGCTCCATCAGTGCTGACAAAAATGCAAATCACGTGGGAAAAGACTGCTATGAGAATCAGATAATTTAACGTACCTCAAGTATCTTAGCTGAGACGCTAAAGGTACTAATCTCTCTACTATTTGTTAGAAGTTAGGATTCATTCTTTCAGATGTATATATAGCATAGTATGTTTTACTACAGATAGTCCTTGCCTTACGACTATTTTTTTAATGACCATTTGAAGTTTCAAATGGAAACTTGGAAAAAGTAACTTATGACCAGTACTCACATGTATGACCATTGTATCAGCACTGCAGTCATGTGATCATAATTCAGGCACTTGGCAATTGGCTCACATGTACAACCAGCTGCAGCATTCTTTGTTCAGATGATAGTGATTTGCAACCTTTTTTTGCTGATTATCAGCCAAAAGCTGTAACAATGTGATTCATTTAACAATTACCACAAAAATTGTTGTAAAATCAGGTCCAACTTAACTTTCAACCACAACAATTTACAATGGAAGTTCCAATCTTAATTGTGGTTTTAAGTCAAGGACTATCTGTATTTACAATATTTATGACTTCTCATCTTCTATCAAGAGCCTTGGCGGTGCAGTAGTTAGAATGCAGTACTGCAGGTTACTTCTGCTGATTGCTGGCTGCCTTTAATTTGGCAGTTCGAATCTCACCAGGCTCAAGGTTGACTCAGCCTTCCATCCTTCCGAGGTCGGAAAAATGAGGACACAGATTGTTGGGGGCAATAGGCTGACTCTGTGAACCACTTAGAGAGGGCTGTAAAACACTGTAAAGCGGTATATAACTCTATGCGCTATTGCTATTGCTATCAAAATACTTCAATTATTGGAGGATAAACTTGATTAGCTCCATTTGGTTTGGAATAACAGAATAATAATTTTATTATTTTCAATAGATAATGAAGATTCATTTTTTTATATTTAATCAATAACTATAAACATTTTTGTTTCATGCAGATCTTTCTAGATCAAAAGCAATGTACACATATGTCTAGAGTTGTAGACATGCAGACAAACATATAATAAGAGAAACAAACAGCATGTAGGTCCTTACCATGTGCCACCCAGCCATGTTTACATTGATCACAGGTTCTCAGGTTTATCTTCCCTGGTTGGAAACATTCACATGTGCAATTTACCAATGTGCAGCGTATTGCCTAAAACAAAAAAAGTGAAACCAACATATATAAAAATGTTACTTGAAGAAGAAGAAGGAAGTAACTCTATAATTCGAACAATCAAAGTTCTTCATATACATTATCTCAAAATATATCACTCTTTAAATTATTTTTGAGGAAGGCCAAGTGTTGCAAATTTAGGAGTGACTGAAAAGATTACTGGCATCAAAACAACTGACTTTGAGGCAAGAATTGATCTGTAGATTTCCAAAATCATGGTTCATCCTTTGACACAATGTACCAGGTCTCAATGTACACTTAACATATTACATTTAATCTACAAAGGTACACATAGTGTAACCGCATTCGTGTAACATAAAAGCTACACACTAACAGGCCATTTCTCTATTTCATCCTAACCACAGTATTAACATACCCCAGAAAACTCTTTTTTCTGGCATGACCACATACTGTTATATCCCTATCTTTCCCAACCCATACCTGAGGCAATCATAACTTATCCTTGGCCTGTTCCAGGATTAAGGAGACAGGTACAATCAGATCTACTTCACCAACCACATATCCATGGGAGAGCAACTGTATGTAGCAACTATTAGCCCAGAGGTCTTCAAACTTGGCAGCTTTAAGACTTGTGGACTTCAACTCCCAGAATTCTCCAGCCGGCTATGCTGGTTATGCTGGCTGGAGAATTCTGGGAGTTGAAGTCCATAAGTCTTAAAGCTGCCAAGTTTGGGGACCCCTGTATTAGTCACTTAGGCTGCTGTGGATATAGTGCTCCGCTGCTGTATACGGGCTCTATCCTGCAGAGCTTTTCTGTTACCCATTCTTCTGGTAACACAAGGAATCTGGATCTTTCAAACTTGGTTTCCCTCCTGTAACACTAGATCTATAAACCAATCCCCAGTTTGGAGACCTGGATCAGCTAACCAGCTATTTGGTCATGCTTGAGAGACAGTGGTGGGTTGCTCCCGGTTCTGTCCGGTTCTTTAGAACTGGTAGTAAAAACGGTGCAAGGCTCTGCCCACCCGCCCGGACGTCATAATTGATGATCTGTACATGCGCAGAAGTGCGCTCGCGCTCCCGTTGCGAACTGGTAGTAAAGGTAAGTAGAACCCACCCCTGTTGAGAGAGAATTGGTTCAGCAATTTTACAGTAGCATCACCCCTTGACCCATGCCTGTGAGTGGATGTTTGGGATGCTTTTGAGCAAGTGGGTTTACCATTCTTTCAGAAAAGTGCTAAACCCATGTTTGAGAATCACTTACCAGGTGTGAGGGAATGCAGTACAGTATAGTGGGGAAAGACCGTTGGCCCATTGTGCAACCTCTCTCTCCTTGTCTGTTACTTGTTAGGCTACTTTTAAACACAGGTTTACTGCTCTGTCAAAAGAGCATTAAATACATGTTTTAACTAGCCTGGCTTAATGCCTGACAGGGATACAAGTGTGTATGCCCTAAAATGAGAGAGAGAGTTTTCAGCCTGCTCCCTCATCTGTCATTCGTTGTTTAGGCTATTTCTAAATGTGGGTCTAGTATTATTCTGAAAAAAACAACATCTGTGTTCAAAAGGAGCCTCAACATGGGGTTCATATCCTTTCAGAAGAATGGTAACCTGTGCTTAAATGTACCTCCCAGATAACTGTCAGGCTCTGAGGGAACTATAACAATACCAGAGAGTCGGAAGGGAGTTTGGAGTTCATCTAGTCCAAGCCTCTGCTCACGCAGGAGACCTGTACTAGGGATTTGAACCACCGAACTGCCGACCTTTCTGATCGACAAGCTCAGTGTCTTACCCACTGAGCCACCTGTAGTGACCTTCAGCTGAGAGAGGAAGCAGGTAAACCACAGAAAACCTAATCTTTACCTACTGGGTTTCTGCTCCAATACAGTAGAATGGAAAATGCTACATGGAAAACAAACAGCAGGTGGGTACTAGTGGTGGAATTCAAATTTTTCTACTACCGGTTCTGTGGGCGTGGCTTGGTGGGCATGGTGTGGCTTGGTGGGCGTGGCAGGGGAAGGATACTGCAAAATCCCCATTCCCTCCCCACTCCAGGGGAAGTATACTGCAAAATCCCCATTCCCTCCCCAGTCCTCGGGGAAGGATATTGCAAAAACTCCATTCTCACCTCACTCCAGGGGAAGGATACTGCAAAATCCCCATTCCCTCCCCAGTCCTCGGGGAAGGATATTGCAAAAACTCCATTCTCACCTCACTCCAGGGGAAGGATATTGCAAAATCTCCATTCCCAGCCCACACTGGGGCCAGTCAGAGGTGGTGTTTGCCAGTTCTCCAAACTACTCAAAATTTCCGCTACCGGTTCTCCAGAACCTGCTGAATAGCACTGAAAGGCTGGCTTTCAATTCTTACGAACTGGAGTTCTGGGAATTTTAATGAGGCTACCATTCTTTCTTTTTCTCTCTTCCCAGACCTGGCAGCTAATTGCTTAGAAGCCTTAGATGGTTCATGGAATCCAGAACTTGGCACATAAAAATAAATCTCCCCAATCTCTTCTGTCCACTCTCCTGGCCTGGGGCCAAACTTCCAGAACTTTGTTCTGAAGCTGGAGGCATGGATTTTGACAGATGTCTGAACTGCTAGTCTAGAAGTCACTAAAAACTCACTTCCCATTGCCAGATGACTTTTGGGGAGGGAGCAAAGAAACAAAAACAGGATAATCTATTGCTGTCTTTAAAATAGTTATATCTTAAGGACAGCTCCATTTGGTATTTAATCTTCTGGCAGAATAGAACTCGGAAGTGGAAGAAACCAATGTAAGGAAAAGCCCTCAAAATCCTTCCATGCATTTTAGAATAGGCTTGATATCTTCCGTGGCTGCAACTATTACATCAAATATTAATTCCGGAGGATTCCCAATTTTTCAGAGGAGATTTTATAGAAACCCAATAGAAACACTGAGGCTGAAGAATCTTAATGTAAACACCATGTATGTTTCAATGGATGTTTGCCATCAAATGTAAACATGATGAGCATTTTTTTTATTCCTTAAGTATATATTGAAGAATAGTTCAACTTCCCATTTCTCTATTTTTTGTGTAATAAAATATGAGGACAAACTTTAACATAAAATAGATTGATGTTTGCTTTTATAAAAATTTCATGCAAGGAATTTTCATAAAGAGCAAAATTATCCCTGAGCTACTCCAATTGTAGGATGTGTTAAGTCATCACCATGCATCCATGGAAATGAATAAAAACAATTTATAGTAGAGACCAACAGCCACATTTGGATTTTAAATATAGGACAATATGCATATGTTGGACATTTTTGCTTGGTTACCAAATACCTAAAGGATTTTTTAAAAAGTCAGTTATATCATGCTACATATTGTAGCATGTCATATTGCTTAAAACTGAGGTTGAAGTAGGTTTTGAAAGATACCTAAATACAGAGCACTCCCACCTTATTCTATCTCTAAATACCTCATGTTTCTTTTCTGAAGACTTATCTAATAATATACAACTTAACCATCAGGATTTCAATACATTCCTAAGCTCTTGAAGACTCAAGAAAGAGTGTTGAAATTCAAGAAAGAGTGCAGAGAAGAGCAACAAAGATGATTAGGGGACTATATGAAGAATGGTTGCAGGAATTGGATATGTCTAGTTTAATGAAAAGAAGGACTAGAGGGTGATGTGATAGCAGTGTTCAATATTTAAGGGGCTGCCACAAAGAAGAGAAACTCAACCTATTCTCCAAAGCTCTTGAAGGCAGGACAAGAAGCAATGGATGGAAACTAATCAAGGGGAGAACCAATCTAGAAATAAGGAGAAATAACAGAACAATTAAACAGTGGAACAACTTCCCTTCAGAAGTTGTGAATGCTCCAACACTGGAAGTTTTTAAGAAGAGATTGGACAACCATTTGTCTGAAGTGGTGTAGGATTTCCAGCTGGAGTAGAAGACTTCCAAGGTCCCTTACAACTCTGTTTTTCTGTTATTCTAAGCACAATATAATGATGGAGATATTGATGAAAACTAACTCAGGAGATCTGCACCATGTTCAATTTGCCTCTATCACTGCTTTATTTTACAAAGTATAAACGTTCACTTTTTGACAAATTAAAAGAAAATTTCTTTTAAAATATGCCCGCTTCTTATAATGAAAAGTAAATAGGTACGATTGAAACAAAGTAATGTCTTAGGAATAAGACATTACTTCAGAGGGAAAAGTTGTGTAATTTAAAAATATATGAAGCAAATACATAAATAATAACCAAGACATTATTTTAGGCCAAGATCTCACTTTTTAAAGAATATTGAAGATGACCTGGGCCCTTTAAAGACTAGTAGTAAAAGTATGGTATGCATTTAGGCTTAATTTGCACACAGATTTTTGAAATGAAGGAAATTAAATTCAACATTCACACATTAACAGCGTCCTCTAAGTACTTAAAAATGCCAGGAAAGGATCATTCTGCCAATTTGAATACAACAATTTATTATAGGAGGGTCAAAGGGAGGGAAGGAGAGGGAAGGAGCTTTTATCTGCAGTAATATGTGAAATTCCTGAATGATGCTTTAGCAATTTTTTAAAAAATAGCAAAACTCTATAGGAATTATCATTGTTTCAGACTAGTTTCAAGATGCAATCAAATGCACGCCTAGGGCATATCCACACTTGATATTTAAGTAGCTTGTCCTGGGCTTATGCCAGTTTAATATACCAGTCTAAGAAAATTGTATCCAAACTGAAACATCCAGCAAACAGAGAGCAGGGTATTCAGTTCAAACAGCACAACTACATTCTCCCACTGAAAATTCCCTACTGTTGTGCCCTCTCACTTTTCTGTCCAAGCTAGCAAGTGCAAATGACGTTCCTTTCTATGGGTAGATCCTCTTGGACATTTGTATAGGTAGTCCTCGACTTATGACCACAATTGAACCCAAAATTTCTGTTGCTCAGTGAGACATTTGTTCAATGAGTTTCGCCCCATTTTGCAACTTTTCTTAACATAGTTGTTAAGTGAATCACTGTGGTTGTTAAATCAATAACACTAAACAATCAGTAATTAATAATTAGTAAATTAGGGTTGTTAAGCAGTGGTAGGATTTAATTTTTTTTACTATCGGCTCTATGGGCGTGGCTTGGGGAAGGATACTCTAAAATCTCCATTCCCACCCCACTCCAGGGGAAGGTTACTGCTAAACCCCCATTCCCTCCCGATCAGCTGGGACTTGGGAGGCATAAAATAGATGGAGGCAGGGCCAGTCAGAGGTGGTATTTACCAGTTCTCCGAACTACTCAAAATTTCCGCTTACCGGTTCTCCAGAACTGGTCAGAACTTGCTGAATACCACCTCTGTTGTTAAGTGAATCTGGCTTCCCCATTGACTTTGCTTATCAGAATGACCTAACTATCATAAACGTGAGTCAGTTACCAAGGGGCTAAATTTTGATCATGGGGATGTGATGTAAGTGTGAAAAATGGTTCTAAGTCACTTTTTTCAGTACCATTGTAACTTCAAATGGTCACTAAATGAACTATTTTAAGTCGTGAACCACCTGTACTTTTATATCTGTTCCTACATCTATACATGTACTGGTATTTGTATGTATGGTGCATTTGTCACCCACACAAAAAAATTAAATTGAATTTATACATACCGAAATAAAGTTTCAGAATTCGCATGCAAGTAGGCGCAACTATAGGATCTCGCCTCCCAACACACACACACACACACACACACACACACTGCCTTGTTGCCTAATGCTCTGTAATATATTTTGGAGATACCTTTATTGTGAGTTCTTTATCTAGCACAATGGGTATAAATTTTCTTTGAAAACAGAAGGGTTTTGACATACCAAACAACCCTATGGATTGTTTGAGAGCTGGGGGTAAAATTATCCTTATCTCAAGCGACTGATAAAACAATAAAATATCTGCTGCTAAAAAATAGCGCAGGGAAAAATAGGAAATCAGGGTGAAAGAGGAAGAAAAAAAACCACGGGTGACAGGAAGAGGGAGCAAGCAAGGAAAAAAAACAAAGAAAAGATTTCTAGTGGCGTTTGAGCCAGATAAACTCTACTTACAAGGCAAATACTATAAACATTGTACTACCAGGGCATTAATGGTAAAAGGCATTAGAGAATGTGGTAAATATTTACCCATCTGAAGAGGTTCTCCTGCCTCTATAAAGCAGCTAACTGGACCCTGCTTGCAACAGGCACACTATGTAAAACAGACAAGAGCAACTTGAGGCAACATAACATCACTAACCATAAATTGTTGAAAGACATTTAGGGGTGCCAATCAAAAACTGGGTGGTCATGAAGTTTCTTGAAAAAAGATTGATCTGTTTAGAATGCAGTGCAAGAAGTCTCCTGCTAGAAATGAGTGTGTCCTGTATTGTATGTGGCATGTTCAGTTTGATACATGTAAAGCAGGGGTGGATTCTAAATTTTTTTACTACCGGTTCTGTGGGCGTGGCATGATGGTCATGTGACAATTATTTAGGATTTAGCAGAGGTACTGGTCTACCAGGCTTTTAACTGCTTGCAGAACTGTACCGATCCACCCATTTATTTTTTGCAGGCACTGGTCTACCAATTTATTTTTGGCAGGCACTGATCTACTCATGTATTTTTGCAGGCACTGGTCTACTCATTTGTTTTCTTTTAACACTAATCAGCTGTAGGACGGCCCTTTGAAGCCCCCCGGCAAGAGTTTAAACAGTTTTTTTCCCTCTAACCATCAGCTGGGACTCAGGAGGCAGCAATAGATTGGGGGTGGGGCCAAATAAAAGGTAAGAATAATGCGGGGGGTGGGGTGGGGTGCGGGGAGTGGAGGGGCACGGGGGGCAGAACCGGTGCGGTGACATCATATCGTCACCGCTACCGGTTCGGGAGAACCGGGCCGAACTGGGAGGAACCTACCACTGATGTAAAGAAAATTTAAGCATGAACTTGGGGATTTCTGTTGCGGGAGATCAGGACAAACCTAGAAAATTTCAGAAATTAAGGAATATCAATATGGTAAGCAGATGAGTAAAATTTCAGGGGTTTCATAGGGAAATTTGAGACATTCAAATTTCTACAGAATCCAATATGTGAATTACAATTATTTGAAAGCAACTTGATAAAATGTTGGTAAGATTTGTCACGTTTCTCAAGTAGGCATTGTGCTTTCTTATTTCTAATGCCTCAATCTAATCCAATCTAATCTAATCCATCACATTCTTGCATGTCAAATACAGTAAAATTATGTGATTATTACCTATAAAATGTTATGACTTTGTTGTTATGACCTTCAATAAAATTTTAGGGAAGGGAATTGGGAGGGCAAAAAAAGACTCTGGAAGGGAAGGGGAGTGAAAAACACACCCTAATTGTTATCTCTCCTGCTGTCCACAAATAGTTGCTGTCTTGCTTTGGCAAAAAGACAATTGGGCAGTGCAAATAAGCTCTTACTTAGGAGGCAAATCTCACTGAATATATAGAGATCAACTTCACATGAACATGCAAGAAATCAGATCATTTCCCAGGAAAAATTGCCAGGGTGTGTGAGCCATCTCTTCTGCTAACACTGAGAAAGAAATGTCACTTTGTTTTTCAAACTGCATCTCTCTGACTAAATTGGCGTGCGCCCCATAGTAAGAGGAAGAGAGCTGAACTTTCAAGAACTTGACTTGGAAAATACAATAGCCTGTGGTGGGAAGGGTGTATTGTATGGAAAAACACCGTTCTTCTTCGTGCAGAATACTTCACACAACCTTTTGACTCTTGCCCTTAGTCAGCATTCTCAGCCAAAGCTATCTAATGAATCAAGAATCTCCCTCTCTCTCTCTGTGAACAAGTAGAACGGGGATTATTTCCAAAAGAATTAACATAAACCATGCTTTATAAATTATTTCCTTTGCTCACTGGTCTCTAATAAAACCTTATTATTTCTTCCAATGCTTTTTTGAAAGTATCCCCTACCTTTTTCTCTACAGCTGTTGCTTCAGATTATATTCTAAAAGGGCCTGTTGAAAAGGGAGGTAGGTGAATCTTGCTCTATTGCACTTGACATTTAAGTGTACCAACCAATGACAACTGACCAATTGTTCATTAGTGAGGTTGTAAAACACTGTTGTACCTATCAATGATTAAAGGAATTAGAAATATGAAATATAAGAGCACCCACAAAAATGCTGAATAGGCAAGAATAATATATGTGACTGTGGGTTACAAGATGAAGGGGGTGGGAGAATCTACCAAAAGGTCCTTCTGAGTGTTCAATACATTATTGACTCAGTAATATATCAGATCTCTCCTAGTCAGTAATGGTGTCTTTCTCTAATATGTTCATTAATTAATGAACTCAGTAATTAATTGTACTGCAAAATGGCAAGGGGAAAAAAAAGTAGAGCTTTTTTGCTAACAAATGCTTTCCTTCACATTTTATTTTTCTTCCATATTTTTAACAGAATACTGTGGTTTAAATAGATGCATCAGCCATGGCCCAGTGAATTCTTGTTAGTATGTACGCACAGAATAGCATAGTAATAACCAGTTATATTTGCTACATGATGTCATCTAAAATAAGAATGGAAGGAAGTAGTAGCATTTTTTCTCATCATTGTTCCTTTTAACATATGAACACCTTTCTTTACATTTCAACCAATGGAAGCGAATTAAATTGTTTCAATACCAGAGTTGATATAGATCTACTGCTGGTTTTTCTGAACAGTCAAAGATCATTAGAGCTTTACAGGTAGTCCTCGACTTATGACCACAATTGAGCCCAGAATTTATGTTGTTAAGTGAGACATTTGTTAAGTGAGCCATTTTATGACTTTTCTTGCCACCTTTGTTAAGTGAATTCCTGGAGTTGTTAAATTAGTAACATGGTTGTTAAGTGAAGCTGGCTTCCCCACTGACTTTGTTAGAAGGCTGCAAAAGATGATCACATGATCCCAGGGCATGGCAACCATCATAAATGTAAGTCAGTTGTCAAACATCTGAATGTAAATCCCGTGATCATGGGGATACTGCAACAGTCATAAATAGTCATAGGGCACTTTTTTCAGTGCCATTGTAACTTTGAATGGTCACTAAATGAACTGTTGTAAGTTGAGGACTACCTGTATTTCTGGACATGCTTTCAAACACATTCTGGCATATCTCCATTTTTCCTTGTGGCATTTGAGAATGAGTACATTAAGTCTGACTCAAGAATGGGTCTTTCTTTCATTAAGAATCTCATGGTTGAATTCTTACATGTGTATAAAATAATTTGGATTTGCTTATGATAAATAAAGTAACATTACTATAGAACTACACAGCTGCATGATTAAAATAATATTGATGTCTAGCAAGTATTATATATTTTTTTCAAAATAAAACAAGTCAAATAATGTTATATCAATTGAAGGTTATGCAAATGGCAGCTACTACCAAGAGTGTATTTGTTTTCTCTCCAACTGAGAGTTTATGATTATGTAATCTGCCATCTAGATAGTGATGAGAAACACTAAGCAGAACACAATATGTTTAACAAGCCAAGAACATTTTACTAATTTTATGTTTGTAATCAGTAGGATATGGTATGGAATAAACTGAATTAATACTAGTAAATAAATAAAAATAATGAATAATTCGTTAATAAATTCACACATTTCACCAAATGACATCTTCCTCATGGAAAGCTTTATTTTTTTTAGAGATAAGCAACTATAAGTTATAAGTAACTCAACAGATTGCATATCTACATATACTTTGAAAATCAAAGTGAAAAATAAACTTGCTGAGAACCCAAATTCCAAAGGAATTCCTTCTACTGGGAACCTACAGCATAGCTTTCTCAATGGTGGCATCCATCTGGTATATGAATTTGCCCTTCCACGTAAAAACCATATCTCCCTAACATATTTCCACCAAATAGTAAAATATTTATTTTAAGAAAGAGCATTTAGGGCATGTTAGGTTTTTTTTTTAAAGATCTTCCTGCTTTGGTTAGTGCCACTTTAATATATACTATTTCAATGTTTTTAACTCTTGATGCCTTGTTTATATGTTGCTGAAAGCTTGGTAGTAAATCAGTATGGAAAGATCAGTACTAAATAAATATATCTGAAGCTGGGCTTTTAACAAAGAACTAAAAAAGAGGGGAGGGGTTAAAATTCACAAGGTAAGTTTGAAATGTATAGAGCAGTGATGGCAAACCTTTTTGGCACCGAGTGCCCAAACTGGAATGCGCATGTGCACACATATGCATGCATGCGTGCGCCGGAGCGCTGGAAACCCAAAGACCAGTTGGCTGGCATTCCAGCGCATGCAAAGACCAGCTGGCCGGTGCACATGTGCACGATGGAAACCAGAAGACCAGCTGGCGATGGCATGCGTACCCAGAGAGGTCTCTGCAGGGGTGGAATCTACTTACATTCCTTACTGGTTCAGAAGCACACGCGCCGCACACACGTTTGCTTCGCTCGCATGTCATGTACACGAGCAGACCTTCTGCGCATGCGCAAAACTTTCTGCGCATGCAAAACACATTACTTCCTGGTTAAAACCAGGAAGTAATGACACCAGGGTGGGTGGGCGGAGCTTTGGTCCGCTATCACTACTGGATTGCCGAACCATCAGCCAAGATTGCTACCGGACCAGGCGATCTGGTCCGATCTGGGAGCATTTCACCCCTGGGCTTCTGTGTGCCACCTCTGGCATGTGTGCCATAGGTTCCCCATCACGGGTATAGAGGGTTGCTTTTTTTTTTTTAAAGAACTGAAAATGATTAGATTACAATTGTACATCCAGATTACACCGCACAATTTTTGGTAACAAGTAAAGGACACTGAGAGCAAAAAGATGAGTCACATGACCTAACACACTTCAAGCTAATTTTGAATGGATCAGCTGTCTAAATGTATGTTCCAAAATATATACAAAGGGGGGGGGGAAATGGTGTGTCTGTGCAGGAGATACACAGTTAGAGACAACATCAAATGTGAACAAATGTTTAAATACACCTGAACATAAATCTGGATCATCATCTAGATCAGGGCTGCTAAGCTCACGGCCTGTGGGCCGGATGTGTCACATGCTGACCATGCCCACACCCAGTTTAGCGAAGGGAGGAAAAGTCCCAATACATCACGTGACGCTGTCATGATGATGCAAGTTTGACACCCCTGTTCTAGATGAGTAGACACAGAAAACAAATTTGATAATATTCTGAATTGTTACTATATTAAAAGAGAGATGTCAAACAAATTGAGAACATTAGTTATTACTGTCTACTGGCATAATACTAAAATTTACTAGAAATATAAATTCCACCTGAATAACAAGTCAGCATTTATTTTGATAAAGTAAATGGAAAATCTGTTCTGCTGATAGAAAGACAAAACAAATACTATAATTATTCAAGAAGTTATTACAGTAGAGATGTAGGAAGTGGAACCAAATGAAATCTTAGTTAGGATGCCCTGGAAATATTTAACTCTGCTATCTAAATAATCCACAAGTAGTTGGAACATCAAGTACATTTTCTAGATGGCAACCAGACATAGTATTTCTTGCACTTCCATTAACATTATAAATGCCTTACTTTATGATAGCATTTAAGATGTCCAAATTCCATTCAGATTCAACTTCATGCAAAACGTATCATGGAGTCACTTTTCTTTTAAAACCCTATTTCTACTAAAATTGTGCTTAAAGAGAAGAAATCATACTAAAAATAAAGCACTTGATTTTATTGAGCACCAATATTTCCAGCACCACTTCTTAGCTATTTCCTCTTTATGGCTGCCTCTGGGTCTATTTCAAGGATATAAAAATGCTGCCTGATATCATATTACAATATGTTAGCATTAATGGTATGGTCTCTTTTCAATAACAGGGGCTGGATGTGTGTGGTGGCCTGAGAACCTATGAATCAGTCCTGTATTAATTGATTAAAATGCTAGTGCTGACAGAGAAAAGAATTGATGAATTGATACTGCGGTTGATGAAATTACTCTTGTTTGTACAACAGTTGGGGGGGAGGAAGAAAAATTGATGAGCTGAACCTGGTATTAATTGTTTGAAATGCAGCAGATAATAATGGAATCTTGTAACTGGAGATTACATGAAGGTCATCTACTGCAATTCAGCTGCCTAATTTTAAGGCAGGTCAGCATCCCGCAGAAACATGGGTTCCTACAAGTAAAATTGTGGGACATTTGTTCACTCCTACATGCATTAATGACAGCAGTGGGCAAAATCAAGGGAGATGCAACCTGGAAGTTTGTGTAGAGAAAAAAAAAAATGATTCTTTTGGCTCAGACCATTATTTTTCTCTGTGTTGGCAGATCAGACTACAAGAAAACAATCCTTTTAAACTCAACAGCTCACAAACTAGGCTGTTTGGTACCCAAAGTACAAAAAACAAAAACAAAAAACCAAACTACATATAACTCAGAGTTCATCATTTAAAACAAAGACCAGTGTAATACAGAGCAGGACAGCACTACAATTAAAATAGGAATAATTCACTTATGGAAATGTTCAGGAATGGATTGCAGATATTTCTATGATAGTTTTATGAGGAAAGGGGAAGTTCAGATCTAATACTCTACAGACCTGTTCAAACATTAAAAATGTGACAAAAGTGGACAAGTTAAACTAATACCTAATGTTCAACCTACCAATAACATATTAGGCATTATAGCTGTCATATAGAATAGATATGCACATTGCTATAGACAGATGCATTCTTGAAGCATAATCCATCACTCAGTCTTATCTACATGGGAAGTAGGAGAATTAGAAGTAGTGTCCAGCTTTGCTTCTAGTGTTAGAGAGGCCTTTTCTTTTTGGGTAAGGGCATCAGACAAGAAATTGATGGACCCTCTAATAGCAGCTGTTACAATTGTGATGTTACGAGGGAAACAGGATGCCTAACTATAACAACTATGATAGTAAATGTATGAATGAAGACAGAAAGGAGTTTTGGAAAAAAAAAGGCATGTTTTTGAATATCTGGAACAAAGCAAATTAACTGATACAAATCTTTTTTCTTTTTTTATGATGAAAATTATCAATTGCAATTGTAAATTTCCATAAAAGAAAGGAAATGTGTATGCAATGCCTTAGGTGCAGAAGCCGAGTAGGTGACTTTGGGCCAATCATTTTCTCTCTGTGCTAGATGAAAGCAATGGGAAACCACTTACGAAGTTTCCAGGAGTTTCATTGGAAACTATATATGTGATACTAAACAATAGTACTTTATTAACATGTGTGTCACATACTGCATTTAGTATGTTTTGAACAACTAACTAGAAATGTAGGGAGAAGGATTTTTTTGTAAATTGGATAATCAAGGATAGATACAATACGATATCAGTACCAAAACTTCAACTACAAAAACAATGAAAAGATAATTGCAAAATTATACAGTAGTTCTCCATTTGAGTGAGAACAGTATTCCATACTATGAGCAGAAAACTAGTCTCTGTTATCCACATCTTCTTGTTTTGCATTACAGAAACAGGTGGCACACAGAGCCATATTTGTGTGTATGTGAGTGGTACCCTAGCTCAGGTCCAGCGCACATGCGCATGCTGGCCAGCTGATTTTCGGGCCTACCGGAAGTTGGGAAACAGGCTGTTTCTGGCCTCCAGAGTGCCTCCAGGGGGGGGGGGGTTGTTGCTGTTTTCGCCCTCCCCAGGCTCCTAGAAAGCCTCTGGAGCCTGAGGAGGGTGAAAAACAGGCCTACTGGGCCCACCATGTCAGTGTGTGCCAAAAGTGGGGGTCGCATGGGGAGTCGCACACATGCATGGGGGGGCAGGCCGAATTGAATTATGGGTGTGGGCACGCACACTTGCAACTCCCCACGCTCCCCCTGCTTTTGGCACATGATTGCAAAAAGGTTAGCCATCACTGTCCTATCTTATTACATCATTATAAGCCTATTATGTCTTCTAATGTATTGGTTACTAATAGTTTCTATTTTCATATGGCTTAAGAAGTAAATTTATTCAGCTTTAGATATATACATATATCATAAAATGATGGACCCTCTCAGGAAATAGTCTCAACTGGGAGCATATTTCACTATGGAAAAGCCATTATTTTTATCATGATTTTTTTTTATAACAATGTTAAATCTCTAAAAGGGAATAAAGAGCTCTTAATTACTAATTACTATTAAGAACATTGTATATTGTCACTTATCACTCAGTCAAGCACCCTGACTTTATTTTTATTTATTTAAGATGGATGGATGGATGGATGGATGGATGGATGGATGGAAGGAAGGAAGGAAGGAAGGAAAAAGAAAGAGAGAGAGAGAGAGAGAGAGAGAGAGAGAGAGAGAGAGAGAAAGAAAGAAAGAAAGAAAGAAAGAAAGAAAGAAAGAAAGAAAGAAAGAATGAATTTCACGACTGTTCAAACAAGAAGTAAATGGTAATTTCCTCTATTTTTGTCAGTGCAAAAGACTAGGTCCGCACATAAAGAATCAATTAAGCTGATTTATTGCTAAAGGCCTATGCATAGGAATTTTCTCAACTAATGGTCAGCACCCGGTTAGATAAGGATCACTGGTTAGTGTTAGATAAGGATCAATGGCATTCAAGGCAGATTGGACTTAGTTTCCTTGTGGCTATGCAGGGATTCTAGGCTGATCCCTCTTTTCACTCCATCCCCAGGCTCTGCCATTTTTTCTACAATTCTACAAAGTTCTGCCTACAATTTTGAAAAGTTCTCTTAAACCCATTTGTTAGTAAAAAGTTCTGTTTATCTTTAGATGAGTACTTGCAACACAGGTATATGGATGTTCTATATGAACTCAACTATCTTTTCATTAAGCTTCAGTTCAAAAAATCAAGAATACATTCATGAATATAATACAGCATGCAGATCTTGGGGAATAATGCAATGTACTTCCTACTGATGATATCTATAATTTGTAAAAATTGACAAATATGTTTGATAATGGAATTACAGCATGTGAATATTTTTTTTAAAATGCACGAACAAATTTATTCAAAAATTTAGCAAGTTTGCAAAGACTCACTTTTCTTTGGAACGCATTTCTTTATAACAAAAAGCGCCATCCTGGTTCTGGTGGTTTCCAAATAAAAGAGATCTTTCTCTTTGCATTTCAATATTGCCGAGTGCTCTTGTATCTTTCCTATGTCCTTCACACCCTGTATTAGTCAGATGTAGCTTTTCAGTGGTTCAGTGAATCTTAACATTGTATCACCAGTTTTTACATCACATTATATTAGCATTGTTTCCAGCTTGTATTTATTTTCCCTAATACAATTTGAAAGGTGCTAATATCATTATATTTCTCTATGGCATTCAGGCAAACAGTACTAATATGGTATGATGACAAGAATATTAACATGATATAATATTCTGTGCAGAGAACAAATGTTCTCTTTAAACAAACCATAACGCCCAAAATGTTTTGCAAAGCTACTCATAACTATTCTTTAGGAAACCTAAGAATGAAACACATACTAGAAAATAAAAGATCTGTTTTTAAAATATTATATTGTACTATATTATATTATGTAATATTATGTACTAACATTATGTATACTTAAATAAAACATTTTTATTTCTGAAAAAGCCTATTTTTATTCTTAGGGAATGTTCTATAAAAGTTAAAATGCAATGATCTAGAAAATCTATATTGAAAGAATCAGAAGGGTCAGGTTTATTGCTAGGTACATACATTTTACCAATAGAAAAGAATATTTGTAGCTCGGGGTTAAATTGTGGGGTCCTAAGTGCTCTCTGAGCATAGTGATTTTCTTGCAGATGTTTCATAGGTAACATCTCTAAGTTTAGAGATCTCCAAGAGAACCAAGATGCACTGAAGATGTTACCTACTTTGGTAATGGAACATCTCCAAGGAAACACATGCACTTTATTGTATTAAAATATACCTTTGTCAAACACAAGATTGTTCTGCAGATTTACCGAATTGAAGAGATTTCACTGAACATTCAGAAATTCATCCACATTCACTCATGGCATATTTACAGAAGGAATACTTCATTCTGCCTAAATACATGATAAGAAATATTGAAATAAAAATGTGCTTGGCCAAATATAATTTACTACATGCTTACACAATCCATAAATGATATACCTCGTTGCTTATGAACTACCTATATTCCTTTCTAATTCCTGAGTATCCATAGAACCAGAATAATACTCTTAGTTCTGACTGATGCTTAGTTCTGTATTGCATTACTTCTAATTTCAAAGCAAGCAAGAGTCCTTTCAAATTAGTTTGTGAAATAGTCTGCCTATTGAATTGATTTGCTGGCCTCCAGGCACTGAAAGAAGTCATAGGAAAAGTACTTAGGTAGCCAAACTACCCAATGCATTCCAATGTGTGAAATGCAGGGAATATGTACTTGTCAATTGAAAATGTCCGTAGTATTCTGTGCTTAATTTTCTGGACTAAAGAACACAGCATAACTCTTGATTCTTGTTTCTTTTGTTTCCTTTTAAAAGCTGCTTCTCCTGGTATGCCAAACCAAGAGAAAAGCTTCCATATTTCTATACTTTTTCCATCATGAATACTTTGTCTTAGTGCACTTTCCCATAAAAAACTCAGTATCAGTTGGAAACCAACTTTAGAACTGTGTGTCAGCTGTGTGTCAAGACTCAAACTATTTCTGCAGGGCATCTGGATTCTGAAACTAGTATTAACTTTAAACATTGTGGTTCTTTGGAGTTTGCAATGATCCATTTCCATTTGCAGGAAATTTTGTTCTCCCCACCTCCAAGCTATGGACATCAGCTGCTCCTCCCTGTGTTTTAGAGGAGGGGTGTCAAACTCACATCGTCATGGTGGTATCACGTGATGTATCGGGACTTCCCCCCCTTCACTAAACCAGATGTGGGTGTGGCCAGTGTGTGATTCATCCAGCCCATGGGCCGGAGTTTGACAGCCCTGTTTTAGGGGAATGTGGTTTGATGTGTTTACCACCACACAAATACACACAACAAGAACATGCATGGCAGAATGGATGGACATCCCTTTCCATATAGACTAGAATTGAGAAAATTTGGGCTTTAATAGGACTGTGGTAACTTGTGAGGTTAGAAAGAAAAAAGGATTTGCTTCCTATTTCTAGCACTGCAAGATTGACAGAGGAGAAGATCTTGCTTTATCTAAAAACATGTTTCCTGAAAAATCAGAGAGCGCAAATGATGGTGATGTGGAAATTCCATACTCTTCCTTAAGGATCGTAGGATAAAACTTTAAGGCCCTTTTAACATTTATTCTTCCAGGAAGAGGGTGCTTTTCTAGCATCCTAAATCTTAAACTCAATCCGTGGAACTTTGATTAACATATTTCTTATTTTGTGGGACTTTTACTATCTCATCCTGTTCCTTAGATTTCCATAGTTGCTGACAAAGTAGCAACTAATCCTGAATAAGGAAGATAATATTTTAAACATTATAACTTGGAAAATATGCCCCTACATTTCAGAAAAATTTATAGTCTTCAGTATGCTTTAAATTCAGAAATAATGCAAAATACACAAGTCTAGGAATCGAGGTGTTATTGTTATATTGTACAAAATTAATAATCACTGGATTTACAATCTTTTAAAATATACTTGACAATATTCTAATTCTTCCCTTATGATTGTAAAAACTGTGACTCAACAGTAAGAGACCATGCTATCAAGAATTGTTAGACATTGCCCATGTATTTTAAATTTTGGCACCAGAGTAAGAAAAACAAAAAAACAAAAAAAAAAAGAGGTTCCAATAAAACTTTCTTTTATAGTCAAGGCCAAATATTATTATGTGTAACTGCTGATTAGAAATAAACATTATTGGTTCTCTTTTAAGAACTTTCTTTTATACATAGCTTTATCCTATAATTTTATCCCTGTTGGGCATGCTGCCTAAATTTAAACACAAACAGTCAAGCAATGAAGAAACATTAACACATTTACTGTGAACAAAAACTCCCAGTTGCACAGTGAAATTTTAATACATTTCAACTTATCTCTTTTACTAATGGGTAGCATACAAACCCTGAAGGAATTCATTTTGCAAACTGGTAATTACACTAGATTCACTTTTTAAAAAATTTAATGCCCATGTATAGTCAAACAAAAAATCTTGACAGCCCTTTCAATACAAGTTATAATAGAAATGTTCCTCAGGAAAACTATAATGAAAATCTATAGCAGCTCTAAATGGACAAATTACTTGGAAAGGTGTTTGAACACTCCCTCACATACACAAACACATATACAAAATCCACCCAAGATTTTGTATAATTTATAACTTCTTCTTTAAAGAACGTGACAAATACATTTGATGCATTCATTTAAAATATATAAAGAAGAAATAAAACAAGATCAATATTGGCTGACATGTTTATATTCAAATTTGTATTATGTTGTTGGGTATACCGTACCCAATAATTAGGGTACAGTAAGAAACTTCTTCATAGTTGTGGATGCTCTCTACATGGGGCTCCCCTTGAGGAGCACCCAGAGGCTCCAACTGGTGCAGAATGCGGTCGCACGGGGGATTATGGGAGCGAGGGGGCGCTCCCATGTGACACCTCTCCTGCGTGAGCTGCATTGGCTTCCACTGGTCTTCTGGGTGCTCTTCAAGGTGTTGGTTACCACCTTTAAATCGCTCCATGGCATAGGTCCTGGGTATTTGCGGGACCGCCTTCTGCCGCCGATAGCCTCCCACCGACCAGTACACTCCCACAGAGAGGGACTCCTCAGGGTGCCGTCAGCTGGCGACCCCCAGGGGGAGGGCCTTCTCTGTGGCAGCTCCTGCCCTCTGGAACAATTTGCCCCCGGAGATACGAAGGATATCGGATCTCCGGGTCTTTCGGCGTGCCCTGAAAACTTTTCTTTTCCATCAAGCAGGGCTGGCGTGAAACCCCCCTCCCTTCTTTAGTCTTTTTTAGTTTTTTAGCTTTTAAATTGTCAATGGGTTTTAATTTGAATTGTTTTAAATTTGGGCCAAAGTTATGTAATTCTTTTAATAATTTTAAATTTTGTATTGGTATGTGTTTTAGTTCTGGCTGTGCACTGCCCTGAGTCCACTAGGAGAAGGGCGGTATACAAATTGAATAAAATAAATAAATAAATAAATAAATAAATAAATAAATAAATAAATAAATAAATAATGGAAGACACTGGCTTAGCTGGTGTGGCATATAGAACCTATCCAACATCAGCCATAGAAGCTGAGAAGGTGACTTTGAACTGCCACTCTTTCTTAGCCCAGCCTAATTTCAAGGAGTTATTTTTATTGTGCATGAAAATGAGAGGAGGGAATTCCGTAAAATTCATTCAGTCTGCGAGCAAACGGAAAAGCATCAATCAAATAAAAACCTAATATGTTGTCTACATGCTCTCTAGAGCTTTATTCCTGTTTTCCCAGAATTAGTTTGTATATTAGATTTTGGTGGGTGGGAGTGGATGATGGTATTCATGTTTTTTAACATGTATGTATCAGGATAGTCATTGAGTAAGAAGATTACAAAGCCTAGCTTTGTACTCTGAATTGGTCATAGTTACAGAACAGCTGCCATAGCTAATTTGCTACAGGTGGCAGCTTTCAGGAATCTGTTTAGAATGACTAATGGAAGGTCAGTTGCTGAAGCCTGAAGAAGAGAACAATCAGATTTAATGGTTGATAGGAACAAAGCTCAGAACTGAAGAGAGAGTGAGAATGCTAGAACAAGACAAAGCTGCTAAAAAAATACCCAAAGACTGAAATTATTAATTAAAAAAGGTGAGTAATCATGAACTGATAATGAGATACCATTGAACTTTCTAGCAGGTAGCACAAACCAAAAGTGAACATGAACAAGCACTTCTTGAAACGGCTGATTCAATCTAGAAGCCAGAAACTGTATAAAGAAGTGGAAGTTGAGATATTCTGCTATACATTTGTTCCTGGTTGTGATAAATTAGTTAGAATTAAGATTAAGGGAATTTGTGAAGGAAAAAGCTACTGAGAGCGTATTTGTTTAGAGAACAGTCCCTTGATAGTAAGGACTGTAGCTAAAAATATTGAATTATGGATAACTAAGAAGTGTACACTTAATCTCAACTCTTTGAACAGCAGTATTTCCAATAAGTAAATAATTCCTATGGCAAACTATTTAAATTTTGTTCAGTTTATTACTAGCAGTGATATCTACATTCTCTTGAAATGCCACATTGAGTTTATCTGGATGATAGTGGTAAAGTATTAGTCAAGTGGGCAGGCTCTGTCTCTAAACAATGTAAAATTATGTGACAAGAGATACACAGATTAAGTTTTTTTAAAAAAATAGAATGTAGATAAAATTTGCCAAACTGGAAAAAAATTGTAATAATAATTTTTCTACAGGTTGGAAAAGTTGTGGTCAGAACCACTGAGCTTTGATTCACTCTTAATGCTAAATCATAATGGATGGAGTAGCACACACTCTAAATTAAAAGTAAGACCTATTTAAGCTCTTAGCCTTAAGTAAAAAAAAGAAAGACATCTTGAATCTTATAATTCCAGATCCATAATTAATAAAACCCTCCTTAGGAACTTATGCAACTATAACTATTGACCTTATTGTGTTTTTGAGCTGAGAAAAAATAGTATTGAAATTTCCAGAAACACTTCAGCAATCATAAATGATAAAGATATAGTTCTTTTTTTAGCTACTAAAAGGCCACCTAGCTTAAAAATCAACAGATCACATCATTTTTCAAATAATTTTTTTACTGAGGGCACATTTTCAATAGTCACAAAACAGGGCTGTTTCTATGTTGCAAGCAAAAAATACAGTAGGTGTAAGGCACTATATAACATTTAGCAAAAGAATGTATAACTAAATGTTTTAGTCTCCATAAAACCTTTTTCAGTGCCTTTAATCTTCCATCAGGAAATGACTCTCAAATATACCTAGTCATCTTCCCTTTTTAAAATGCAAGCAAAAGACAAGAGGAATGAGACGAACTCATGTACTCATTGGTTTCTTCTTCAAATTTCCTCCTTTCTTGTGAGAACAATGATTGAAGAGGACAGGGATATTTTTTAATATATAATTTAGCACTGAGAACATGAACCTGTATCTGTGGGAATTTATAAAACTGTGTTGTATAATAGTGCAGAATGAAATCTATTGCAATTTTGATGGATGTCTTTCTTTTTTGGAAGTCCTGGATAGAGTGTGGTAAATGAAAACTCAATAGAAGTTTTGAAAGAGGAAGAGTACTTGAATATAAGGGAAAAGCTTAAATCAAATTGATTCAGAACAAACTTCTATAGCATTGAAAAGATACAACTATAAAAACTTCTCTGTACAATAATACCCTTTGTTTTACATCTAATACCTTATAGAAAGGTGAAAGATGTTCTACTGAATTCAATAAAAGCTAATGTACAGCATTATTCGGTTAGCTTGACAGCCAAACTTCCTTACAAATTGTTGCTTGTTTATGTATTTATGGTGGAAAGCAGCCAACCTACTTGCACATTTTTGTCATCATAACCTCTCTAGAGCAACGAATGGAGGAGAGAGAATTGAGAAGTGCTCAGTCTTTCACTTGTGACTTGAGAGGCTTCAGATAACATTCCAACAGAACCCTGAACTCTTCCATAATTTATAGCAATGACTTCTACATTAGGTCAAATAACATCCAGTTTGATTTAGAAGGAGCAACATGTCCTCTTGTGTGGTTCGAAAGGCCAAAGGCTAAAATGGTAGGAAGGAATTCTGCAAGTTGAATAGCTGTAACTTTTGCACATCATTTTAAACTTATTTTTAACTAATATATTTCTAGGAGTTAAATCTTATTCTCCCTCTCATCAGTTCAAACCGCACTTTGGCACTGATATTTAAAAAATAAAGATAGCTTCCCACGTACCTACAGACAGAGTCTTTACAAATTTATCTATAGTATCCATAAAGACAGGAATTCACTAAAGCTTAAATAGCATTGATACAGCTATCACTTTCACACCTGTTTAAAATTTACTCCTTTGGTCATATTTTAAAGCATTATGTTGGGTAGTTTTTATTTAGAGCATTTTACTGTTACTATTGTGGGTCTTGCTTTTCTTGGGTATAATTCCATGACTTCCTAGGAGACAGAAATGATTAAAAATACGACACATTTTTTAAAAAATAAAGCAGTTATGTACCCTGCTATATAGGATCAGAAAAATGGAAAATTAGCAACTAAGGCAGTGATAAAGATACAGCAGCAGAAGAAAATGTTCAATTAGCAAGAACTTCATACAAAAATTGAAGATTAAAAAAACCCATCTAAATTATTTATGTAATTTAATTCATTTATTGAGTTGCAGTCTCCCTTTTTCTAGTGAATTCCAAGTGGCATAAATAGGAACTTTTTAAAACTTTATTCCAATAACAAACCTGTGAGGGAGGTTTGGCTAGGATTTAAACTGTTTATATACTTCAAAAAGTTATTCTGCTTATCTGATATATACTTAACAAATAAAAATAATAAATGACAAGGAAAGAGGATGGATTACATGCAGATGGTCATTTTCCTCACTCTGTCCACCTGAATGAAGATAAGCATCACATCCTTAATTTTTTATGTGAAGATTGGAGGTTCCTTCCCTGCTAGGATAGGAGCTCCAACTTAAGTCACTGTAGTACTTAAAGCTTGTTTAGCAGAAAACTAGCTTGGATATTTATTTATTTATTTGTCATAAAATACAGGTGCATATCCCTGAGCTAAATGACTAAAAATATTATGGTTCACAAATATTCTCTAACTTTTCCTTAGATCATTCAAAAGGTTCAACTAAAGCTGCATCCCTTCTTTGATAAGTCTTTAGCTCCTTCTTGAGTGACTAATGAAAATCACTTTCCAATTTGTGTGTTTATGACAATACATTTCTTATCTGTGCTTAAGATTAGCGCACTGTAAGCCGCCCTGAGTCTCCGGAGAAGGGCGGCATATAAATCAAATTAAAAACAAAAAAGATGCAACATGATTATCAATAATTAAATAATTATTTAATAATTAAGACAGGGAAAGGTTGGATTTTGAAATCCTTTACCAGCAACAGCTACACTTGCAAAGCACACAGCATATTGCATAGAGTCTGAGCTAGGTCACATGCCAAGAAGGGAGGTGGTTTACAATGGAACAATTACTGAAGTTTTAAGATGCATAAAGATGCCCCTGGGAGAACTAGGGCAGGGGAAGGTTTTTTTTCTGTAATTTTGACCCTGAGCTACAAATATTTGCTTCTATTGATTTCTTATCTCTGTCCACCAGCCAGGTGTTGTATATTGAGCTGATCACAAAAAGCCAAATTCAAGATTGTGAAACAGAATCTTTATGTAATTTTTATTGTTTCATTTTGCTTTCTACAATTCATCCAACAACTGCATGCCCGGAGTATATTGGACTTTTATTATTTGTTAAAAGTGTAATTTTGTCCTCTCCAGCTAAGTTGTTCTGTGTTAATAATCTGGCAGAGCTCAGTGTTTAAACTCCAAGCATAAACTCACTCTGTAATGCTTTTGTATGGAATATTTGCCAATATCAGTTGGCAAATTCTATTTTAGTGGGTGAGTTATATTAAAAGGCAGATAATGCCAGAATCAATCAATAGGAGGTCATACCAGAGGACTGGTCATGCTGAGTCATTCTGGGCTTCATCCACTCAACAGTGGGGAATAGTCAGCTGTTTCTCCTGCCACAATCAAAGTTATCAGGCCAACTCCACTGGAGAGATGCAGTCCCATCAAGTTAACTAGGAGGCAAGGAACAAAGCCTGTACAGCTTATAACCAGCACTTTAACTTATACTCAAAAGCTAATAGTCCCTTTCTGGGAGAAGGGCGGTATACTAAATAAATAAATAAATAAATAAATAAATAAATAAATAAATAAATAAATAAGGAGCGAGCGTGAGGTGTTTATACAGAAGTAATATAATCCCACCAGCAAATGTTGGTGGCACCCAGGATTCATTTTACACCAACTGAAGCTTCCAAATGGTCTTTAAAGACAGTTTTACTGTGTTCTCCCAAAAATAAGACCTCCCCTGAAAATAAGCCCTCCCCGAAAATATTTAACCACATGCGTAGCCGGTCCCCGCCATTTCGTCTGGTTAGGGTTAGGGAGACAGAGCTGGAAATAAGGTAAAATGGCAGGAGGATCTCCATGCGCCCCAAAATAATAAGTCCTCCTCGAAAATAAGGCCAAGCGCTTATTTCGGGGTTCAAAAAAATATATGACAGGGTCTTATTTTCGGGGAAGCACGGTATGTGAGGTTCTTGGTGTTTGGTTGTTTTCTTGCAGATTGTTTCATTACCCAACAAGCCAACATCATAATGGTCAACCCTGACAAATATTCTCTTCTATTGGTATTCTGTTCCAAATGTAGGATTTAAATTTTTGCAGTGCAGTACTTCAAAATACAAATCGTACATTTGGAACAGGATACGAATACAGTACACAGATTCTGCTTTCATTTGAAAAAAAGACGATTTTGCCTTTTAAGTAGAATTGCTCTTTATCATTTTGACTGCAGCTTGTCTAGAACCATACTCTTAGTTATGCCATGACTCTGCATAAAACAATTACAGGTAGTCCTCGATTTACAACAGTTAATTTAGTGACCATTCAAAATTACAACGGCACTGAAAAATGTGATTTATGACCATTTTTTACACTTAACAACCATTGCAGCATCCCCATGATCATGTGATCAAAATTTCAAATGCCTGGCAACTGGTTCATATTTATGACCGTTGCTGTATCCCAAGGTCATGTGATCACATTTTGCAACCTTCTGACAAGCAAGGTCAATGGGGAAGCCAGATTCACTTAACAACTGTGTTACTAATTTAACAACTGCAGTGATTCACTTAACAAATGTGGCAAGAAAGATCGTAAAATGGGGCAAAATTCACTTAATGTTTCAGTTAACAACAGAAATTGTGGGTTCAATTGTGGTCATAAGTCGAGGACTACCTGTACAGAAAGGTTTTTTTCCTTTCTTTTTTCTTATGATCCCCAAAAAGGCATTTGCCATTTCTAGTAGCAAGACACTAGCTTGATGCTTTCATTCATCTATCCAAACTTTTTCTGCTCTGTCATTGGCACTCAATCATCATCACAAACATGCAAACTTTAGTTTCATTGTCTGCATGTACAGTGTATCACCTTGCACACATTGTTATACTCAATTGCTTTTGTCATCTTAATTCCCAGAGTTTGAAGAAATCCCTTTGTTTTTAATTAGAATTATTCTATGTCATTAGCAGCCTAGCCAATCATTGCTCACTTGTAATGTCAGATTAATTATGAATAAGTTGACAAGTGCCAGGAAAAAAAAGTTACAGCATTCTGCAATTTAATGCAGATATGATTTCCAAAGTGCTTTGAAATTAAAAAGATTCCCTAATGTCAGCAAATTATATTATTAAATTGACTTATTATAGGCTTCATAGCAGTCCAGAAACAGTGCTGTCATCCATAGGGTCAATTTATTTTCCAAAGCACCAGGGGGCAGGACAAGAAACAATGGATGGAAAGAATCAAGGAGAGAAGCAACCTGGAATTAAGGAGAAACTTCCTGACAGAACAATTAACCATTTGAAAAGCTTGCCTTCAGACATTGTGGGTGCTTTATCACTGGAGGTTTTTAAGAAGAGACTGGACAGCCACCAATCTGAAATGATAGAGTCCTCTGCTTGAGCAGGGGGCTGGACTATAAGACCTCTAAGGACCCTTACAGCTCTTTTCTGATTGATTGATTGATTGATTATTCATAATGGATACTATAAAGCTATATGGACAGAGGTGGGTTTCAGCAGGTTCTGTCCAGTTCTGGAGAACCGGTAGCCGAAATTTTGAATAGTTCGGAGAACCGGTAGTAAAAATTCTGACTGGCCCCACCCCCATCTATTCTCTACCTCCCAAGTCCCAGCTGATCAGGAGGAAATGGGGATTTTGCAGTAACCTTTCCCTGGATTGGAGTGGGAATGGAAATTTTACTGTATCCTTCCCGTGCCACGCCCACCAAGCCATGCCATGCCCACCAAGCCATGCCATGCCCACAGAACCGGTAGTAAAAAATTTTGAAACCCACCACTGTATGTGGAACTGGTACACAATCTTAAAAGCCAAAGGCATCATACAGTATTCTTTTATTTTGTGTGTGGGCAAAAGAAAGAATAGATAAAATTAGAATTGGTAGATTGGATTGCTATTTAAAAGATACTTTTGCTTAGTAATGCTATCAAAGATATGTTTGAGTTGTTGTATAGATGTAAAAAGAAAGCAGCTGTCAGTTTACATGCCATTTCTGTCACACTTTTTAATAATATACTATTCCTGTAATTATATTGCGGTTCTTTTATATTTAATAAAAAATTGCTTAGTTTTACAATGAAAAACAATTTAAGGAATTATAGAAACAGACTGAACACTGTGGTTCGTTTGTTGAGGCAATTATCCAGATCCTTGTCAAGGAAAAAGAGAGAAAAAGAACAAAGATGGTGATGTGCAAAAATGTTTCTAATTCTATGCTATAATGCTTACAATATGTCTGTGGTTGTATTGGATTATGTTAATAAGATCCAGTCAAAATGTATTTGTCACAACACAAAGGAAGGGTGCTATCAATTGTCTTGCCAGATATTTTAAATTAGTCACCAAAATGTCTAGCCAAGGGTTTCTGTATGACCCTCATTTGAAGGGTGAGGTCTATTGGACAGAAGTTATTTTTCCTGTGAGACTAACCAATTCCCCACCCCCACCCCCACTGCTTTATTCTGAATAATCTGAATAATAATTGCAAAGTGAACAAGGGTCCACCTGTCATTCTAATAGGCACATGTAGTTCTACTTAAGACTTACTTTTATTTTTATTTTAAAAGTTGTTATTTTCCAGCTTTCTGCAAAAGCTCTCAAACTTAAGTTAGGGATGAGATGTGGAAGCACAACAAATGAGCTTTTAATTGCACTTAAACCAAGAATCTACAAAATAACGTTTGGTTTTTCTTTGTTAACAACACCAAAAGTAGCTTTTTTTCTAATAGCCATGAGAACTGTCAAAAAATAAATTTATCTATTTTTTTTAAGAAGGCAATCTCTGTATGTAGCTTAAAACAGAAAAATCTAAAACAAATTTGCTGTTTAAGAACTACATTGTGTATTGTCATAATTATTTTTAAAATCAACAAATATCAATTGTAATATTTAAAGTTAAAAAAAAATAAGTTTTCGGAGTGGAAAACATTCTCTACAAAACCAAACATGTGTAATTTATTTTGCCTTCAGGATGCATGATAGATTCTTGAACAGTGGGAAATACTTGTTTAAATTTCTTGTCACAGATGACACTGCTGCCATCAAGCTCTTTCTCACAATTAAATTATATAATTAGATCAGCAGATGTCAGTGGAAGAGGTTGTTGAAAGATGTTTACAGTACAATATTTCATCTAGCAGGTATAGAACGAGAGGAAAATTAAGCGCAAGCGCACAAATGCATAACACAAAACAAAACTAGCATTCAAATGCAAACTATGAAATGTGGAAGGGTCTGCAGACTTCTGAATGTAATAATAAGAGATGTAGATCCTGTTTCCTCATTCCCCACATCCCTACCACATCTGGATATAGTTTGGTGAAGCAATTGCCAGAAACCAAATAATAGCTCTGCCTGACTAGTTATTTTCTTTTACATATAAACAATTAATGGAATATGCAACCCATTTTCAAAGTGTTCATATTCATTAGGCTGTTTCCTGAAATTAAATAACTGTTTTATAATACAATACTGCACATACCAGAAAAAATAAGCTTTATTTTCCTTTATATTATTAAAGGGGGCAAAAAAACAGATTTGTTACTTCGTTACTGGTATTCTTTAAGGGATCATCCCGATGCCTGTGCAGACTAATTTTATGGACTTTCTGAATCTCCAGCCAGGGACTGGAATTGTTTTCTGCTGCTTCTGGGCACATTTTGAGGAATGAAATGAACGGAGTGCTAAGTTCATTCTCAAAACCATAAAAGGAAATGGACACTTGTAGAAGACATGAGGACTTCATCTGATACCTAAAATATATTGCTGCTTCAAGGTTTCAATCGTGACTTCTTATGAGGTTACACTTTACTGGCATTACTGGCTTCGTATTTGTTGTCATGGACATCTAACATTTTTTCTTTTAAAAGCATATGATTTAGTAGTAGATTTAGAATAGTTATCATACTGAGTGACATATAACTCAATATGACACCCCTCCTGCGCGAGCTGCACTGGCTCCCAGTGGTCTTCCGGGTGCGATTCAAGGTACTGGTCACCACATTTAAAGCGCTCCATGGCATAAAACCCAGGTACCTTCGAGACTGACTTCTGCCACCAATAGCCTCCCACCGGCCAGTTCACTCCCACAGAGAGGGTCTCCTCAGGGTGCCATCGGCCAAGTTATGTCGGCTGGCGACACCCAGGGGGAGGGCCTTCTCTGTGGGAGCCCCTGCCCTGTGGAATGAACTGCCCCCGGAAATGCGTAAGATCTCCGACCTCCGTGTATTTCGCTGTGCCCTCAAGACCCTGTTGTTCCGCCAGGCCGAGCTATCAATGTAATGATTTTAAATTGGGTGTTTTAAATTTGGGGTTTTAAATCTGAGCCGAAATTATTTAATAATTTTAATTATTTTTAAATTGATGTCTGTCTTTGTGCTTTTAATAGGCTGTACACCACCTTGAGTCCTTCGGGAGAAGGGCGGTATAGAAATAAAATTGTTGTTGTTGTTGTTGTTGTTATTATTATTATTACTACTATTATTATTTATCATATTGAATGACATATTCAGAGCCTAGGTTAAGAACTGTAGTGAACAATTATTTTGTTTGTTTGGTTTTGGCTTAGGGTAGCATGTAATTCCAGTTTCAATATTCCACAAACAAAATGATGGCTTTAATCAGGGGTGTCAAACTCAAGGCCCATGGGCCGCATCTGGCCCACAGGGTGCTTAGATCTGGCCTGCGGGCCCACCCTGGAAACAGCAAATGGCTGGCCCGTGGTGCCTCTGCCAGCAAAAACGGAGCGTGTGCGGCCCCCCAGGCTCCATTTTCAGCTGTGACAGCTTCCTGCAGCCCTCTGCCAGTGAAAACTGACCTCGGGAGAGCCATGTGTGACCCTCCCAGGCTCTGTTTTCCCTGGCAGAGGGCTGCAGGAGGCAGTCATGGCTGAAAACGGAAGCCTCAATGAGTGACGTCAAGCTGGCCATGCCACCCTGGCCATATCCCTGCCCCCCAAAGTGAAACACAATCCTGACACCCCTGGCTTAAATATATGGTAAACTAATCCAAGATATATTAGATGTAATAGCCATTGTTAACAAACCCATGCATACAGTGATGTGTGAACCCGACCAGGCATTCCATGAACAACCTTTGATTTGGTGTATACCCTCTCCTTTTTGTCTATAGAAAATCCTCTTTTCACTTCAGTAGACCAATAATTAATAGTCCAGGTTATAAACACAAACATTCATCCTATTCTGACACTGATTTCAAATGGCATTGTCCTCCACAAGACACACATGTAACACAGACAACTGGGGTGGGGTTTGAGTTGTGGGAGATACACATACACCTACACACATAAAATAAATAATGTATACTTTTACTTTTGTATACTTTGTAGGCAAAGTATACACAGTTGTTAAAGCAAATAATTCTTCAGTATAAGTACTTTTATTTGTATTGTGGGTGCACATTCTATGAAGGCTTACTTCTACTTAATATCAGCAGGGGTAGGCTAGGATTTATCAAAATTTGTTAGAAACTGTAGTATACTTTTTCATTGAACATCTGAATAAAATCTACATATAAAATGTAATAAATAAAATAAAATTATTTATTAATTTTAAATATGACTGCAATCTTACAATTTATTACTCAGGAAAAAACCCCATCATAGAAATAAAGATAAATTTCCTGATGGTTAGAAAATAAATCAGTGGAACGCTTTGCCTTCAGAAGTTGTGGGTGCTCCATCACTGGAAGTTTTTAAAGAAGAGATAGGATAGCCATTTGTCTGAAATGGTATAGGATCTCCTGCTCAAGCAGGGAATTGGACTAGATCTCCAAGGTCCTTTCCAACTCCCCCCCCCTTTTTTTTTTACAACCAACTCCTTCTATCGGAGTGGAGTTGGGGGTGACTGAATGGAGCTGAGCATTTACTGGCTGGATGCCCTTCCTCATGCCAACGTAGAGTTCGCAGCAAATATTTTCTAAGGTCCCTTCTAACTACGTTATTCTGTAAAACTTTATTGACCTCATTGCTGATAATTTCTGACTAGTTTTTACTTGTTAAGCGAAATATCAGGACAGTGTGCATCATTCAGAATGCTTGAACAGCATTGAGATTATCAGCACAAATACTATTGAGGGTTTTCTCAGGTGTTTATCTTCCACCAGAGCTATTACCAAGTTAAAGCAGCAGCTGCTTCATCACCAATCTAGCCGAGGTCTATGCACCTTTGAAGGAATACCATAACGTAGCTACATATTACTATGCTTCTAACAATTAAATTGAGGAGCAGAGAATTATTATTTACTGCTGACATTGCTATCTATATCTGACTAGTTGTTCATTGGAAGCAAGTGAGACTAAAGTTGATATGCTGGCAAAGTTTCCAAACTATCTTTAATGATAGTTCCATATACAATATGTTCAGTAATCTATTGAAGAATTACCAGAGCATATACAGTATAACTAATAGGAGGTTACGTCCATTCTAGATGGTAGATTAGCCTGGAATGATGAGATCCTTGCCCCTAAGGCCACTAGCTATTGCCTCTAGTGACAGTAATGGTTTTAGAAGTGCTGTTAAACTGTATACTTTTCAAGGAGGAGAAATATCCATCCGAATGTGTTGATTATTCCTTATTTATGCAGATGGCCTATTTGCTGTTTCTAGACTCAGCTCCATGGTATTAAACGGAGTAATCAAGAGTTCAGTTTCAAAAAGAGGTATAATACGCTAGAAGCATAAAATTTCCAGCACAAACAAACCAATAGCCAATGTTCTCCTACAGATCTCATTCATAGATCTCATTCACTTCAGCGGACTTAACAGGACTTCTTCATGATAGTTTGGTGTGGCTGCGTGCATGCCTGTACTTCAAATCACATACAAACCTACTTCTAAAATGTATTGTCCTACTCAGAAGTGGGTTTCACATGTTGCTACCACCGGTTTGCCACGCATGCCTTCTGCACATGCGCCTGGCTTCCAAAATGTGGCTAAATAGGACGGCGGGGCGGTGGGTCCACCCGTGATCTCTGCTACCTGTTTGCCTGAACTGGTTCGAACCGGCTGAATACTACCACTGGTCCTACTGAGCAGATAGTATTCTGAATAACCAAAGAACATTCATACAATGTTTATTTCAATATTCCACTTTCACTATGGCAAACCATAAACCTACAGACCAGGGGCGGGTTCTACTTACCTTTACTACCAGTTCGCAACAGGATCACATATGCGCCCTTGCTTCGCTCGTGCCCGTGCCTTGCTTCTGTGCAGAAGCTTCTACGCATGCATAGATCGCCGATGATGACATCTGGGGTAGTGGGCAGGGCCTCCCACTGGTTTTATTACCAGTTCTTGCGAACTGGTCCAAACCGGGGGCAACTCACCACTGCTACAGACACAAGCAGTGTACAACATTAACCCCTTCCACTGTCTTCATATATTCATGTTCTCCAACAATGGTCACTAATATTAGAATCACACACACTGGTATTTCAATCTAATATCACACTGATATTAGAACCACTGCGTTAGTAACTAGAATTATTAACGCAGTTACCCTTATTAGTAGTCCCTGACAATCTTATTCCATACCTCCAGGCATCATCAACACTAGATTTTTAGACTACTGAAATAGATAGAACTTGGTTCCAAATACATGTTTTCATAATAATAGCGAAGGTTAAAGCAGTCAAGTTGTAAACTGTCATGCATATCAAATACAGCCTACAAGTGAATTAATCATATTTCTGAATGTATTCAAGTGTAATATATCCTAAGTGTCTCTTAACACTTAAGAGCTTTTAAAAAATGACATCTTATCTAACATGCCCCCATTGATAAAATGATTTTAATAAATTACCAAGCAATACAAAATAATCTGCCATGATAATCTTTCATGAAACATATTAATGTCGATGTTTAAATATTCAAATGGAAAAATAGAATAGTAAACCCACATATTTGTGAGTTAGCCTACAGGTTTAAGCTTCAAAATTATCATCAGACCACATATAAGTAAAATATATGAATCCCTTTTTTCATTAGATTTAGTTCATTTTAATCACTATCACCTGTTAATTTTTTTTCTTAACTGTTTTATCATTGTTTTTTCTTCTATTATATTTTGGTAGTTATACTGGGATATATAGAGAGAAATAGAGTAAGAATTAATTAGGATAATACTGGTAACTTCTCTCTTCACATCTTGACAATAGAAAAAAAAAGAATAATTAAAAGTAATAGCTTTGATTTATAGCCTGTAGAATTTCAGATGATCAAGGTTTTTGCAATGAAGGGTAAACTATACTTTAAATTTCAACAGGAAACTTTTACTTATATAAATATCAGCACTAAATAGATTATGCTGCTAGTTTTAATTCCTTGGAAAATTCTCTCTTGTGTACTTTCTTTTCCTTCTCTTTACCACCCTGCTTTCTGCATCAACTCACGATACCCAAGTTTAGTTCATGATGAAGACCATAAGCAGAATACCAATAAGGAATAGCATCAGTGGTGGTATTGACTTACCTTTGCTACCAGTTCGCAAATGTGAGCGCGCTCACATGCTCGCCTCGCTTGCGCGCAACTCCTCTGCACATTCGCAGAGTACCAAAAACAGGACATGATGTTGTCACTGGGCAAGTGGGCGGAGCCTCCAGCAGCCGCTGCTACCAGTTCACCTGAACTGGATAGAACCAGCTGAACACCACCACTGCATAGCATGAACAAGAGCTTTATCAGGGAAACTCAAAGGCATTTTGTATGTTCCCAACTTGCAGGAAGAACTATTAGTAGTTTTCCTTTCTTAAATAATATTCTAGTGTGGTTATAAGACAGCTCCACAATGAACAGAAGATATCTAGAATAAAGTTTCTGGATTTAAGCCTTGTTCTTCAGTTTCTTCAATCAATATATCTGGCTGCAGATCCAAATGCGGTTAAATTCCAAACTTTTTAACCTTGGTTAGAAGTAGCAATCCTAAAAGATCCTTTCTTAACACATAAGACAAATAGATATAACTTATTTCTACAAAAGTATATATTTCTATTGTATTAATGTATCTAAATAATATAATAAATGATTTATTACACAATATTTTGATGCCAACTGTTGAAAGAACCAATTGGCTTACAGAAGTAAATTAAGAACAATAAAAAAAATTGAAATATTTAAAATGATAAATATTAAAATAATTGAAAGAGTTAAAAGATAAATAAGTATGCTATAAACTCCAAAAGATCTCCTATTGATGGCTTAAAAATGTAACCCAAACTGGCTTGGAATAGTCCTGTAACTTAGTCCTGAAATTAATATATAGCACAGAATTACGGGTAATGAGAGTAAAACTTTCATTTCTGATACAGGGAAAACAATGCAAACGTTTGATACAATACACTACGGTATATATATTTAGGCTTATCTGATTGTTTTTATTTTATTTTGGTAGCAGACTAGCATAAAACTAATACCCTGTTTCCCCCAAAATAAGACATCCCCTGATAATAAGCACAATCGGGCTTATTTTCGGGGAAACACGGTAACATTTTTAAAAAGAAGTATTGCAAGTGTTTTCTTATGGTTTAGTAGGGGAATGTAACATCAAACCAACAAGCTTAATCACTTAAGGGCAACAGCCCTGCTAATTTCAGTTGCAATGTAATTAAATGTTGTCCTACCCACATAGAAGAAATTAAATCCCACAGAATTCAATTGGAACTTAATTCTGAGTATGCATAGATTGCACTGTTAATCAAAAGTTTATCCTATAATTTTGTTGTCTGTTTCTTATTTCCAGCTCACCCATTGTGCATTTTCCCCAACCAAACCGCATAAATGAATTGACCAATAAACAACACTCTATGCAAAAAACAAAACAAAACTATACAGTCATCATAAAGCCAGAGCTATATTATGAGAATCTCATTTTGATTTATTAGCCTTCTAAACCTCACAATCAAATATCTGCTCCAAATTCTCCAAAATACAGAGAGCGACAACCTTATGAATATTAAAATTGGGTTAAGGACAAAAAGGGCAGTTAGAGGTAAATTATAACTATGATAAAGAACATCCTTTACTCTCTGGTCAACTCCAAAGAAAAAAACTTGGTTATTAAAGCAAAAGAAAGTAAAAGAAAAGAAAGCACACTAAAAAGACAAAACACCTCTTTCCGAAGGCAATATATCAGTGAAAGGGTATGGTGAGGATATATTTGCTTGAACCTGATAAGGGCTTTTGCCATCTGCTACATTAGTTAGATAGAATGGAGATAGAAACTCTAAACCTAAACTCTAAAATTTAAACCTACCAGGCAAGATAACTATTGCAACATGAGAAAAATTATTCTTTGCATTTCTTGTCCACCTTTACATCTAGCTCTCTTGGTTGTCACATGGCCAGTGAATAAAGCACTTCTAGGAAGGGGTCAAGGGGAGAATGGGAAAGAGAGAAAAATCTTATCGCAACATCAAACTGTGCCTGGTGACAGCAGTGTCTAGGCTGTAAGTAATGTTCAAAGGATTCAACAATGCCTGTGACTGATCATTCTCTTTCCCTTGCCATCACCTGCTGATTTTGTCCAGGTGTTTTATGGCTATCTGGAGGCTCTGGAGAACAGACAGAAAGAAGACTTTGCCAATTTCTTTTGTCTGGGATTGTGAATTCCTTACACAGATGGTGGACAGCCAAACACCAGACTCATTTGCCTTCACCCTCTAAAGGAGTAAATGATAATGCTCTTCTCATCCCAAGCACCATCTGAAATGTGCTGGTGGTTAAGATATAAAAAGTAGAAAAGGGTTTTTTTTCCTCCCCTTCAAAAGACAAATGGCTCAGTTTTTTTCTATGAGTGAGTGTGCACTTATCCATGTGTTTATAATATCAGAACTAGTACAGTATTAACCAGAGAGGTAAAAGCCAAATCATTACTAATATTAATTTAAATGTAGGAGCAAAGGAAATATCTAATATAATTGGATGCTACAGTCTTTCAGTGTATTTCAAATAGTACAGAAAAATTCAGATCCTACTTATACTATGTGCATAATTTATCTATCTATCTATCTATCTATCTATCTATCTATCTATCTATCTATCCTCAAAATATTTTTTGGACTGACAAAATGTTATCACAGGAAATCTCAAATGTCTTTTAAAAAATGATGGTGAACATGTGTCCCAATAATTTTGTTATTTAAATTTACAATTTTTTCTTGAATTTCAGCCAAAAGGATATAAAAATAGTACTATAATTACAGATACATAGTAAGTTAAGTGCCTTATTCTTTCCAGTATAAATAAAAGCAATATTTGTTAAATATATTGTCATAGCTTAAATAGCCCAGTCATTTTTTTTATGTATGAACATGCATATTAATAAATGGCATTAATCTATTGTTCACATTTTTTTAAAATTGTAAATTCAGTGGATTTGAATGGACAATTCATTGATCAGAAATATAAATGAATCAAGCTATTATCATTTCATAAACATTATTTTTACATGTTACAGCTTTTTTGCTTCCCTGGGCCATATTGAGTAAAAAGGAATCGTCCTAGGCTGCATATAGAATATACAATATAGTTAATGTATATAAATGCATATAATAATGTTAAAAGGTTATAAAAGGATCTTGTGGGCCGCATTACTAGCTTTCACAGGTTCACTCTGCAACGCTCAAAACATAGTAGGAAAACAGGAGATCAGAATAAAATGTAAATCAGTAATCAGAACTTTAAAAGTGTGGCAACATGCATCGATCAATAGAACTAGCACCATTGGTATGCTCAAGGTCCCACCTCCTGGTAATGACATCTTATGGGACCAAAGAATCATCACTTTTTCTGTTGCTGTGCCTGCCCTGTAGAACCGTATCCTCCTGGCAATCTGGTTAGCCTCACCATGTTGGCTTTTTCCAAGGCATTAAAATCTGGGTGCTCTCACAGGGATTTGAACTGGGAGGTTACGCAAGCTTTGATGTTTGACTGTTTCATTTAGTGATTCAATAGGAGTAGATTCTTGACTCCAGTTGTGTTATATTAGGCTCTGTACAATTGATTTTATGAATTATGTTATTTTGCTTCTTTGCATTAAACTTTGTGTATACCTCCCAGAGTTTCCTTTGTGAGGTAGGCAGCTACATAAGATCATAACCTTTTAACAATATTATGTGCATTTATATACATTAACTATATGATATATTTTATATGCAGCCTAAGGCTATTCCTCTTTACTCAATGTGGCCCAGGGGAGCAAAAATGTTGTAATATGTAAAAATAATGTTTGCGAAATACATACATACATACATACATACATACATACATACATACATACATACATCTATATATCTCCTGCCTTTATTATTCTTATAAATAACTCAAAGAAGTGAACATACCTGATATGCCTTCCTCTTATTTCTCCACAACAACCCTGTGAGGTGCATTGGGGTGAGAGACAGCGATTGGAACAGGTTAACTAGCTGGCTCAGACTTTACAGTCTTTTTCAATTGTAAGTTGTTGCGGTTGCAAGTCGAGGTACCATGTGGCCAGACTTGATTTACAACCATTTTTACAACAATGGTAAAGGAAGTCACCATTGTCGTAAATCAAACCATGTGGTTGTTAAACAAATCTGTTCTTATGAACGGGTGATTTTTTTTGCTGGAAATTAGCAAAAGACCCCAGAAACTAGCAAAAATGTCACAAATTCCAATCATGTGACTGCAAGAAGCTGCAAATGGTCATACATGTGAGCTGGTTGCCAACTGCCCAGAATGCAACCACATGACATACTGACAATTACAACTTCGAGCACAGGTGGTAAGTAGCTTACCAAAGTCTGCTGAAGCTTCGGGTCATCATTAAATAATCAGTTGTACGTTAAGGACTACCTGTATAAATTGTATAAATAAATTCCTCAGAAGTTAGTATCACAATATACAATGTGAATGACCTCTATAGGCATTCAGCTGATGAAAAATATAAACGTAAACCTGCTGGAAAATTCTTGGGAGTTGAAGTCTTTACATCTTAAAATGGTCAAGGGACCATTTTTGAAAAACACTGATATTTAGAGCAAGGCATACCAAAACCAAAGCTGTTTTTTTTTTCATTTCAATTTTAACTATATACTCAAAACTTAAACAGGCAGTTGCTGATGAAATAATTTTATTTTAGCCATGACATAATGTAATAAGCAAAGCATTCCAATTAGCTTCCAGTTTTTGCAAACAGATCTTTTTCCCCCTGCATAATTCCATTCAAGCATCTACTGCTTCTTGTCACCCTAGTAATTTATTTTTTTAACAACTTGTAGGCGACTGTTATTATTGCCTATTTTTTGTTGCCTTGAATTGATTTTTTGCTTATGTGTAGGATATTCCCATAGCACAAGAGAAGACTAAAAAGCTGCAAGTCCACCAAACTAAATCTTATGTTTCCTAGCCAGCATTTATCAGAGTTTATTTCAAAGTGAACTCCCTCCAAAGCACAAGCACGAAGTTTAAAGTAAAAGTTTTTTTTTTTCATTACTCAACATTAGATATATATGCAAGCGTAAGGGTTTAAAATAAATAAAAGGGAAATCTAACAATATCTCCTCACTACTTTGGCTAGCTGAATAGAACTATCAGTACTTCTGGGCATCTTTCAAAATTATCTGGAAGTTCTCTGTTATACATTAGATTAGATCCAGGTAATTATCTTAAATAATATTTATAAGTAAGCAGAATTAAGCTTATGTTCCCTTATTGGATTCTGCTGTATGAACCAAAGACTAAAAATTTCACAAATGTCAAGTGTCACAAATGTAGACAATTAGTTAATAGTTCTTCAAATTCTAGCAAATTATCTTTTTGTCCCTCAACCAGAACTATTTAGACCTGACATAATTGTAATTTAATCTGTTTCCTTTCTATATTTTCCTCAGGACAGAGTGAAATCTCCAGCTGGGAAAGGCCACCTGCCTTGACAATTCTTTTGATACATTGATACCCAATGTATGGTTATGAGCCAATTAGTAATTAACCATAATTTCTCTCACAATATCTCAAATGTAGAAAAAAAATGCCTAATTTAATGGGATTAAAGAAGTATTATCTGATGCTAATAATCAAACTATACAAATTAATGTTTTCGTGCATGCTTCAAATACACTCTTCTTTGCTCAACAGGTCAACAGAGCTTTGTTTTTTACACATTTTTACATATACTTTCCATTCCTGCCTTTTTCTCAACAGCTGTGTGAACGTTCCTTATGAAAGCATACAGAGTTCTGGAATGCAAATATAGCTGATTATTAGGGCCAAATTACTACGCCTCACATCATCCTTTCACCATTAGATTCAACAGTTCCTCCTTCAAAATGTAACAGAATGGAGCATATCTGCCTAATCAATTTTTTTGGTTCAGGCACAACCAACTAAAATCATTTTGGGTTGAAACTAATACATGAGGCATTAACTAGTTTAGGTTTTCTGAAATGTAACAGATAGAATGGAGTCTTTACTGTCTATGATGGAACTGTGGTTAGAATCAGAGGTGGTATTCAGCAGGTTCTGAGCAGTTCTGGAGAATCAGTAGCGGAAATTTTGAGTAGTTCAGAGAACCGGTAAATACCACCTCTGGCTGGCCCCACCACCATCTATTCTCTGCCTCCCGAGTCCCAGCTGATCAGGAAGAAATGGGGATTTTGCAGTAATCTTCTCCTGGAGTGGGGTGGGAATGGAGATTTTACAGTATCCTTCCCCTACCATGCCCACCAAGCATGCCCACCAAGCCATGCCATGCCCACGAAGCCACACCCACAGAACCAGTAGTAAAAAAATTTGAATCCCACCACTGGTTAGAATGCAGTATTGCAGGCTAATTCAGATCACTACCAGGAGGTCAATCCTCTCCGGCTCAAGGTTGACCCAGACTTCCATCCTTCTGAGATCGGTAAAATGAGGGCCCAGATTGTTGGGGGCAATATGCTGACTCTGAAAACTTCTTACAGAGGGCTGTAAAGCACTATGAAGCGATATATAAGTGTACTATTACTAGTGTCAGATAAACAGATTAAAAAATACTAGACATCTAGCAGACTCTGCTAGATGTTTCTTTCTGTTCTCAGAAAGATGATTAAAAAGATTAATTATCTGCGAGACCGCCTTCTGCCGCCAATAGCCTCCCACCGACCGGTTCGCTCGCACAGAGGGCCTCCTCAGGGTGCCGTTGGCCAGACAGTGTCGGCTGGCGACCCCCAGGGGGAGAGCCTTCTCTGTGGCAGCACCCGCCCTCTGGAATGACCTACCCCCTGAGATACGCACGATATCAGACCTCCGGACTTTTCGTCGGGCCCTGAAAACACACCTATTCCATCTAGCTGGGCTGGCTTGATCCCATCCTCTCAGTTTTAATTGAATTTGGTTTTAATTGGGCTGTTTTTAATATTTTGGGCCGAAATTATTTAATTGTTTTTTAAATTGTTTTTAAATTTTATATGCAATGTTTTATCTTGGCTGTACACCGCCCTGAGTCCCGCAGGAGAAGGGCGGTATAGAAATAAAATAATAATAATAATAATAATAATAATAATAATAATAATAATAATAATAATCCATATAATTTGTTTTTAAAAGGAGATTATACAATTCCACTCGGTGGAATTCAAATTTTTTTACTACTGGTTCTGTGGGCGTGGCTTGGTGGCGTGGTGTGGCTTTGTGGGCGTGGCAAGGGAAGAATACTGCAAAATCCCCATTCCCTCCCCACTCCTGGGGGAAGGATATTGCAAAATCTCCATTCCCACCCGACTCTGAGACCAGCCAGAGGTGATATTTGCCGGTTCTCCGAACTACTCAAAATTTCCGCTATTCCGCTATAAAATTTCACCTCGATTCCACTCTACGTGTTAAAACTATGTGTGTCCTTTGTATCAACAGAACTTTGACTGATAAAATATTGTGAAATAAGGATTAGAAAACAAACAAAAACAATGCATGGTGAAGGTGTAAAACCTATGAAATGAAAAGCAACTGATACCTATTAAATATACTTATTTTAAAGTAAATTACTTTTAAAGAAAATGTAGCTTACACACACACACACACACACACACACACACACACACACACACACACACAGAGGAAAAAAAGTGGTATGATTGTATTGCCTCCAGACACAATACAGTGATCTGTTTTATCCTCTTCTGCACATATACCTACAGCTGAGAACTTCTGTGACTATAATCAGGAGACTGAGTGTAACTTTTGATCATGCAGACGTCCATCGTTATTTCAACCCAGGCAACAACTGTGATGGGGAAAAGAGGGATATGAGACAAGGTTGTACGAACTGAAATTCTGTTCCAGGAATTCTTTTTTCTTAAATAAAACTAGACCACCGATACTCTCTTGTTTCCCAGGCACTGCATGTCCCTTTGTTGTGCTTTGCTGTTTGCTAAAAATATATATATAAAGTATATTTCTAGGTGTAACTTTCTTTTTTCCCTTAATCCTTATCCAGGAAAACAGTAATGACACTGGATAGAATATATACTGAAGTACAACGCCACAAGTCATCCTAATAGCTTCTTCAGGGATTTTTTAAAATGCTACTTAAAACAGTAAGTAGGGAGGACTGGGGCTTTTCTTGTTCTTGTCAGAGATTCAGTTTATTTAAGATTCAAAACTTTGCCAACTAAAAAAGATCTTACTGAAAAATGTTTGTGATAATGATACCAAAAAAAAGGTCATTTGCAGCTAATTAACATGTTTAGCTTTTTTAAAAAATCAGGCGGTTGCCATAAATTTATGCTCTGTGTCTTAAACCGATCCAGAGTTAAATCATACTGAACAGAGTTGGATTTATATAGTGTAGGATTATGCTGTAGAATAGTAGTAGCCAACCTAGTGGGTGGCATAATCAGGTGTAGCCATAATACTCCCTTGAGAGTGCAGACCAGTTTTAATCTACTGTCATGGAAAGGAGTATGCTGGATTTTTTAAAAAAGAAAAGAAAAAAAAAGGAATATTAATGGCTGCCAACTAATTCAGTTCTTATTTGATGTGGTGCCAGGAAATGTATATCTTTTGTTGAAATCTCCTACGTACATACATATCCATCAAATTATTCCCTTTGGGGGTAAGCAGTGATATGCTAAATGTAGAAATAGAATTAAGACAGAGCATAGCTAACTAAAACTAGTTCATTCCCAAACCATCCTTTCTTCTACCAGGCTCATATACTAATTTACACATTGCCCTTCTTTGGCTTTAAATTTCTCAACACCCATCTCCCTCCCCCTCTCCCTCTCGCGCTTCCGCTCCCTATCTATCTATCTATCTATCTATCTATCTATCTATCTATCCATCCATCCATCCATCCATCCATCCATCCATCCATCCATCAATCTATCATTTTACATGAGCTTAATCAAACCACAACTTCCCTTCTACTCAAACCATTCATTCATATGTTGATAATATTATCATCATATCCATTCAGTCATGTCTGACTCTTAGTGATTCTATGGGCCAGGTCTCTCCACATCTTGCACTACTTTGAGTTTATTTTCAATTTAATCTTAATTCAATCTCTCTATATGGATGTTGCTTTTACTGTTTTCTTTTATTTTAAGTGCTGTCTTTGTGTACTACCTAGGATTATGTATGTAAAATGGATGACTATGTAAAACTCATAATTATATAAATAAATGACCCAAAGAACTACCGTACTTTTGTATTCAATCCACGGTCATGCATCATTCATTAATTTTTGATCTTATGTCTTATATTTAAGACATAAATATATGTCTTAATGTACCAGTACATTCAACATAGTTTTATTTCTACTGACATTCCTACCTCATATCTATGGAACAAAGGGATACTCTTAATATGTAATCATTCTCTTTTCTTTTGATAAATATGAATTCATATATTTTCAGACCGCTTACTATGAAATCCCCTACATTTTCGTTTATTGTATAGCTCTGAGTACAGTTCTAGTGGGACAAAGAAGCTGGCTGAATGAACAGAGAAACCTTTCACAATAAAAAAATTTATTCCAGATTTTATTTTTAGGTTCTCATTGTTGCCGTCATTTAAAAGATTTATTTTTAATGGGATGTCTTTTCAGTGTTATTATTTTTCAACTGCTTTTAAGAAACTTTGCCTGCAAAATGTGCTAGGAAAAAAAAATTGTATAGTAAAGGCCTAATATAACAATCACTTGATTATCTGACATTTTATCTAGCTAACACTGTCAGGCTATAAGAGAACTCTGTATCTCTTTCAAATTTTCTGTATTTGTTTTAAGATCTTTCCTTCCACTGCAAACATGAAGGGTGTGATTGTAGAGTTTTTGGATTCACAGCATTTTTGGCACATTCCTTACTTTGCTCCTGACACACCTTTGAACAAATGAAACCACTACTTTAGGTAATAGCCTTGTCATCTGCCAATGAATAATATCCGTGCATAGAAAGAGAGACTTTTTTTTTAAAAAAAAGAGAGAACTACAATAATTCTTTAGAAAGATTAATTTGCTTTTCAAACAGTCTTGAGAATGTTGTCTGGGGTTAGAAAGGCAGAATAGGAATATTTTAATAAAATATAAGATACTGAAAATCTTGTTACCTTCCTTCTCTAACAGTTTATATAATAAATATCAGGCCAGCTTGCTTTTTAAAACAATTTTCTCTCCTCCCTCCCCTGCTGGAGTTCTCCATAGAGACAAAGAAAGAAGGGAGGGAAAATATGTTGTCCTGATAATTTTTATCACTTACAACTAAATGGACACTTCTAAAAAATAATAGTAACGATTAAGTCATTTGTCTTATAAGTCTTGTGGAATTTTCACAGTATACTATCTAGCTAAGAAGTAGTGGAGGCCAATGTTTAACAAGTCACATATTTCCATTGTCCCTTCACCCCCTGCTTATGCTTTTACCACATCCTAACAAAAACACAACCAGAACTGGTGAAAAACATACGGTTCCAAGTAATGAATCACATACTTTCCCGCAAGTACAGTAAGTACTACCAGCTGTGACAGTCCTGCTTTGGCAGTGGAACCACTGCAGTACAAGGCCGTCACATCTGAAACCAGCTGTACTAAAAAACCGCAAGCAATATAAGTCCGTCTGCCTTCTGAGGGGCTTCTTTGTCTCCGTCTGTCTCTCTCGGCTGTGTCCCTAGGATTTGCCAGCCATCTTTGTTTTGACAGGGCTCGGAGTTTTAAGAAATTTGAAGGAGGGAAAAAAAAATAATCCGCTGATTCAGGAAGCTGAGTCTCTACAAAATGATAAGGAGCTCTTTGTCCAATCTTAGTATACCTCAGGAAATTTAAAGAGAAAGTATACAAACTAGTATGTTCTCTATTTGTGCTGGCCTCTGAATTACTCAGCACTAGGCAACCTCCAAAGCAGATTTTAATTAGAATCAGCAGAGTAGATTTAGATTTGAAATAATATTCAAACAGATTTGAATAATTGAATATTAAAATAGATTTTACAGATGTGATAAGCTTTATTGTCATTTTTTTACTGAACACATATGCACACATAAGAGCTGCATTTTACTAACAGAATTAAGGAAATAGTTTTAGTTTTTTCATATCAATGGTTAAAATAACCGCAAGAACTGACCCTTGTAAGAAACAGGACTCTGGGCTAATACAGAATCAGTATATTAGTTTATGGATAGCTGTATACTTCAGCCAGTCCATAATAAAAGTGGCAATCAATTAGTTAGTAGATTATCAGGAATTCCTTGTAAATCTCTTGAGTCATTATTTCTCCTTCTAAGTCTGATTTTACCTAGCAGATTTTACCCTCCTTCTAAGTCTGATTTTACTGAACATACTGCTAGGTAAAATCAGATTTAGAAGAAAAAACAATGACATCTCTGCCATCTCTCCTTTGGTCTACAAAAGCTGCAAAAGGATTTCAGATAGTTCGTTCCCCAAGTAATTCTGAATATGAAGTCAGCTTGAGTGGACCCATTTTGGAAAGATACCCATGTTTTTAGGAAGGTTGACCAACATCACTTTATTCGTCTTTATAGGACTGCAGAGTGGTTGCTGGAGTACATTTTTCAAAAATTATTTCAAATTTATAAAATTTGAAAATTAAGAATCCCCTTTTTTGTTTGGTGGATAGGGCCTTTTCACTGGTGCTATTAGGGATGTGAAATATACAGCTTAATAAATTTCATCCTTAGAAAACAAGTAAAATGGTATGATTGTTTTTTCCTGCAGAATTGGCCTGACTTATCCATTATGTTGAATTTTTATAATAGCTTGAAATACCTATTCTGTCGGCTTTTTTTAAAATATTTTGTTAAGTGATGTTGTTGAATTGCTTTGATGATGGCTGCAGATTGCGTTTTTATTCTATTAGCTATCTAAAATGGATATAAATGTTTCAACCGGCAATAAATAAATAAATAAATCTCACAGTACAGGAGGGTCATTAAGCAAATCTAGATTTTCCCACTGACTTTGCTTGTCAAAAGCCAGCTGGAAGGTCACAAAAGGTGATTGTGTGACTCCGGGGCACTGCAACTATTGTAAATACATGCCAGTTCCCAAGAACCCAAATTTTGATCATGTCACCACAGGGATGCTATGACAGTCCTAAGCATGAGGACTGGCTGTAAGTCACTTTTCCGATGCTGTTGTGAACAGTCACTAAACGAATGGTTGCAAGTCAGAAACTACAGGTGATCTTCGACTTAGGACCACAATTGAGCCAAAATATCTGTTGCTAGGCGAGACATTTGTTAAGTGAGGTTTGCTCCATTTTACAGCCTTTTTTTGCCACCGTTGTTAAATGAATCACCACAGTTGTTAAGTTAATAATACATTGACTTTGCTTGGTTGCAAAAGGTGATCACATGACCTGCATCCGCCATAAATATGAGTCAGCTGCCAAGCATCTGAATTTTGATGACATGATCATGAGGATGCCACAATAGTCATTTGAAAAATAGTCAGCTCACTTTTTTCAGTGCCATTGTAATTTTGAACAGTCACTAAACGAACTGTTGTAAGTCAAGGACTGTATTGCAAAATTTGGAATCCTTTCTGGATCGGGACTCCCTATGCACGGTCACTCATGCCCTCGTCACCTCTCGCCTGGACTACTGCAATGCTCTCTACATGGGGCTCCCCTTGAGGAGCACTCGGAAGCTCCAGCTGGTCCAGAATGCGGCCGCGCGGGTAATTATGGGGGCGACATGGCGCTCCCATGTGACACCTTGCCTGCGCGAGCTGCACTGGCTTCCGGTGGTCTTCCGGGTGCCCTTCAAGGTATTGGTTCTCACCTTTAAAGCGCTCCATGGCTTAGGGCCTGGTTATTTATGAGACCACCTTCTGCCACCGATAACCTCCCACCGGCCAACTCGGTCCCACAGAGAGGGCCTCCTTAGGGTGCCATCGGTCAAGCAATGTCGACTGACGACCCCCAGGGGGAGAGCCTTCTCTGTGGGGGCACCCGCCGTCTGGAACAAGCTATCCCCAGGAATACAACTAATCCCGGACCTCCGGACCTTCCGTCGAGCTTTGAAGACCTTCCTATTTCAGCAAACTGTGCTGGCTTAAAATTTTAATGGGTTATTTTAAGGGTAATGGGTTTTAATTTTTGGGAAGCCAATTCGATTTAATTCTGCTTTTAAATTATTTTAAATTTTATATTGTATGTATTTTAATTTTGGCTGTTTCACCGCCCTGAGTCCTTCAGGAGAAGGGCGGTATACAAATTTAAATAATAAATAAATAATAAATAAATAAAATATTAAGTATTATAACAGCACACTTTTGGAAAGACAAAATTACATGATATTTCTATTCTAGATTTTTTTATTAGCCTACCCATCCCACTCCCGCATCAAATATTAGCTCCAAGGACTCCCTCAATCATTCATGAATGCAATTTGATTGGCTGAATGGGATCAAAATGACAAAGTGAAGAAAAAATGATTTGATGTTCACAAACCCAAGAATGGTGATTGTTTGGTTAGTACCTGCTGAGAAGAAAAATATGTTTATTTCAAATATGTGATTCAAGCACAAGCCATATGTACACATAGCAAAGGAATCAATACAAATCTAAAAGCATTATTTGACTATATAATGAAAGATTTTAAAAAGTAGTGAGGCATACAAGTGTAATGAGAACTTCTGAATGTGCATATCATTTTTTGCTAGTGTCAGGACTGGACCTTGAGGTTAAAATGAACATGGAGGAAACATTTAAAAGAAAGAACAACTGAAGGAAGATTAATGAGTGAAAGGCAATGTAATGAAGGAAGATGTGGGAGCTGCTTGGAAGAGAGTTAATTATGTTCCATAGTGCCACAGAAGTATGCAAAGTTATACCAATGAGAAGTTTGAAAAGGATGCTTGGTAGAATCATGAACCGAAAAAAGTCTGGATGAGGGAAAACTGCATGTCAGACAACAATTGCTCCAAAAATAGGAATTATAGAAATATGAAATTATATATGGATAAAGGTTTTAAAAGATATTCTCAGAGAAAAATGGTTTAAATTAAAAGAGGCAGAAAAAATACAAAGCAATGATGAAGAAATGGATACAGAGGGTTAAAGAAGCTGACAACAAAATGGAAACATGACAAAATGTTTTGGGATAAAACTTAAGTGCGGAAATGATAGGAGGTTTTCAGCAATTTGTGTCAGAGTGATCGTATGTTGTAGAGTGGGATTGAAACATGCTATAAATGTTAGTATCTAGTAACTAGAAAGAATGAAAATGAAATAAATGTATGTTGGGGGGAAAAAACAACAGCAGCTGTAAATTGTGCAACTGGACAAATGTTAAAATATGGAGTGACTATGTGATATAACATATGTGAAGAACTGTGCATGATGACTGGGAGAATGCTGTTTTCGTTCTCCTATACAGGAGATGGATGGAAAAAGGCAAAAATAAAGATTATTCGGGGAAGAGTTTTGGTAGGATTCCAACTGAAAAGTTATAAGCGATGACAATGAACAAAATTTGAAAAGTGCAGTGTATTCTTATGCCAGAAAGCAGAAAGCGTGAAGATCAAAGTTTTGTTTTTCACTTGTGTATTTGTTAATTTACAGAAACTATAATATAAGCAAATAGGCTTGAATTGTAGAAAGTCTGGCACAAACAGAGAATTAAAAGCTGGTTGTTGAATGCAATAAGAACGGTTTGCAATAGTCATAAAGGCTGTTTGAGAATAAATGGGAAGTTTTGTGATTGGTTCAACACTGAGCAAAGAATAAGACAAAGATGTTTGCTATTTCTTTTATTCCTTCATGTGTTTGTGGGGGGGGGGGACCGTAAATTCTAGAACCTGCCTAAGGCACAAAGCCCAGCTAGGTGATTCTGAGTCAGTCCCTTTCTTTCAGTCCTAGTAAGTAGGTAGTAGGCAAGCCATTTCTGAAGTCTTACAGAGAAAACTGTAGGGATTAATCCAGGTCATCACCAAGAGTCAACCCTAATTTGAAGGCAGACACCCCCAAAAGAAGGTATAAGAGACATTAGAGGTGTCTTGACTGGAGAAATAAATATTTTATTTTTGTAAGCAGACAATATCATTTTGTTGGCTAAATATCAGAATAATTTGCAGCAAGTGTTAAATTGCATGATAAAACAAGGCATATGAACTTGAACATCAATCCATCAAAGAACAATTGTGTTTGGTAAGGAAAATGCAGTGAACAGATGAAATTGTGTACCTTTGCAGAATGTTTACTAAATATGGCAATATGGATGGAGAAACTTTAAAACATACAAATGTTGGTAGAAAGAAACTGAACGGTACAGGGCCCCTTGTAAGGAATGAATGTTTATCAAAAGAAGTGAAAATAGCTCTGTAGGAGCATGCTTTTATCCCCTTTGTTATATGGAAATGAGAGCTGGTTATCCCGGGAGAAATGTAAAATAAAGTTGAATACAGAGAGAATTGGGTAGTTAAGAAGTATGTGTATGTGACAAAAGGATAAAAAAATGTAATGAATGAATGAACACTGAATAAATGTAGCTGGTAAACAAAACTGAGCAAACAATATGAAAGTGGGCTGAGATGGGCTGATCATATAGAGAGGATGAATAAGGTTGGAATTGTAAAACAAATATATGAGTGAATGGGTGAAAAAAAGAGGGTTTCTCAAGGCTGAGTAAGTGATGGTTAGATGGAATTGTTGTGATTCCAACCCACCTCCCAAAAAAGCAAGGAGTTTAAGCAAGCAAATGGGCAGTCAAAGGAACATCTGAACATAGAAAGAAAAGTAATATGATATAACTTTAGGATATATTGTATTTATAAATGTTCTCTCTCTGTGTGTGTGTGTGTGCATACACACACACACACACACACACACACACACACACACAGTGGTGGGATTTAAATAATTTAACAACCGGTTCTCTGTCCTAATGACCAGCTAGGTAGGCATAGCTCGGTAGTCATGTGACCGTGTGGGCGTGGCCAACTCAACATCACTCATGTTGTAATGCCTTAGCTGTTACAATGTAATAAGGGTTAACCAGAAAAGCTGTTTCTGTAAGCAGGGCAATAAAGATTAGGCTAGAAACAACACCAGAATGTTTCCTTCCTGCCTTCCTTACAGGATTAGCCCTGTAAAGTGGGAAAAAACAAAATAAGAGCTGAACTTTCTGAACTGCTTAGAAAGTTAATAACCGGTTCTCCCGAATAGATGCGAACTGGCTGAATCCCACCACTGTATATATGTATGTGTGTGTGTGTATGTGTTTATATATGTATGTATACATATGTATATGTATGTGTATATATGTATGTGTGTGTATAACACGTGCGGCCCCTTTGCGAACCAGTAGTAAAGATAAATAGAACCCACCCCTGATATATACATATAATTGGAAACAATTATATCTGTCTGTGAGAGTATGGTATGAATGTGCAAATAATAATATATAAATGTACAGAACTACCTACAGCATAAGGTGAAGCACGAATCCATATAATACTCTGGCAGCAGAAATATAAATTCATTTATACAATTTGAAATGTATCTATCAAAGCATATCTAAGAATAGTATTTGCTACATATTTTGCCAGGCAACTTTTTTGCAGAATGCTGTGTTAGACAAATTCTACTATAACTTCCCTGATACTGCCAAATTTTCCACTGACAATGCTCTGGTGACTTAAGCCTCATAGCAAACCATAATTCAGAAACTGAAGCTTTTTCAAGATGCAAATATAGCAATGACAATGGCTTCACCAAAGAAATTTATGCTTCTTTGTTAATTGCACAAGAAAATTGTCAGAACAATGTTGGCAAACAATTTCACTGTTTGCCAGCAGCATGCCCAGCAAGAAAGACAAATGACTTCATTATGGGCTACAGTATTCCTGAATAGGGAAGGATTAAACTATGCCCCAGGCACTTTTCTTCAGTAGTTTGTAGCTGGGTTTATAATCTACCATTCCACCATGCCTGTCGCTGGAGGATAAATTCCGTACCTGATATTTTGTGGCGGAGAGAGCAAGGGGAGTGGGTTAAAGCAGGTAACTATGGGATCCTTTAATACTTTAATTGACACAACTAGATTTATAATATGGACTTTCTTCTTCAAAAATTCCAGGAGGGAAGAACATTTCTGAAACCTATTTTGGGAATAAGAATTAATGTGTTGTTAGTGCCATGTGTACCTTGAGAAAAAATAATTGAAAGAAAGATATTAGTGTTAGTCTTACACAGACCATTAAGCATTTATGTTTACACTCAGAAGCTTGATTTTTGGCTAATCACTTTCCTATAATAAATACGATGTTTTAAAAATACATATTATATAGGGAATGCCCTTCTTTAAATGTAGATGTTTCATCATTTGCAACAGAAGGACCTGAGCTGTGTGGTCCAGCAGATTTTGTGCTCCAGAAGACATCTATTGGATTCTACATGAACAAATTAGAAATTTGCAGCAGATTTGGGCTACTGATATCATTATCTCCAACATAAAGTCAGTCTTCAAAAACAAGAATGTATTGTTATATGCAATATTCATGTAGCATACAGTATATAGCCTTGACTAAATTGTGTTGTTTTCTTTGCATTGTTCAAAAAAGAAAAACATTTAATCACTTTTATGAATGTTATATGACAACAATAAATTAAGAATAGTGCTGAAAGTTATTCATTATATGTCCATTGCTGCCTTCTGATTAAGGCAAATAAATGAAACATGTATCTATTTCACATTCAAACAAAACTATACCTTTTGTAACAGACTTTAAAACAAATTATCATATTGCTTCTATTTTAAATGTAATTTTATTTTACCTGAAAAGGTCGATAAAAAAACAAAAATGGAGTATGTTGAAGGACTATGTCTCTTTTGGATTAAGTTCCTGATACAAAAATGTATTCTGGCATTGGGCCATGTGTTATCTGACTTATTTAAAATAACATTTTCTGTGTAAATTCTCCCTATTCTACAAAATATTGTAAATGGCATTGATACAATATTTACTAATGTTGCAAAAATAGTATTGTACATTCATTGGTAAATGAGTCCAAACTGGCCAGAAGAAAACCATGTACTTTGTTAACAATCAGTTTATTTTCTTTACTGTTTTAAAATGCTGTAGTACTTTGTTCATTTTATAAACTTGCTATAGCTTAATATTTTATATACACTGAGTTGATTTGCAGAGTATGGCTCATGACTCTAATGTTTCTGTCTCTCCTCAAAGGAAAGAATAGCTTTTGTTTTTATTTTGCGGCAACAGGATTGCTGATTGTATTGGAATGCAAACAAACTATGATTAGTAGTAATTATAATTGAACAAGACAAGCCAACTTCAGACTATGTTTTACAATAAGTATTGCTCTTTGTTTGCAAAGAGTGAGTGATTCTGATTAGCTGAGAATGCAGCAGAAGCTTATCTCAACTTTGCCGGCATGCTGGAGAATGGTAGCTTCAAGAGCACAAGGCATATTCAGCTATGAATACATACATACAGAAATTTGGTCACTGATAGAACAATTTCCATTAATTTCCATTAATTTACGTAGTTGAAGGCCCATCCAAAGAAGGCTACAAAATGTGAGCCAATTTGTCGGTAGTTACATATCAAAACATACCTTTATTGTTTACTAGAGTTGCCAGGAATCAAGGGTAAATTGACATAGTAAGCATGTTGTAATTAGTTTAAATTAATATCAATTTCCTATGACAATAAATAATTTATTCTATGAGCTTTTATATGAACATAAAGATATGCAAGGGATATATATTACAATGATACTGTGTTTTCTTAAATAATTAAGAATAAATAAATAATTAACCTAAAGGGTAGGAAAAGGAAAATTCAAATCTCACTGATTTTTTAGGTACACCTGTGTATTCTATCAAGTACCATCAGAAAGTGGCAAAATGCAGTATGGAGTAATCTACCATTATATGGATAGAGAATTAGTTGAACAAATGAAAGCATTGACTAGTATACGTCAATGGTTCTTTAGCAAACTGGAAGGAAGTGTAAAATGGCATACCGTATGTCTCCATGTAGGTCAATTCTAGGTCCTATACTGTTCTACATGTTTATAAATGATTATAATGAAGGATAGAAAATAAGATTTTAAATTTGCAGATAACACAAAAAGAAAAGAGAGCAAAGACCTTGGAGAACACTGCCAAGGTTCAGTAGTTTTTCATCAGTCTGAATTTCAAGATGAATTTCACCATGGACAAATGGGAAAAAATGAATTTCAGCAATGACAAAAGTCTACATATGGGTGGGAAAGGTCAAAGGCATTTAGGATATCATCCTGGAATTGCAAATATTTTAGTGGATTGTCTTATACAGAACTGATGGACAATGTGTGGTATCTAAATAATAACTTCTAATTGGTCAGTTGGTCAACAGTGCATGATAATAAAAGCTACAGACCATCATCATCACAAGGGTTTTAATTCCATCTTGGCTGCACACTGTGATTAGGATGTTCGATCTTCTTTGATAAAAATCCCATAATAAAGTAAAAAAGACATTCATCTCATGTTGTTTTAGTTAGAAAGCCAGACATTCCTTTTAATACTGTACTCTCTTCGGATATGGACATTTCTTACTATAATTCAAAACAAAACTGCCATCACTCTATTGACAAAACAAGATGTTGACAGCTCTCAAATTACAACAGTGTTGTCAGCTGATGCTTACTGCAGCAGGGTTTTGTTATGTCCTCTTTCTTCCAACTCCCCACCCCACTCCAATCTTTAAATTTCAGTGCTCTGCTGCTAATTATAAATGTCAAAAGCAGAACAAAGCTTACTGACTTGAATGGCTGGTGTCTGTACATGTGCACACACAAAATTCATTAATGATTTCAAGGTGCATAAAACGATAATGATCTTTAAATGGTACTACTAATAGTTACCTTTTATGTTTCTGTTAGCCTTTTTACATATTACTAGGTAATATTAAGTAAAAACTCTGAATGATATACAAGCCTGGTTACCTATGAGTCCTCTCAATCAATGTTTATATATATATATACAGTATATATTTCCATATTTATAAAAAAGAATAGTTTCTGGTTAAAAGGTTTTTCTGGATTTAAAATGTAGTGGTTCTCAAAATGTGTCCTGGAGAACTCCACATGTCCCCAAGACAATTTTCAGGGGTCTACTGAGTCAAATAAGTGTACTATAAAATTTATTAGGTTAAATTACTAATACAGCAAATATTGATAGAGATAGTCTATGTAAATAGACTCTTTGGGGTTCTCAATTATTTTTTAAGAATATAAAGAGATTCTGAGACCAAAATGTTTGAGAATTGCTCGTCTAATGAATGTGTACTGATTGCATCATAATGCTGCTTGGAAAGTTTTGTGCCAATCCTGGAACTACAAATTACCACCAACATCTTCAAAGCAGAGCGTCATGCAAAGAGAAAGCGATTAGAATGTAGGACAATGACAGTACACTGCTAGAAAGAAGAAGGGATCCATACATTCATATAGAGGTATGAAATTGATCAAAAGGTTGGCAGTTCAGCGGTTCGAATCCCTAGTGCTGCGTAACGGGGTGAGCTCCCATTACTTGTCCCAGCTTTTACCAACCTAGCAGTTTGAAAGCACATAAAAAATACAAATAGAAAAATAGGGACCACATTTTGTGGGAAGGTAACAGTGTTCCATGCGCCTTTGGTGCTTAGTCATGCCGGCCACATGACCATGGAGACGTCTTTGGACAGCGCTGGCTCTTTGGCTTTGAAACAGAGATGACCACCGCCCCCTAGAGTCAGAAACAACTAGCACATATGTGCAAGGGGAACCTTTACCTTTTACTTTACTTTCCAAACTTTTCCCTTCATTATCCAAAACTGCTTATCAGAAAGTCCTTTTTACCCAATGCTGGTTAAAAAAAAAAATCTTTAAATCAACTTAAATGTCCCTGTTGTGATTGGGTAATAGGTTTGTGTGTCATTACCCAAAGGAAAACATTTTGCATAATTTATGCAGGTTTGGGAAGCACTGTGCTAGAGCTTCAAAAAACGGTGTAGGCAGCAAAACCAGTAATTATCTGTAGACAGTAATTACAGAGTCAGATTAGGATTGAGATATTCTAGACATCCCTTTATAATTAGGGTATCTTACCTCAGAGGATAGATATCGGGATCAATGGTATGAGGAATGACCTTGTTTTTTCTATTTGTTAGGCCTTAAGACTATTTGTTACCATACAAATATGACAGAAAAGTATCCATGAGTGGGTGAGTGGGTGGTATTAAAATCTTAAAAATAATATTAAAAAATAATATGCAAAGCAAGCAAACCAAAAAGAGAGAGAAAAAGATTTAAATTTGATCACAGTGTTAATATACGAGCCACGGTGGCTCAGTGGTTAGAGTGCAGTACTGCAGGCTACTTCTGCTGACTGCCAGCTGCCTGCAATTTGGCAGTTCAAATCTCAACAGGCTCAAGGTTGACTCAGCCTCCCATCCTTCCAAGGTGGGTAAAATTACTGACTGCCTGCAATTTGGCAGCCTCAGTCTCACCAGCTCAAAGTTAGCTCAGCTTTCCATCCACCTGAGGTCGGTAAAATGAGTATCCAGATTGTTGGGGGTAATATGCTGACTCTGAAACCACTTAGAGAGGGCTGTAAAGCACTGTGAAGTGGTATATAAGTCTAAACACTATTGCTATCCTATCCTATTGCTCTCCTTACAATCTACAGCATGCAGCCTGATATTTATTCAAGTTTGGTAACAGTACTTCAGATATATGAGAGCCCCATTATTATTACTTGCTCAGAGAGAGAGGTCAGGTCACACCTTTAAATTATCAGCTCCAAAGCTATGTAGTGATATGAACATATTTTGATTTTTCTCTAAATCAAAAAAAATCAGATACATTAAACGGGTCTGATAATTTAGGAAAGAGAGAAAGATGGCTTATCCTACTTTACAGATAAAAGTGCTAAGAAGAAAAAAGTATTTCCCCTCCCCATGTTTTATACTTCATCACCATAAGGTCTTCTATCACTACATAATTCTTGCCACAGATTTCTTTTTCTGCTCAAACATGGGTGGCAAAGCTGAGCCCAAGTCTTGAGAAAGCAGCTCCAGAAGGCTTCCAAAAGTTGTCACCAAATTGTAATTTTTTAATATCAGAGAAGCTGGAAATTATAAAATACATGAGGCGTTAATTGGATTAGCATTTAAGTGATTTTATTTTAATTACTTTTCCATGTAAAATAAATTAAATTTATCTTTTCCTTGTGTGTTCCTATATTTTGAAGACTGCTCTCAAACACAGTTTTAGGAAGTGCACCTTCCAGTGCTAGATCAGAGCCTTGGTAGTACAGTGGTCTAAAGCACCCTGTTATTAACACAGCTGCCTGCAATTACTGCAAGTTCGAATCTCGCCAAGGCTCAAGGTTGACTCAGCCTTCCATCCTTTCTAAGGTAGGTAAAATGAGGACCCAGTTTGTGGGGGCAATAAGCTGACTTTGTATAAATATACAAAAGGATGAAGGCTATTGCTTAACGCATTGTAAGCCGCCCTGAGTCTCCGGAGAAGGGCAGCATATAAATCAAATTAAAAAAAAAAAATCATAGAAAATGGCAATTATCTTCCAAAATGTATAACCATAGTTTCTGCAAGGAAGAACCAATGCTCAGAAAGAAACTTGTCTTGTTATACAGATAGTAAGAATTCTTATGCATAAGTTAGATCCTTAGGTCCTGGCTCCATTTCATGCAGATAGCATACCTACAGTATTTAAAACCTATTATTCTATAATCCAAATCTTTTTGGGCCTTGCCTCAGTGTTTTTTAGTAAAAGTTTCACTTTAGTACACTAAAGTAACCTGCCAACGGCCCTGAAATGGGAAATCTCTTATATTGGTGCAAATTGGAATAATTATGCCAAACTTTATTCCACATAGCAGAGCTTAATTCTCCAGAGTTTCTTTGTTCTAATTCTCAAATTCTTCAGTTGTTAACAAAACACATGAGGTAGTACTAATCCTCTCTTGCTGCAAAAATGCTAATGACTTCTGCTTTTGATGTACTAGTTAACAACCTGATAAATCTGCTTCTATTTTATTAAGTGCTAAAACCACTGTTGTTTTTCAAGAAGCATGTACTTGATAGCTAAATGGTTCTAAAGGTACATTCTAGACGTACATGAAGAGGGACATCATGTACTGTGCATGCAGGATGGGAAGAGTTTATTTTAGTTTATATATTAGAGCTATCTCCCCCTTCCCTTCAAGATCTCAACGTGCACATATATTGTGCTCCCTGCTCCCACTGTTTTTCACAACAATCCCGGGAGGCAGGTTGGACTGAGAGAAAATGTCTGGCCCAAAATTACAAGGGAATTCGTGTGTAGACTAGACCTGGGTCTCATACTGCCCGTCTAACTCTTTAACCACTACACCGCAGTGGCTCTCCCAGATGAAAGGGAAGAAATATTTGGCTCTATACAGATGTACAGAACACAGATGCAAGGGACATTAGATAATGATTGAGTGGAAAGAAAGAATGTGGTAATGTCTGTAAGAAGAGATCATAAAGTAAACTTTAAGTTCATGAGTCACAATCCTTCCCAGATATTCATGGCACAGATTCCCAAATCCTACTTAATCCTATTTACTGGGGCTCCTGGCAGGACAATTGATCCGAGTTAAAAATCACCATTATGGGAATACATAATCCCCATCCACATTCTCTGTATGGTCCCTGATGAGGTCTTGCACCAGGAGACTGCTGGCAAGGTTTCATAACATAATTTGCCCTTTCTTTCTCCATTAACTATGTAGGCAAGAAGTAGGTGGGGCTTCAGCATTTAAACTAAGTGGGGTTTGTTTAAATGGGCTAACGACTTTGTATGAAGCAAAATATGTTGAATCTGATAGGACACAGTAACAACAATATTATCAAATTAAGTTCATAAAGAAACAGATGGCTACAAAGGCAGTGGAATGCAATCCTATTTGGCTTCTAAATAGGCCTGGTAAAAAAGACAACAGGGGAAGCTTTAAAAATGTAATGTTTCAAGTATGTACAGATAAAGGAGAATATTTGTAGCTCAGCCCCAAGAAAAGATTATTCAAAAGCTAACTTCAAGATCATGGGTTCAAGACAAAGGGCCTGATCATGATTCAAACACTTTTTAAACAAAGCTCTAAGGCAATTTTTCCTCCAACTTCTCTAACAATCCCCCTTACACTGAAGAGATAACTGTGCTAAACTAAATAATGAATAGTTACAGGATGAGAAAGTACTATTTTAGAGCTGTATCTAGCCAAAAAAAGAATTTAATCATTGAAAAAAAAGGAAAACAATAAAAGTGGAGAAATTTACAAACTAAAAGCAATTAACAAATTTACTGTCTCTTTCAAACTTTTTTTTTTAAAAAACCACATCTTATTTTATTTTGTATGACTGTCCTCTTTCCTGGAATGATTGTTACTAACTGGAGAAGGAACATGAATTGCTGGGTCCCTAATAAACCCTTTGCAATAAAGGCTTTTGACTATGGATGCCTTAATGGACATCCAGGATCCCAATGCAAATTGTGGGACCTAATCATATCTGAATACAGAATAACGGAGTTGCAAAGGATCTTGGAGGTCTTTTAGTCCAAATCCCTGCTCAGGCAAGAGACTCCATATGATAGCCGGTAGTTCAGAGAACCAGTAGCAATGGCAGCTGGAGGCTCCACCCACCCGCCCCATTCCACAGAGTCAGGGAATGCACCATTCCCCAACTCCGGCCTTGCCACGGAGCCACTGCCTGCTCGCCCTTTGCCACGCAGTGTATCCTACTGCTCACCTTTCTCCCACGGCTGGCTGTCAGGGAAGGCAAGCGCCTGAAAATTACCGGAGTCACTCACTCTCCTTCTTGAATGAGCTGCCACCATCATCGCTCTGGTCCATGCGCCGACTGCGCAAGTGCACACTATTTATTTAATTCACTTATCAGTGGCAGGTTGAGTGTGTGCTTGCGCAGCCGGTGCATGGACCAGGGCGGCAATGGTAGCGGCTCATTCAAGAAGGAGAGTGAGCAACTCCGGTAACTTTCGGACACTTGCCTTCCCTGACAGCCAGCCGCGGGAGAAAGGTAAGGACATGCCACTTGGCGATGAGAGAGCAGGCAGCGGCTCCGGGGCAAGGCTGGTATCGGGGAATGGTGCATTCCCTGACCTGGTTGAGGCAGGCGGCGAGCAGGCGGAGGCTCCAGGGCCCCAGGGAATGGTGCATCCCTGGGTCCTGGCCCCCGACCCAAAGCGAAGAAAGAGGGGGTGGCGAGTGGGTGGCAGAATAGAAATTTAAAAAGTTTTCCTCCCAGGTTCTGTGGGCATGGCTTGGTGGGAGGGGGTCTTGTGACTGAGTGGGCATGGCTGTGAGTGACATCGAGTTGGCCATGCCCACTCAGTCACAGGACACCCCCCACCAAGCCACGCCCACAGAACCAGTAGGGAAAAATTTTAGATTTCACTCCTGCCCCATACCATTCCAGACAAATGGCTGTCCAATCTCTTCTTAAGAAGCTGTTGTAGCACCCACAACTTCTGAAGGCAAGCCTTTCCACTGATTAATTATTCTTACTGTCAGGAAATTTATCATAAATTATGTTTTAGGATCAACTCATATTTATAGCCAGCAATAAGAACAATTCTTATTGATAATCATCCTGTATCACCTCTACTCCAATCAGTAGATATCTTGTTTTAGTCAACAAGAGAGAGTCTGTGACATTTCCTTTTTTCTTTTCTTTTTTTTTAATTGTAGTTTTTTCCAAAATTCCAATACATGATCGAACAGAGTTCTGTCTGTTTTTCCCACACAAAGCAGGTTAAATTGATTATTCCTATACATTCTACAACTCCTAGATATATATATGTATCTTAAACTTTATACTAGTCTTTATCCATTTTTAAATTGGTGAGTCTGTGACATTTTCAAGCAAGAAATCAGGAGACTGGCCAGTATGTTGTGTGAAACTGAGGAGAGGCAGCAAAGCAACTGTAAGGTGAAGAAGAAAAGGCTGGATACACCTTTTCTGAAAAAGTGTTATTGCAGTGCCTGCTGTCCACAGGCTTCAGATTTTAGAACAATTATGCAGCTCCTGTTTCTCCTGGATATATAGTATTAGAGAGGAATTTTCCTCCTCATACAATTTAGAGCTGATACTGATGTTTATCAAGAACTCAGTGAATAAAATAACCCTGTTTTCCTTAAAATAAGACATCCCCTGATAATAAGCCCAATTGGGCTTTTGAACGCATGGCAATAAGGCCAAGCACTTATTTCAGGCTTCAAAAAAATATAAGACAGGGTCTTATTTTCGGGGAAACACGGTATAAAGGATGAAATTCTATCCCTGACTAATGAATTCAAAATTAACAAATCATATACAGTATTTAGCATACAACTCCAGACTCTTTAAAAAGATGTCAGATGTGCAATGACACTTCAACTATGTGTTCCTTTGATTGGTCTCTACCATGTTTCCCCAAAAATAAGACCCTGTCTTATATTTTTTTAAACCCTGAAATAAGCGCTTGGCCTTATTGCCATGCGTTCAAAAGCCCGATTGGGCTTATTATCAGGGGATGTCTTATTTTGGGGGAAAACAGGGTAGAAGGAGAACTAGGTTGTGAGGAATAGAAATATTTTTTTTAAAAAGAAACCCTAATCCAAGTAGTTAATCGTAAACGGATAGAAAATGTCCTTAAGAATAGAAATTAATTAGTAAACACATAATATCAATAACTTCAGCAGATGGGATAAATTATGTCCTTTGGTATATGAGCCTCAAGCTACTCATATGAGAGTATATTCTGTGCTAATCATACCAATTCTGCATACAAGATAGCTTGTGGCCTAATCCAGCAATGGCTTTTAGAGTGAATAGGAATTTGTAAAGTAATAAGCAGTGTATGCCTTAATGCTTCTCACGCATTAAAGTATAATTTAAAAATACCTAATTAATTAATATCAAATTAAAGTGAGGTGACCCTCTGAACATAACAGTTAAAATATTTTACATTCCATACTTGTTCAAATAACATTGTTACTAATAGTTCAAAATTGTTATTAAGAGCTATTTTGACTGGTAAAACTGCCATTTTAACTAGCTAAATGATTGGCTTTTTAATAAATAGAATTATTTTCTTCCTGTTGTTTCCACAGTAAAGTAATGAAGTGAGGGTTTTCTGGTGAGTTGTCATAATATAATTAATTAATAAAGCATTCCTAAAATTTAAATTCTGGGGAGGGGGGACGTTTAAACTTTAGGTAAAACATTTTTAGCTTAACAATAAGGATTACAACTCATAATATAATTCATCTGCAGGAGACAAAATTCTGACATCTTCAGAGGAGAGGAGAGGAGAGGAGAGGAGAGAAGAAGAGAGAGGAGCTCTTCTTCATAAAATTGATTAACTTGATGTCCATACCATGCTTGTTGCAGTGCCCTCAGGCAATCAGTGGACAGGTTTGCTTTTGGGCACAGTAGTAGTAGCAAATTCTGATTCTCCACTCCACTCCACAAGATAGAAAGTTCATCACCATTTAAAAAAAAAAAAACACTCTTAGACAAACTGAATAAAAATCAGAATGGCACTGAATGTTTTTTTCCATTTGTCCCAAAAAATAGTTTAATTTCTGAACAAATCTTACTCCTGGGTTTCAATTTCTTTGTCTTGACTATTTCAAAAGTATCTTTTAATAGCTGTTCAAAAACAATATTTTTGTGGTAAGTCAAATATTATTGAGTTCCAATGTTTAGGTGCTTAATTATAATGTTCCAGACCAGAGGTATCAAACTCACGAGGACACATCACATGATGTATTGCAACTTTTTCCCCCTTTGCTAAACCGGGGGTGGGGGTGGCCAGCACGTGATGCATCTGGCCCACGGGCCACAAGTTTGACACTCCTGTTCTAGACAATCTCCAACATTCTCCAAGGTTAAAAAGTGTTCCAAAGTAGTAGAAATGCCTGCCCTGCTCTCTTTGACCACTGGTGCCACTCCGGGAACTCAGCCCACAGAGTCTGGCGCTCCGGGAGAAGGAGGCTTGGCTGCAGTGCTGCTTCCCACCAGCGAAGAACCGGAGTGAGAGGTGTGGAAGTCTCCGGTAGCAGGCAGGGCAGCAGCCCCCCACTTGGGGAGAGGGCCAGGTCGGCCACGTCACGGCAGAGCCCGCGGCTCTTTCCCTTCGGCCTGGGGTGAGGTTTTGCGCCAGGCGGCTGGCCCTGCAGTGGCGGCTTGAATGGCCCGACTGAAGTTGTGCTCGCCAGTGAATGTTGGCACGGGGGCCTCAGCTGCAGCGCTGCTCCAGCCAGCCAGCCCAAGCCCAGGATGGGCTGGCTGCTCCGTCCCCACCGGCAGCTGGGCGATGCTGCACATGGGACATTGACTGGCTGTCAGCTCCGTGGCTCTTTGCCGGTGGCCAGCCCGGAAAGGAAGCACACGGCCTCGGCTCTGTGCTCGGGGAAGCGAGGGGGAGTGGCGTGACAGCGGCTTCCCTGCTCAGCCCTGACAAGTGATGCATCCATGGTGCCTGCACCAGTATCCTGACAGATGCAGAGAGTAGATCGCTGCTTGCAAGCAGACAAACAGAGGTAACAAGAGTATGCAGCACTGTGGGAAAAACTAGAGGCCCTGTTGTCCCGCAAAGCCTGCCACTGCTTGAGTGGGGTGTGTGTGAGGAGAAGGGTGAGACTTAGGAAGTAGGTCAGGTGGAGCTGGCTGACTCAGGACTGCTCAGCAGCTGTCCCTGCCACTGCCAGATGTTTGGGTGCCTCGGCTTCAGATCGCTCCCTCCCACTCTTCCTCTCTCTCACACACACACAGAAAAACAGAGATTGGAGAGCTCTCTTGCTCTCTCTCTCTCCAAGCGCCCCATGCACAGCCCATTTGAAGAAAGGGCATGCATGGCTGGGCGTGCTTGGCTGCAGGAGGAGGCCCAGGTGGAAGGCAGCCTTTTCTGCAGCATCCCCCTCCCTCCTTTGATCGCCATGCAAGGGGGGCTCTGTCTTTGCAGAAATGGGGTGGGCGGTTTGTGCAGAGCATTGGCGGGGGGGATGTGCGGCCCTCCAGAGTGGGACAAGAGAAGGCTCCATCGCTTGGGCAGTCAAGCCAGAAGGAAACTCAAAGAGTTGGGGACTTCAGAAGGGCAGAATGTGCTTCAGAATGTACAGCTCCTGGCTCTAACAGTGAGTGATGTGAGTGATGTCAAGTTGGCCACACCCACCTGGTCACATGACCACCAAGCCACACCCACAGAACCGGTAGCAAAAAAATTTAGATTTCACCATTGACCTGCAGCATGCTAACTCTGTCAGATTTCCCAACATAAGGCATAAATAACTAGAGAAAGATAGTCCAGTAAACTATCTGGGTGTTATACAAAGCAGCAGTATATTGTTATCTGAAAGTGTGTTATTTTTCTTACTTAAGAAAAATATTCAGATGTAAGGAAACTTTGCCATTAAGATCTCAGTGAACCCAATCCAGATTAATAACCTTGTGTATAGAAATTTCATATGAAAAAAACTCCCACTGAAAAAAATGGAACAGATTTTTTTAAAGGAAACCTTTTTGACTGGATAGGAAAAGTACCATTTCTCTTTATATTTCTGGGACTCTTGGAAGGTAAATTTAATTAGAGATTTATCCTTCAATTTTTTTAAAAAATGACACTTTTTTGTTTTAGCCTTTTTTTAAAAAAAGTACCATGGCTAGAAATAAAAAGACAAGCTCCAGATAAATTCATTCCTGGTGGGAAATCATGACATTTTTCTTATATGGAGAAGAACGTGGACAACCATCCCAAGCCCAAATATTTTGCTACATTAAGCAAGAAGATGCTCATTTCACATTCAGAAGGTGACTAGGCAAGCAGATGGATTCTATTTCACTACTGCCAAAGGAGATGAATTCTTCATGGTACCCAAGAGATACAGAATCAATTAGGGACTTACGTGTTACATGTATGTAGCTCTGCCTTTGAATAACTCACCACACAACTGCCTGTTCCCAACATTCACTGATGGAGGCACTACTTATTCATTTGCAAAATCATGGAGTAGGACTTGTGATCCAAAGTTTTAGAAGAAACTAATTTGATTTTGACATCTACTTCACACCAAACAACTCTCTCTGTACTGACCATGCAGTACAAGAATATCCAAAGTAAATACAAATCAGCAGCAAACTGCCTAGTAATTGAAGAATGACAAGTTTTTCAAGCTTGGAACCCAACTCTGAAGCATTGACGCTATTCCTGCAAGCAAAAATGCTAGTAGACAGTTTTTGATTAAAGAAGAGCTCTAAACTTGTTTTGGTGACTGGACTGTTTGCTCTTTCTAATTGTATGTAAATTGTGTCCAGATCTGTATAATTGTCTGTATATGCTTTCCATACTGCAAGGAAACAGGAAGAAAATACATTGTGACATTTGAAATCACACAATCTTCGAACTGTTATGTGCCCTCCATTTATTTTTAACCAGGAACTCAGGACGTTAACGCTGCCACTTTGTTTAAATAATTTAAATATATAAAATGTTCTGCGTCTAAATGAAAGGAGGCTGCCATGGAATAAGGCTTGCACATTCTATGTAAACCATTCTACTCTATAAATAGTGTGTCTTTCACACAATTGTTCCATTGGGCAATGTCCAGTAGCAAACCAGGAGACTGTAGACTTCATACCTTTACAGAGAAATAGTATTTCTTGTGAAACATCTCCCTGCCAACTGATATAAGGATTCTGAATGCACATAGATATTCTTGGGACAGAGTTAGCAGTGTACAGTGGAGAAAACAATTGCTTTAGTTGACAAACAATTACTGAAATACAATTCACTTGTACTTTCACAGGTACAAATGCATTTTGAATTTAATTGGGAAGGTGTAGTTTGCCTCCTATTTTTAACTTTTGCCTTTTTTCCTCAATAATCCTTAAAGACTCCCTCATACGAAGACACAGTAACATGCTTTATATGGGTTTCATTTCTTGGGATTTTGCTCTAGGAAATGGCACAATTTGCAAAACTAATGTCCAAAGTCAAAATCAGATTAGATTTATTCAGTTTTGAAACTTAAATTTTCATATTTTAGACTCCCTGAGTTTTATAGTCTTTTCAGCTTTGATTTATGGACTTTCATTTTCAACAATATTACTAAAACTGGCACAAACCTGAGAAATTTTACAATTTATTGTATTGAACCAGTCAACTCAAATTCTTTTCCAAGTTATACAAAGAATCATGCTTGGTAGTTCATTAGATTCTTCATATTGAACTGATAAATTATTTGTACCCTATGACTATAATTAAGTGTTGTACCTTATGATTCTTGATGAACGTATCTTTTCTTTTATGTACACTGAGAGCATATGCACCAAGACAAATTCCTTGTGTGTCCAATCACACTTGGCCAATAAAAAATTCTATTCTATTCTATTCTATTCTATTCTATTCTATTCTATTCTATTCTATTCTATTCTATTCTAAAGAAGATGATATATTTATAATATAAGTTTGCAATGCCAGAATATCAATCTATTTTATTCATGGAAAGTCCACATAAGGCCACTAGATTGTTATTAACAATAAACCTTAGTCATGAAAAGACTTGCATTTTATTTATTTATTTATTTATTTATTTATTTATTTATTTATTTATTTATTTATTTATTTTAAAAAATTTAAATCATAACTTTGTCTAAAAAAATCAAAGAGGCTAGGAAGGTAAAAAGCAGGTGACATTAGTAAAACAGAGAAAATTGCAAACATAAATATACCATCTATATACCAGTCTGCATAATATCAATGGGGAAATGGCATTTTTCATGCTATCCCATATTACTATTTCAGTTTCAGGAAATGGAGGTAATCTATACTAAAAACATAGTTCATGGTAAATTATCTATCAATCAATCAATTGATTGATCTAGCACCCATCCATCCATCCATCCGAACACGGGTGTCAAACTCAGGTCATCGTGTTGTTGTCATGTGACGTATTGGGACTTTTTCCCCCTTCGCTAAACTGGGGGTGGGGGTGGCCAGCACATGACACATCTGGCCCAAAGGCCATGAGTTTGACACTCCTGCATTAGAATTTAGTGTGTTTCAAACAATAGATGTATAAATATACATGGAAATTACATGAATTGCCTGTATCCCAACTTCCTTCTTGATGAGGAGCAACTTATATTGTGATCTGTCCAACACCACAAGACAACTTTAAAAAAAATAGCAGGAATTTTAAGAGTCTTGATCTTCCAGTAGCTGCTGCTAAAATGAGAGCTATTAGGAGCCAATACTACTAGTTCTCCCAAAATGATTCCTGGGCTCACATTAGGAATCAGAATGATCAAATTCAGTAACAGCTTTCTCTTTTCAGAATTAATGTCAAGTCACTGCTGTTTTGGGATTGGCTAACCCAGGTACCAATTTCTAGACTTCAGAATTGTCTTTGCCTGCTTATTTGAGTATCTAAACTGCTTTGTTTCCTATAACTCTGTTCTTGCTTTAAGATAAGCCCAGTTGCTGTATCATTTTATTCTAATACTGGTGTCTGTATAATTAAGACTGTTGGATTCCTGACTTTGCTTGGCATTCTACATATCTTAGAACAAAAAGCTGTTTCACTGCCTTTGATCTGGGTTTGAGATTATAATGTTTTTGATGTAGTAAATATAAATTCAGATATGTTCCATGACAACAACCAAGTTAGTATATGCAAGTATTTTTATTTTCTACTGTTCAACTATGTCTATAAATGCAAGCTTTAATATCTGAAAGCAAATCTGAATTATTTTCTTAACTGTGCGGTACATTTTCATTTATTTTTGTAGATCAATATCTATTCTTGTATTATTTTTAATATATTCCAAAATAAAAATTTGTTCATTTATTGAAATTGAGTAGGGAGGTTTTATTCTTATAATGTCTAAACTGTGATCTTCTGGGATATCGATGAGGAAGCTTTTTGAAGTATGGCCAGTTAGAGGAACTTGCTGCTTACCTTGCTCCTCGTTCGTAATTTTCTACTATTTTTTTTTAAATCCTTCTAAAGGTTTAGACAGGCTATGTAGTCTGTCAATTGTTCTATAGTTTTTGGAAGATATGGATTTTATGGACATAGTTTTGAGTTTAGTACCAAATTGCAAAGCTAAGATTTACAAGATGAGCTCTGGAAGATAAACAACTGGAAGGAGTGGTAGTCCTTAAAAAGTTCTTCCTAAAAGCAGCTTCGCTGTTGCTACACTCAAAATCAGTTAGGAAGAGACAAAGTAGTTAACATGCTGGCGTAGAAACCAGGAGATTGTGAGTTGTAGTTCCACATTAGGTATGTCCTCCCTCTCATCCCAATCCATCTCACAGGGTTGTTGTTGTGGGGAAAAATAGGAGGAGTAAAGAGTACTATGTATGTTCACTACCACTTTGAGTTATTTATATAACTAATAAACTATGTATATATTAGTCATTATATAACTAATCAAGGAAAGAAGCAACCTAGAACTAAGGAGAAATTTCCCAACAGTTAGAACAATTAATTAGTAGAATGGCTTGCCTCCAGAAGTTGTGGATGCACCAATACTGCAAGTTTTTAAGAAGAGATTGGACAACCATTTGTCTGAAATAGTACAGGGTTTCCTGTCTGAGCAGGGGGTTGGACTAGAAGACTCCAAGGTCCTGTTATTCTATTATATAAATATTAATTTAAAAAAAGTATTAAAGGGAGATAAGAAGAGACAGAGAGAAGGGAACGAGACAGACAGACAGACAGACCAGGAGTGTCAAATTCGCGTTGTTACGGCGGCATCACATGACATATCGAGAGTAAACCGGGTGTGGGCGTGGCCAGCGTGTCACGCATCCGGCCTACAGGCCGTGAGTTTGACAGCCCTGAGATAGACAGACAGACCAACTGACTGACCAACCGAGAACCGGGATCTGAAACTCTTGCCTTTTCCAATATGTCTTCACAAGACTGGCAGAATTATGCCATCACTTGGTCTGGCTAACTTTATTTGCCCTCCCCCCACTATAGAATGAAAATATTAACAAGGAAAGGACCATTTTTCTTTGTCTGTCCAATCACTGTTACTCCCCTATGGGGAAAAAAAACAACTACATACTACTTTCATTCTGCTGGCAAAAGCTCTATACAAATTAGTAGTTCATATGCCATATTTTTCCTTTCCCTTGCTGGATGGCTCTGAAAATACATGGGATGATGAATGGTTTCTAATCCTGATGGCGATTGTGTTTTTATTAAGCAGAAAATCATAATACAGATTTAATCAATGCATTTAAATGTTACCAAAGTTAATGAAACACCATTTTAAAATGCAGTTTAAGATATCAATAAAATCCGTTTTGTCTTACAAATTTTCAGATTTGAAGTTTATCTGCTGCTACTTGATCTATTTTCTCCTTAAATCTATAACTCTTTTAAATAAATATATGCTTTCCCATTACACATAATAAAGAACCAGAAACATTATAGTATTTGTAACAATGATAAAGCCATTCCACTGTACTTTGACCATAGTTAATATTTCCTGTAACTAGTGCCAAGTGACTCAAAATCAGGTCCTTTTCATTTGAAAAAAAGGAAATAAATTACTGAATAATAATGCATATAAAAAACATTTAAGTGGTCATTTCAAATTAGAAAGACACAGAGAAATGACAACAAAGAATTTGGTAGCACCTGAAACACTCTTTCTAAATATGTGCCTAGAATTACTTAATAAGTAATTACCACATTTCAAAACCAGCTCTAGAAAAACCAATAATTATGGACATAACATATTGACAGAATCAAGGCAGTGGATTTTATATCAGATAAAGTATGTCACTGAAAAAAAACATTATTAAGGAATTGGTCAAAAAGCAAGGCAATTTTGATATAATTTTGAAGCATAACATCACTTTTCCAGGAAATATTTCCTTATATTTTGAACAAATTGAAACAGACTATTAACTTTTGTTTATTTAAACTTTTCACTGTTAATTTATAAGTTTTTTTAAAAGACCATGAAAATGAAATTCGCCAAAGATGTTATGATCTACCCCATATGCGCCACTGCATGCTATAAAAAGGGAACCCAAAGTTCAGACCTTGAACACAAATATTTCCAGAAATGTGGTTGCATTTATATGTGTGCTTTTTATTAGATGACCACGAATAATTACAATCCTATTGTATTCCTGACTCCAATTAGCATGTATGGGTCTGCTTTCTATTTTACCTTGCCAATCGCTCAAAACAGAACCAAGGAATGAGAGCTGCCTTATCACTCGTTTTTAAAACAAGAGGAACATTGGGTTGTATTTTTGTGGAAGTAATCCTGAGCTACTATTTTTCTAAATTTCTCCAGAATTTTAGAGTCACGGGAGAACAGAGAAGAGATTGAATTCTGTGTCACTCCATCCGGCGTCTAGCTGCTCCCCTTTGGAGGAGGTAGGAGGCTGGGGTCTCTTTCTGCTTGTGTGAAACGGACATTGCCTCTCTTCCCTAGACTTTTCCTGTGGGGTTCATCTAGCAGGCAGGGTGGGGAATAGATGTCTGAGCTATACCAAGGTCGGCCTGCAAGAGCTGACAGCTTCTGTCTCTGTACAAAGAAAAGAATCAATACTTTTGGACTACGGCTGTGCCCTCAGTGTAAAACAACAAACATGCAGCGTCTGACATGTTTCTAGGTGATTTGTGGCAAAACCTCTTGTCTGATCTGTATCCAGGAGCTGCTGTGTTACTGCTCTTTGCTTTTCCTCCTCATCTCACCCCCCCCCCCAGTTCTGTGATGTCTAATGCTTTACTCAGGTACAGAGGCGTGTATTCTACCCTACAGCTACTTGTCACTCAATAAATCACACCTACAAGCACAGTCTGCACAGACTGATCTGGGCTTTAACAAAGGATCAGAGGGACAAAGTGCAGGCAAGATACTGTAATTATAACAAAAATAAAACATTCAGTGAGCTGTAGCAAAGACAGAGGCTCTAAGGCACTGACAGACTGTCATCAGAACCGGTCCTGGCTTTTGCGTCTGTCTGATGTTGTGAGGGCTTTTTTTATTATTATTATTTTATTTTGCTTCCATTATTTATGAACTTTGGTACCTTAAAGTTCTTCTTTGTGTGTCACAGAACTTTCTGAAAGTTGTACCCGATAAAATGAAGGGAACGTACACAACAGGGAACATACATGTTCGGGCCATATTTAAGGGTTACATTCTTCAAAGAATAACATTGTTATTGGTTTCTTGGGTTATTAAAAGTAGGAAAATGAGCATCTGGCAAACCATAATACAACCTAAGGCAGATGAAGAAGAGGAAATTGCTGTTGTGTGACAGATTTGATGATCTGACAAATAATTTCAGGAACTGTTCAGTTGAAAGTTTTACAGTTTTCCTTGAAACAAACCAGAAAAACACAATTCCTGGCATAATTTGCACATGTCCTTAAAGCAAAGAAATTTGTAGATATTTCCCAAGCAGCTTTCCATTTGTCTGCATGTTCAGATTAAATCATATAAATATATATACTAGAAAGAAAATCAAGGTATTAAAACCCAGTCTATGTTTTATATAATTAGCATCAATCTGAATTTTTATTCTTTTGGTTTGTATAGAAGCTTCAGATAAACTGAATCCATACTGTAGAATTTTACATCCATTTGAAACACACATATTTTACTTGTTTCTTCGTTTGTACCCAACTGTGAGACGGGCACATCATCAATTCAAAATATATTAATATTTAGTTTATAGTTTTTATAACAATTTTTGTGCTTCTAAAAGGAGCCACCAGGGACTTTTGAAAATATGTAAGTTCAACCACTGAGATCAATTGACAGAATAGTTTTACAACATTTGGTGGAAGTAGGAACAGTAGCTGATAACACTTCAGTTCTCCAGCATGTTAACTGGCAGTTAAAAGGAAGAAACAGCTGCGATTACACATTGCTCCTAGAAGCACGAAGCCGAAAACACCAGCCTGAAGATGACGAATGGGACTTCGTCGAAACGTTGCCAAGACACTTCCAATTTTATGCGGGAGAAAACCTGAATAACCAAAGACCTACATACAAACACACGCGAAAACCTCAGAAAACATATATATATATATAAAATATTTTATTTAGTTATTTATAGCCCTTCCCTATCCATGTGAACACAGAGCAGTGATCGGCATAATTCTATCAAACAACACAATTAAAAACTATCAGTATTTTTGGAATTACTGCCTATGATGGACACCCCAACATGAACAACTACAGTTAGAAAAATGTGGTTAAAAACATCTCCAACACAACTAAGTGCCACAACTAAGATTTTAAAATACAGCAATTGTTTTTTTCTTTTATCAATTGTAGATCAGATATTAAAATTCATATAAATTCAAATTGTCTAGTAATATGGAATATAGATGCACTAGCTCAGCTTCTAATGTCTTCCATGAACATTGTCCCTACCAGGTGCTGATTTTGCCATAATGAGCAGTATATTCTGATTGGGTTTTTTATTTGCATTTTGCTGGAAGTGTATTGATCTCCAATATCCAATCCACAATAAATATATTTGACAATTCTATTTTTCTGTAATCTATATATGGGAGAAGGAACAGGGAAAACTAACCAAGCTCTGCCATCTTCTGTCTTCTTAAGTGTCCCTACTCTGAAGAAAACTTCTTGCAATATAGAACCTTATATGTCTGTGAAGGCTCTTCAGTTCACTGATATTTTAAAGTTCTAAATCATAGACAAATTCTTCAAAAACAGAAAGGCCATTCTGCTGTCTATAAAGAATCGGTCATTCTTTCACATGAAGGGTGAATATGAGACAGAATCTGCAGCACTTACAGTATATTATTTTGAGCACAGGATGTCTACAGAATGCCAGAACAGGGTTACCTGGCTCGCAACATTCTTGTGAATTAGCACCTTCCTTATGAAATTTTTGGAAAATCTTCCTCTGTTGCAGAACTCAGGAGAACTATTATTTTGGGGAAAGAAGCTAGATAAAACACTATACTTTTGTCTACAGAGAACCAAATATACTGTATCTCATGCAAGAAGTATCTCAAACACACATTCTATGCCAATTCCTTCTATCACTAACCACAATTCCTATCTTCTACATATCCTCTTTGTAGAATTTATAGAACCATACAAACCACTACTATGAAGCATACGCATTATGCAAGATATATGCTCCAACTGTTATTATAAACCCTTTTCAGCTAAGGAAACATGAAACAACATTATCCACTTTCACTACAATTGACTTTGTTTCTTTTAATACTATAAGCACTGCATTATTGTAAAGAAGCTTACTTATTTTGGTCTTATGCTTACTCTGCATCCACTGTTTTAGTTCTCTTGCTATTGGCAATAAAGAGCAGAGCTATATTTTTGAAATTCTTTCCCCAAGATATTAAGTAATTGGCAATGCTTTAAAAATGTGCTTATCCCTTCTGTTGGTAAAATAGTTCCTTACATATGATTTTTATTATTGTTTTCTATTTCCTGTTTTTATTGTTATAGATCTTAACTGATACTTTCAGTCACTCCAAGAATCCTTTAACTTACAATGAAATAACGAATGTTAAAAAATAAACAGACTACTGTAGCTTCAGATTTTTAGGTTACAAAAAGGATAAGTAATCTGGTGCCGTTTCTGATGTTTTGGATGACCAAAATCAGGCTTACAAAATGGCCCTTGATGTGAAGAATTATGGGACTTGTACTCCAACCTGGGGAATACCAGGTTGTCCACATTCAATTCATAGAAGATTTCATATAGCAGAGGGGCGCAAAACGATGGCCCTTTTGTGATGTGCGGACTTCAACTCCCAGAATTCTTGAGCCAGGCATGTTGACTTAGGAATTCTGGGAGTTGAAAACCACAAGTCATAAAGGAGCCATCGTTCCCCAACTCTGCTCTGTAACAAAAGCATACTTTATCTACTCAGTTATTTTTATGTTGTGCAACTTAAACCAATGGTTCAAAAATAAATTAGGTGGAATAATGAACAGGGAAAAAATGGCACATTGGGGGGGGGGGAGGGAAGCATATCACAAAACAGTGCAAAGATATTTAGAGAATCACTTATTTAATGACTAAAGATATAATATCATTCAGATGTTTGTTCATGCCTAAAAGTCTAAGTCTAATTTCAATTCCCTTTTGAAAAATAATGTTCTGGTGTATCCGGCAAGGAGGCACTATTTCACTCCTCTCTCTTGCTGTAGATCTCTGATCCCTTTTTAATGTTTCCAGAAGTAGTGCTGGGTCTAATTAGGCAATTTTCCTTCCATCTCCTTTTGTTGTTTTTCCCCCTACTGCAATCCATTGTTCACAGCCCATTACAAATTCCCTTGGATTCTTTACAAGCCATGAACAAGCCCACAATGTAGCACAAGAACTCCAACTTGGAAAGTATTTTTTTTTAAAGTCTGGATTTACTCTCTTAAATCCAGCCTGAGCACATGTTCTTCATGAGTGTGAAGTTTAATCCAGAAGGCAATAAATAAAACAGAACAGCAATTAATTCTATAATTATTATATGATTATTGTTACCGTAATTTTAAGCATACGCACTGAAAATCTAATTAAAAGCCGATCCTGTCTGCAAGTTTGGTGTTTGTGCAATTCCACAGTTTGATATTAAAATAAAACATCATTACAGCTAAACTGAAGTTTTATTGTACTTAGATTTGATTTATAGCATATGGGTGTTGCTTTTTATATGTTTTACTGCACAAGGAAATCAATCTTTTCTTTAATCCTTTGTGCTTTATAAAATCCTTTTTGTATTTTAATCTTATACTTATTCTTTCCTACAGCAATTCTCTACCACAAATTAAACATAATAGAAATATTTAGAAGGCAAATATAGCTCATTTTAAATTAATCCTGTACAACCCGTGTCTCAGTTTAATCTACATTTATTAAAATACATAGAGTAAATAAAATAATGAAAAACTAATTTTTGGATTTGGAATCAATTTCAAATAATAACAGAGTTCCTAATAAAGTTTTCAACTGTATTTTTATTTTGGCTGAAATCTAAACACATTTTCTGGGAAACGTCTTTATTTCAATAGGCATATTGTCAATATGAAAATAGACATCCTTAGAAATACATATATATTTTATTTAGTTATTTATAGCCCCTCCCTATCCATATGAACTCAGAGCAGTGACTGGCATAATTCCACCTTACAACACAATTAAAAACAATCAGTATTTGGAATTATGGCCTGTGATGGACACCCCAACAACACAAACAATTATGGTTAGAAACATGTGGTTAAAGACATCTCCAAATGCCACAACTAAAATTTTAACATTGTACTTAGATTTGATTTATAGCATATGGGTGTTGCTTTTTATTTGTTTTACTGCAAAAGGAAATCAATCTTTTCTTTAATCCTTTGTGCTTTATAAAATCCTTCTCGTATTTTAATCTTATGCCTAGTCTTTCCTACAGCAATCCTTTACCACAAATTAAACATAATAGAAATATTTACAAGGCAAATATAGTTTATTTTAAATTAATCCTATACAGTTTAATCTACATTTATTAAAATACAGAGTAAATAAAAAGTTCAATCTTCTGGAAAAATCAGTGATTTATGCATGTAAATTCTACTCTGATAATATCAATGCTCTGCTAATGAATTATCTATAAAAATGTTTATTCAAACTTAGTAATTTATATAAATTAGCATTGGAACTAAATATTTCAAAGCAATGCTTATATAAATTCACAGTTTTTCAAGACAGCTGGTCAGCCAACAACAGTCTTTATACTCACTCCATTGTAGACTCCTAATATATATATAGAACCTTTGAAAGAAATTTTCCTGTATGCATGACAAAGGATTTCCAAAAGTATTAATACTGTTTTGAAAGATGCAGTTTGGAGGAAGTCAGAGAAATGAAGCTCTGTACAAGAAAAAACATTGTAAGTCATATTGAATCACATCAAAAACCTGTCACTTTCAGATTTAATTTCCATAGTATTCAGTCAGATAGCTATAGAAAATCCACAAGTGCAGAAGAAGAGCAAAGAAGTTCTTATGCCCTACCTCTCTAACTAGCTTAGAAAGATATATCACCAATAAAGGATAATATATCACCCCTTCTTTCAAATATGCTTTCTTAAATAATAGAATGATGGAGTTGGAAGGGAACTTGGAGGTCTTCTAATCTAACCCTCTGTTCAAACAGGAGACCCTACATCATTTCAAACAAATGGTTGTCCAATCACTTCTTAAAAACCTTAAAAACCTCCAGTGAAGTAGTTATTTGTCTGTAAGCCGCCCAGAGTCAAGGAAAGTGAGTGGGCGGCCATATAAATTTTCTAAACAAATAAATACATTTTATTTCCTTTCAGTTATTCCCCCCTTTTTTTCTATTCTCATTCATCTAGTCCAGAGTTATTTCTTTTAGATTTCCTAATTGATTTATTTGCTCTAATATCTCCTAATATTTATTTTTGTTACCAGTAGTGTTGGCCATTTGTTCAGTCCAACTACAGATCATTTAGAAACAATTATTGAAAACAAAATATCTACATTTTATCTACACATTTTCATAAGTACTTTTAAAAACAATCTGAAAATAGAACTCCAAATGGAATAGATCTCCAAATGGAATAGATGTAAAGGGAAGAATGAGAAACAGAAATTGTTGCTTGCTAATTGTCAATTATTAATATTTTTCTTACTTCTAGTTGCAGAGAAAATTGGGTCTTTTATTAAAGAGAATTGGAAGGAACAAGCAGCTTTAAGACTCTGTTTTGCTGAATCCAGCCAATGGGAAAAAGAAATATGTGTGTGTCAGTCTTTTAGTGTCTAAAATTTCTTTGTATAACCTCCAAATAGAAGAGACAGAATAACGTTAGATAAAACAAGCTGCAGTTTATTCAGTGACTTTCTCAACAAACTGCAACTGAAGCATGTAATGGCTTAGCAAAGCAGCTGCAAGACTCAACTGTATTTTCTTCCAAATAGCTTGTGTCCATATGAAAAATGTTTATTCCAACAGATATCAGCAACTGTAATGGGAATGTTATACATTTTACAGTCCTACAAACTAACAGTGCAACCATTCTTCTTAGCCAAATATATGATATGATTTTACAATGTTGAAAAGAAATGTGTTCCTAATCTTGCTTGGCTTTTAATATACATGTAACTAAATGCTCAACAATTATGATACATGGAATGAAAACTCATGGCCCACTCAGAAGTTCTAGTGGATTGCAACAGCACTTATTTCTCAGGACACTGTGCTTACCACCTTGGGAGTAACAATTATTGAACACAATGGGTTGTGTTTAGATAAAAAAACCTCACACGACTGATTTCTGAGATATTCTGTCCTAAACAGTAGCTATACTATTTATATTTAATAAATATAATAAATAAATAAATAAATAATTTAATAACTAAGGAGCGAACTTGGGAAATCATGTGTATTGGCACTCCCTCTAATATTCAGAAAAAATGCACAAGGTGGTTGTACCAACACTAAAGCTCCAAGTTACATCTAGAGCACAATCTCAGACTGTGTGTAGAAAGAGGAATTTTTCCTTGTCTGATAGCGAATTTAGATCAAGCGTGTTCTCCCAACTGATCAATGATAAATTGATAAATAGAATGGGATCAATTAATACATTTTTAAATCTGGTCTGTGCTTATATTAATGAACTCTAGCCATGCATACTTTCTGCACACTTTTTTCTATAGTAGAAAAAATGGGATTTTAAGACACACTGTGCCTCTATAGGAAAATATAATGGTTCATGAACATGAAACAGAAAAAAAAATTCTGCTATTATGCATCACAGTCATACTTTATTCATAAGAAGTGATGAAAAAAAATAGCTTAAATATATATTTTTTTCAAAATAATTCCAAGTTACGCTCATGTGGACACCCATATTTCTGTTTCTGGATTGTAGAAATAACAAATACACAAAGGCATGCTTACCTTTACCACAGAAATTAGATAACCACTTGTACTGAAATTTTTAAAAAGTTCAAGAAAGCTTTACCACCAAAAGATTCCTTCTTTAAGCACCGAGTGGTTGAAAAATACGGCTGCAAGCTTTAATTGAGCTAATGAGCAGATTAATTATCTAAAGCTTTAGTAGAAGATTAAAATTGGCTTCTTGGTTCAACTGTGGGATAGTAGGGAATGAAACTCAGAAGTGCCAGAAGCATAAACCCCACAGTTTGCTCATACTTATGCCAAATTTTATAGAAAAGTTTATCTTGAAATTTCCATCATAAGCTGTTTAGAACTGTGAAAACACTTGCCATTAGTACATCAAGGTAATTAAGATTTCAATTATAAATACCATTCATTCTTTCTGCCCTTCTTTTTCTCTCCACACAAATACAAACACAGTTAAATCTTATTTTTAATAGATAGGGTGGAACATGCCATTTTGTAGATCTTCACTATTATATTCCTTCATGGTCTTACATACAGCTTCCAGGTATCTTTAGTCTATAAAAAAATAATTATGACCTTTCAGTGATGAAAGGAATACGTTAAAACTAAAATTAGTGGAAGGCCAAGTTGTTCCCAATTTTCTAAACAAGGTAACATAAGCACAAGAACACAGCCAGTAGAAGTTAATTTTGAATGCACTATTCATTTGTACAATCCATCAAAATATTCACAGGAACAAAATAAAAACACACTGCATATTTAACTGTAAATAAAGTTAAAATTATTTACTTCATTATTTTAAATTAGATAGAGAGTGCTTTAATGTTTTGAAAGATTTATCTCTCAACTGAGTACCGTATACTATAAATAACGAGTATTACTGGGTGGGGGGGGAAATCTATGCAATTGCCGTCATCATTGAAAATATCAGAATATGAAACACACACCTCTCTCACACCCACAACTGATGATATTCGCAAAGAATGAACTATATAAGAACAAGAATCTTTAATATGGAGAATTTGGCCAGTTCAGGTCACTGAAGAACTGGGGGCCTTCAACGTGAGTTCAGTATTAGCAAACAGGCTGGTCTGGCTTCAAAATCAGGTAAAGGTAAGGTAAGGTATGCTATGGTATCACCTCCAGACTAGCTTTAACATTCTAGTGTCATGGAAGTGAGCAAAATGTCTTTACAAAGGAGGGGAAAGAGAAAAGAAATTCAATTTTCTTAAGCTTGTAAAAGCTTAGCTTTGAAATAGCAGCCCTGAATTGACATACATTCTGCATGTCTGTAGCTCTATCATGGTAAGAAAGTTCTTTTGCATTACTTTGCTACAGTGGGAAATTCCAGCTTATTCAGAAACATCCTTTGTATGTTTCCCCAAAATTACTTATTGCCTTTAAGTTCACCTACTATAGTTATCTTTGTAGGAGTAAAGCTTATTGTTTGCATGACATTTAACTCCAAGCAGATGTCCTACTCAGGCTTACAATAAAATCATTTTTAGGTAACTTATCAGTATGTGGTAAAATGGAAAAAATATGACCCAGTATACTTGTACTATTTTCTAGATAAAAAAGATTTAAAAATAGTTTTGGTCACTAATTGACTTAGAAATTAGGCAGACTTCCCATTTAGTATGAGGTTATAGCATAATATATTAAAGTACTCTTGATAGTTCTCTTATTACAGTATCTACAATATAAGTATACGGTATACATTTTCAAAACTCCAGTCTTGATAAACATAATTTTAAGAATATGTTCCATGGTATATGGGGCAGAATGAATTATTAATTTACAAAGTTACCAAAAAAAGAAAACATGAAAATGATTACATTAATAAATTTACTAAATGACTTTGATCTTTTAGAAATATTTGTACGCGTTTCCCAAAGTTATTGCATAAACTGAACATTTATTTATGTTGCAAATGGTAGCATTAGTCAGAAATTTGGATGTGAAAAGTGATTCAGAGAAAGACAACTGATCAAAACTGACATTACAGATTTTTAAGTCATAAAAATAAATAAGAAGAAAATATACACACATTCATTCATTCATTCGTTCATTCATTCATTCATTCATTTGCTCATTCATTCATTGATACAAATAAGTGAAAAATTATTGATGGTACCAATAACCGACAAAGTTACTTCTGAAACCATACAAATATTATCCCGTAAATCCAAAGAAAATAGTTATCTTCTTGTCTTGCTTTTCAGTTTGCACTTAATAAAGACAACCCAACCCAACAGATAATATTCCAGGGGCTCCAGGCTAAACAGGAAAAATCCTCGGTGAAGAATGCATAGATCTGCCCCACCCAGCACATTTGGTGATTTGTGGGCAACTGCCCCTCTCTCTCTACATACACAGCACGGTTTCCTAGACTACTACTTCTCTTCCATCATGCCATATGAGAGAAGATATGAAAAGACTCTTCACTTTATTTTGCCATTACTTGAAACAGAAAGAAGGTCTGCAATAAATACTCTTTAGAACCCAACACACTTCCCATTCCTGCTAGGTGGAAGATAAGCAAAATAGCTCAGGTTCCTACAGTTAGCTTCACACCACGAACGAGCAGATATGAGCCTGTGTGGTATTGAGCACAGATTCTTTAGTTATGCCAAGTGAATACATTAAAGAATTTAGCTGTACATTACCTCAGGGCACCCAGCTCACAAACTTTGATGTTGTTTCATCTGCCCATTCTATGACTGTTTCCTCTTTTTTTTTTGGCCATAGTACCAATTAAAATAGTAAGATAACCACAAACATTTCTAACATGCCTCACCCCTCTTCTTTCTTTGCAATACTTGGTTACCACCACCTTCAAAACATGGAACAATCTTATACTCCTTTTGAATTCTGAAAGTTAATAGTAGCACCTCTTGATAGTTAGCGTAGTTTTTTTTTAAAGTGTCTTAGAAGGTCTAAGAATAAATACTGTATGTTTTCACAGAGGAACAAATAGATTCTTCATAACATTTTCCCTACTTTTATTACAAAGGTTTCATCAAAAGTTGCAAGGCTCACCTTTCTATAGGAAATGTGCTGTTCTTTAAATACTGCATGCCCTTTAAATAGTGATACAGAAGGTCCTGACAAAGGTACTTCTTAAAGATGTGGGGAGGGTGATTAGCCTAGAGGATATTTAATAAGGATTAGATAAATTTATAGAGCACAAATCAAACTGTATCATTAGCTAGGAACAATAAATAGAAACCGCACACTCAGATGTAAAAACACTTGATAAAGAATGCAGGGAAGGTTTATTACCTTGTTATTATGTACTGCTTGTATTTGTCCTAAAATCACTTTTGGAAGTAAGAATATTACATTTTTCTTGATTTCAAGCCTGCTTGGTTTCAAGAATGAAAAAAATATATACACCAAGTCAGAAACAACAGTTCAAACAAATACTAGAAGACTGTACTAACAATAGAATGAGATTCAAGAAGAAAAGTAAGAAAGGACTAGGTTTCAAGGCTTTCAACTCTGAAAGAGTTGTGTTGATAGTTTTGTTCAATGCCTGGAGTATTGGGTTATGTCTGTGTGTCTATATATGTGATTAATTAGGATCATAGAAAGGGTTTTTGTTTATCCTAATGACCCCAGCACTTTTAACATTACATAAATCACAGACCTGAAAAGCTTTTCACATTCTGGACCCCAATTCCAATGTATGATAAGTTATCAGCAGAGCTTTCAGCTTCCCAGATAGGGAAAGGCTGACTAAGAAATTAAGCTCAGCCTATGCACACAAACTTTATTTCTTAAGAACTGTTGCTAATTGGCCTCCAACGGTTTCCAAGAGATTGCTGATTTAATTTCTTTTGCTTTTACTTAGAATTATTTCTCAGCATACAAAAAACCTACCTGTTCTATGTCTACATGACAGACAGGCAGACAGACACCAGAAATAAAACATCAAAGCCTGGAACAACAGAATAATGACACCCTCTGACACTGGCTCACTAACTTTATCACTGATGAGCATAGAACTTAGGTAGTTCTTTATTGATTTAAGATGGATGATAATTATTTTTATGTATATCTGGATGTACCATCAAAGCTGACACCAGCCATAGTATATAAAAACAAAGAAGTAGTGTAAGATCGGAAGACCTGGCCCATAGAATTGCCAAGAGTCAGAAATGATTGAATGAACATCATCATCATCATTATCATCAACTGGATGATAGGAGCCCTTTCAGAGCAATCTCAGAAGACTTTCATAGCTGCTACTTCAAAGACAATGTTCTATAATACAGAGTCACAGAGTCCCAAGCGCAAGTCTACAAAGCTGACTTTGGGCCAGATACATACTTCTGACCAACCAATCTCACAGGGTTGGGGGAATGGACGGACGGACAAAGGAGGTGCTATGTACATTAGTATCAATCGAAGACCAACAAATACATTTAGTGACTGTTCAAGGTTACCACGGCACTGAAAAAAGTAACTTATGACCATGGTGGGATTCAAATAATTTAACAACCGGTTCTCTGCCCTAATGACCAGCTGGGTAGGTGTGGCTCAGTGGTCATGTGACTGTGTGGGCGTGGCCAATTCAACATCACTCACGTCTATGGGCAAAGCTCCTTAGCTGTTACAATGTAATAAAGGTTAACCAGAGAGGCAGTTTCTGTAAGCAGGGCAAGAAAGATTAGGCTCGAAACAACACCAGAATGTTTCTTTCTTGCCTTCCTTACAGGATTAGCCCTGTAAAGTGGAAAAAAAACCAAAATAAGATTTCTTTTAACAACCGGTTCTCCTGAATAGGTGCGAACTGGCTGAATCCCACCACTGCTTATGACCAATTTTCACAGTTACGACCTTTGCAGTGTCCCCATGATCATGTGACCAAAATTCAGATGCTTGGCAGGTGTTTCATATTATGACCACTGCAGTGCCCCAGGGCCATGTGATCCCCTTTTGCAACTTTCTGATGAGCAAAGTCAATGGGGCGGTATACAAATTTAAATATTAAATTAAATTATTAAATTAAATGGGGAAGCCAGATTCACTTAACAACCAGGTTACTAACTTATCAGCTTCAGTGATTCACTTAACAACTGAGGCAAGAAAGGTCGTAAAATGGGGTAAAACTCACTTAACAAATGTTTCACTTAAAAACAGAAATTTTGGGCTCAATTGTGGTCAGTTGAGGACTACCTGTAAGTTGAGGACTACCTGTAAATGAACAGAACATTTCCAATTAGTTACATAGAGTTCTGTAGATACAATAGGTAATGGGATCAAAGAGCAAATATTTTTGTATCTCTTTGCTGCCATCTGGTGGTTATGAGATTTTTGCAACCCAGATCTGGTAATTCTAACTTAGATGAACTGTATTTTTTTTTTAATATTATATGGTGTTGTCCCAGATTTAAGTTAATAAAATTCAAAGTACTATCTATGCGTTTGTATATACATGTATTTTAATGTCCCAGCCAATGATTCTCCTGATGGGTAGCTATAACAACAATCTCTTTGAACATCAAAGGAACCCTCCTTAGTTTGAGTAAGAATTCCAGTTTATTACATTATAAGGGTGGGGTTTATTTTTCTTTTCTGTTCATTTGGGACATTGCAATACACTAATACATAGCCTTAGGATAGCCTTGAAAAGTAAGAGTAACACGTTTTGTTACATTTGGGATATTTTGTTGTGATTTATATAATACAGTAGGTTACTTCAGCTTTGCTACTTAATTATTTATGTGTTGTCTGGGGATACAAAATATTTTAAATATAAAAATATTCCTATATTTTTCTGATAATTTTTAATAATAATTTGTATTCCTTTATTCCAATAAAAATATGAATTGGAAGAAATTATAAGATAATACTTATTACAACTCATTACAATAATTAGTAATGCTAAATTCTTTTTATCAAAATTCTACATGTTTCAAGTCTGGCATATTAGGAAGATTTGCAATACAAGACCCATTTTGCTCATTATTCATTAAGATAAAGGTACATTCTGAGATAATCCCAATTTTAAAATACCAGTTAAATCTTTGAACTAATAGGATTGTTAATATTTTAGGTCATCTTACTGCCATTTTCAAATACCAAATTTAAAAGCCTTGAATTACTAATAACCCCAAAGCATGTATGCAATTATTCTAAGTCTACAGTTCTTTTTAAAGATAGGCAACGAGTATCATTAAGTATCAGATATTTACAAGAACTTTGAAATAAAGAGATGGAATATTGCATATTAACAGTACAGTGGTTTAGGTTTTTAAAGAATATTAAGATTAAGTTAAGATGATACTAATTCAATAAATGTTTTTCTCATGATTGTTGACATGATTGTTCTGATTGTTGCAACAATCAGAACAATCACTAGATGGCAACAAAGAATACAGGAACTAGTCTTTGCTATCATCCATATTCATGTGGATTTCTGTACCTCTATTCTGGTAGCCCTAAGTAAGCCCTCTATTAATATTATGTTTTTGGCAGTAGCATTTTCATTGTATGGCTAAATGGTCAACAATTCAGCCATACCTTTACATTTCATTTACTGTATATTATTGTGCAGAATAATTTGGATCTGCCTAATGCTTTTTCCTTCTTAATCCCTCCTACTATCATTTGTCTTAGTTAATGGATATCTAGTGATGTATGTCACTATCCTGTCAGAGCTGAAGAAGTTTCTTGGATGAGAAGCAAAATATCTTTTTTTAAAAAAAAGTCCACTTATATACTACTTTTCATCTGTAAATTACTGAGATTGTCCTCATGTTACAGGTGATCCTCAGTGATGTCCATTCATTTAATGACCATTTGAAGTTACGATGGTGGTGAAAAATGATACTTGCAATTGGTCCTCACACTTATAACTACTGCAGTGTCCTCGCAGTCACGTGATCAAAATCCAGGTTGCTTGGCAACCAGCATGAATTTAAAATGGTTGTTACAATGTCCCAGGGTCACATGATCGCTATTTGTGACCTGCAAAGTAAATGGAGGAAACTGGATACTCTTAACCACCACAGTGACTACAACCAAAAAAGTCATAAAATCGGATGCAACTCATTTAATGACCATGGTAGAAATGCTGCCAATTGTGATCATCAGCTGAGGACTACCTGTAACTATATCATATAGAGCAGGATTGTCAAACTCGTGGTGTCACATGACGTATCACAACTTTTTCCCCCTTCACTAAACTGGGGGTGGGCGTGGCCAGTGTGTGAGGCATCTGGCCCACGGACCGCGAGTTTGACACCCCTGATATAAAGAGTTAGATCTAAATCATTCTAAAATGTAAAATATAACTCCAACCTCAGTATTTAACCGCAATGAATGAATGAATAGCAATGCTCTGTTCTTCATTACAAAGTGTCATTAAGGGGAGAGAAAAATTCCTGGAGAAGCCATGGAAGGAAAGCCTACACTGAATTCTTTGTTTGACAGCAGCTGTCAGTTCCCCAGGTTCCCACCCATGTCCTGAACATATAGTTATTTTGCACACACAAAGGGCAAAAAAACGAAAGAAAAGACAACCTTTGTGTCAACATATGACTGTCAGCAGCCACTTGCAAAACAGCCATGTCTGTCTCTCCCAGATGAATCAGGTGCCTCCTTCTCCCTTACCTGCCTGATCCTTGAAAGCAAAGCTATCCAAAAATGAAGAAGTCACCACAAGGAGAATCTTAAAAATGATTGGAAATCACATATGTTATTTACTACTGTACAACCTTGTGCAGATACTAGTTGCTTTAAAAAGAGTGGTGGGTAGTCTGCACTCATATTGAGCTACAGCATGATAAAAAAGATGTTGAAATTTTGGGGAGAAAAGTGCAGAGAAGAGCAACTACAATGATTAAAGGATGCTAAAACATGAAGAATGGTTGCAGGAACTGGATATGTCTAGTCTAAAGAAGGACTAGGAGCACATGATAGCAACATTCCAGTATCTGAGGGGCTGCCACAAAGAAGAGGGTCAACTTATTTTCCAAAGCACCAGAGGGCGGGAGAAGAAAGAATGGATGGAAACTAATCAAGGAGAGAAACAACTTGGAATTAAGAAGAAACTTCCTAACAGTGAGAACAATTAGCCAATGGAACAGCTTGCCTTCAGAAGTTGTGGGTGCTTCATCACTGGAGGGTTTTAAGAAGACACTAGACATTCACTTGTCTTAAATGTATAGTCTCCTATTTGAGCTGGGAGTTGGACTAGGAGACCTCCAAGGTCCCTTCTGAATTAAATTGAATTAAAATAGATATGGACCTGGGCTTATAGTCAGGTATTTCTGCTGACTGCTCCGTTCCCAAGATCCTGTTTCTCCCCAAAGCAGATAAAACAGTCAGAAAGTAAACCAGAGACAGAAAGGTTGAATCCAGAAGAGAAAAAAATAATGGTCAAAGATAATGACCTCACCCATTTCTCATTTCTGTCTTTCCGTCACCTTAATTCTAAATGTGGACTTTAATCATCCTCTCCTATTTCAAATTAAAGCCATTTTTATTTTGAGGTTTAACTGCTCCATCTTTCCATAGAACCAGCAATCACAGCATAAACTTCTTAACTTCTTAAGAGTTTTAATTCTTTAAAACACTATTTTTTTCCATTCTGGATACATTTAAAATGTCTACAGAAAGAATATTGTTCTTTAGAAATAATTGGGAGGTGCAATAGCTAGTAGTTGTGAAGGAGTACCAACGTTTCTAGAGTTATTTTTACAAAACTATTATATAAGATCCCTGGCAGAGATAAAGTAATGAAAAAGAAGTAATAGCTGCCCATGGAAAATTTAGGAACTCAGCAAAAACCAAAATGCTGAATTTAGGAGGTGGAATCTTGTTTAAAAGGCACAAATAGAAAGAAACCTACTAAATATTTTACAAGACAAAACCATGTAGAGGTGACTCAATGGAGAACTGATTATCTTTGATAGCATCAAGCCACCAGTGTAGTAAGCTTGTTAAATTTGAAATAGCAAATATTCAGCAACAAGTCGTAGAAGAGTGAAAAATTGTTTGGAATGAGGCGTTTGAGAAGATATGTAAATATCTTGTAGTAAAAGACAAGGGTGATGTGCTTGCATGTTGCAAAATGAAATTACAGGATTATCAGAGATCAGTCAACAGAAATAGTATTTTTATTTACTTGGTGTCAAGTAAATTGCTTTTTGAAACAGCTTACAGTTTCAACTGCAAGGCTCAAAAGTCATGTGGGATCGAATTTCATTTATACATAACACAAGTGAAGTATTTTTTCCCCCTTGAATTAGACCACTTCAGAAAACACATGTGCATATAATGGGGGGGGGGCAGTTCATGAGATTCCCCACTCACTCACAATATCCCTAGCAAATGCTTTCAGGTGGGCTGGATACTACCACTGCTTTTAAAAATCTTAGCAGATGCATCTGTTAGTTCATATACTCTGCTGGTCTTGTCTGCAGTTCTTCCCTGCTGCATATACTCCTAGTGGAACACACACATTCAGCCTAGATAAAGTATACTTAATCTTTAAACATGTGATATATATCTTGATAGATGGCATGCAAGCTTCTTAATACAAAGCATAACAAGAAAAGGGAAATGCTTCCTTAACACCTCACTTTCATGCCAAACTTTTTAGACAAAAACGCCCTACATTTTTTAACATTGCTCTTGTATAATTCCGCAAAATGTTATTACACTATAAATGCATTCCATTTACTCTATCCATTTCACTTCTGGTCACAAGCTAATAATTTTTTCCCTCTCTCTCTCTCTCTCTAAAATGCACACAAGCTGCTTGGCACATGTGCACAGCAAATGGAATATGAACTTCACTTAACAGCCTCATTTATTCCTGATGGTTTAAATTATTTCATCACAATTAATGACACCCCCCCAGCTTCCTGTGCAGTGCTGCCAGATGTTCAGAGACCACAAAGCCACTCGATTCTTTGACGGCTTGTGACAAGTTGTCCTCTGAAGGACATTCCCTAGGTGCTGGTTCCGGATGACACTCCCACTGTTTTGTGTCTCTCACTAACTCCCTGAGTCACAATGGCAAGAAGTGTAGGGAAGCATGAGAAATCCAGAATTGCTTTATTAAGGCCACATTATGTGAAGTGTTTTGAATAGGAAGGAGCTCTTGCCTTGTGGGACAGGGGCTTCAGACTTGCAGAGGGAGAACAGAGCCAAACGTTGTTGTTGACCTTCAAATATTCTACTTTTTATCACAGCATCCGCTGTGTGCTTAGAAGGAAAAGTGATTTCAGAATGGGCTGCTCGTCCGCAAATCACAGAGACACCCCCCCCCCACTTGAACATTTTCAGTGTCCTGTGACTTCAATAATTCACTATTCCTGCACATAAACATTGAATGATCCAGCTATGATTTATACTCTAGGGAATTTACAGTATGTTATCTTATTCTGAAGGGGCTACTGCTGAAAAAGTAATAGTCCCAGGTGCATATTGGGATTCTTTCTATGTTCTTGGCACTTGCATGAAGCAATCTAATATGTGAAGAGCCTATTCCAAATGGCACTCATTCTCCCAACAATAATAATTAAAAAAATCAATCAAATACGTGATACTATGCTATCCTACAATACTATACCACACTTGCTCTCTTGTCTGCCTATCCTGAAGTTTTTAAGATCCATGACAAGAATATTTTCTTCTCATCTTTATGTTGCTTTTTTATTGTTTTCTACATTTTTATGAATTATATATATTTTAGCTATGTAAAAATAGAACTGATTTGAAGTTTAAAAACACACAAAAGTATTTATCAAACTAATTTTAGAGCAGATAAGAAAAAGTAAATAACATGCATTTATATAAAGCTAGAGATATAGTTCCCCTAACTTTTCTCTAAAACTTGGCTGAAAATAGAAGACAGTTTTGCTCAGCCAAACTTAATAGAAAAACCCAGAGGCCACCCTACTGAACAGACTAAAAATAAAATGTAATTTTTTTAAAAAAAAAATATTTTATAGAAAAAATTGAATGGTAAAACTATCAGTATAAACAATTCCCTTGTTTCCTCCCAATTCTGTGCCTGGCTATTTATTATTATATAAAGGAATACCGAGCCATTCACATTGCTAAAAATAATCATCTTTGAAACAACAGGAACAAAAAAACCTTCTATTTTAAATTAGGGAAGTCTTTACTCCTCATCAATGTTTAGAAATATTTGATATTGTTTCAGTTTGGCTAAGCTTTTATTGTAATTTGCTCAATACAGCTGGTCCTTAACTTATCCATTAGTTTAACTGTTTAACGACAGTTTGAAGTTTACCTCAGAAAAAGTGACCCATCCTTAGAGTTACCACACTGCACCATTCCCCAGTCACGTGATCACAACTGAGGCACTTTGCAACCAGGTTGTGTTTACAACGATTGCAGTGTCTTGCAGTTACGTGATCACGATTTGCAAACTTGGCAGATAGCAAGCAAAGTCAATTGGAAAAGTTAGATTCACTTAACAACTGTGTGATTCATTTTATGACCATGAGATTTGCTTAATTAATGCCAATAGTGATTAATTTAACAAATGATAAAATTGAGTTCAGTCATGTGATGTCTCACTTAATGAACACATCCCAGTTGTGATCATAAGCGAAGGACTACCTGTATTTCAACAGTCATTAAAAATAATTTAGTGGAGCTTATTAATAAACATGCTACACTTGCAAGAGTAAAATGTGTTTTGATAAGTCTGATAGCCATACAAACTGAGTACATTACATACTTCCAGCACTCAGTTCGTTATCTAGAGGCATATACTATTAATATATTATGCAAATATTAAAATAACAAAAAGTAAAATTAAATTAAATCAAACAAAACGTAAGTTTAGTTATCTTAAAAGCATATAATTAAAAGAACTGTTTTTCCCCACAATGCTGGATATCTGCAGGGGTCCATCTCTCAAAAATGTTTTACCTGTTTGATATAGAGAGTCTGGATTGGTGGGGAAGGGATGTGGAAAAGGACCATGAGTAAGCTTTAAACTCTCATGTAGGGATATATTGCTTGTGTGTCCCTGGCAGATGTGGAAAGCAGATGAAATGGGCAGGGGAGAATCAAATATCCCATCACTGCAGGTTTGCTGAGAGGAGAGAGCACTGCAAAGATCTCACATCTGGCAATCATTTGTCAATAGCTAGAAAAAGAGCGGCAGGAAACTTTTTGGCTCTTGTGGAAGATGAAAAAACAAAAGCCATGCATCTCTCTCTCTCTCTCTCTCTCTCTCTCTCTCTCTCTCTCTCTCTCTCTCTCTCACACACACACACACACACACACACACACACACACACACACACACAGCACTAATACAATGGCTGCAAGATTAATTGTACTCACCAAACTTTTCTTTTCTTAGAGAAAAGTATGTGTGTACTCAATATGTACTCTTTCTTTGGTTATTGTTGACTAGTTAACATTTCAGAGTGTATATATACTTGGGTTTTTTTTCCCCCTTCCAAATGAATCCTAGGGCCTATATTTGAAAATCAGAATCGTTCAAGCATTGCCTGGTATTTTTGCGTAGAGAATCTTGTGGTTCAATCAATAAACAGAATTAAAATGAGAAACACTGCAATATCTAAGGCAGTAATCTTCTGAACAAGTTTCAAATTTTAAAAGAGCAGATAAAAGGGAAATACAGATGCTGATACCATTGACCCTGCGAGATTAGGAGTACCTAAAATCAGCTAATTCTAGGAAAAGAGAGCGAGACTTCTTCTCAGGAGAAATAAGAATTCCATTGGGAGTGAATTTGGAAGTTTGGGATCTGAAGCAGTGTAACCCTTCTTTTGGGTTGCTTTTAGGTTAGAAATTTACACTAAAGAAATACAATTAAACCTTTACTAGCATTCTTTATTTTTTTCCAAAGCAAAGCTCCATAAAAAATCCTTTTTACACACACACACACACAAAGAGGGAGTAATTTCTATGTTTTAGAATCTATTTTGTTCATTTGACAAAACCATAAATTAGAGATAGATATACATAAACCTTTTGCACATTATGAGATGTACGTAATTATATATTTTCTAGAATTTTTAAAAAAATCTATAATGGAAAAAAATGTCACCTCTAAATTGACATGTCTTGCTAACACCAAAACGGATTTTTGTACTTTACTCTGACCCTTTTAAAATTTCTGGGATTAAAAAGATATACTAAGGGTTTCTTTATTTATTAGAATTGTGTAGCTAGCTATTTTTTCACTCACTGTCTAAAAACAGCAGTACCTTCATTGAGTATATCTGTCTCTCTCTCTCTCTATATATATATATATATACATATTTATTTTCAAGAATAGTTTTTAATTTTCAGAATTATAGAACAAATAGCAGTAAGAATTTCCATGCTTAGTTTGTACCTACAAGATTTGCATACAAAAATACCTAATGTATAGTACTCTCATCTTAGCATGGAGAATACAAAGATGACGTTCATTCACAATGATTATGTGGAAAGTTAAAGAATCTGAGGAAAAATGTACCTGAGGTTAATTTTGTGAAAGAAATTTGTTGATTGTTGAATTAGCTGGCAAACTCATAATGGCTAGAATCTATTAGGGGCAATATATTTTACAAATAATTAATTACTATAAAAATTCCATTATAGCCAGAATAGTTAAATAATTACAGTAAGCAGCATTTCATCTAAGCGTTATGGATATTTGTATTTGCATCTCAATATATCTAAGGGAGAATAGAAAGCAATATCAGGACAGTAATTCCTGCCTTAGAAACATCATAATATATTTCATAGAAATATCGGAGTATTGCTGATTCATCCCTTTTTCAATAAATGACCTAAACATTCCTGTGGTGGAATCTATCAAATTAAAATGGAATTTAATATTATTAACTAAACAAATAATGAGAATTAATTGCCAGAGACTGAATACAAGTAAGAGGAACATATTCTATAAAAAAATCTTACAGCCATGGTGGTATTCTTAGATTTGAACATGCAATATTCCCACTGATCATGCAAAATTTTAAGTATCTAAATAAAAGCCTGCTTTTCACCACTTTTAACTTAGATAACTCTAGATTATACCAGATTTCCATCTGAAATAGATATGTTTGTTCTTATCAAATATTGACAGAAATAAAACAGATAAAAGCAGTTATCTGATCAAATAGATGTGGTTGGGAAGAACAAGAGATATTTATGTGTTATGCTTTAATTAAATCCTGATTTTCTATCTGTTATTTTAAACAATTTCGGCAACAATTAGTTTTATGTTGGTGAGCTTGCAAGATGTATCTGCTACATTCACATTTTACATTTTTGAGTGACAATTTTAAATAATGTAAAAATAATTTTACATTATTTTGTTTAGTGTTAAATTCTCATTGTTAAAAATTATTTAAGAAATTAATTTACATATTAACCATTTCTCCACACTAGCAAATTAAGAACCCTAACCTTAAGAAAAATTTATTAAATTGTCTTTGACTTTACAAAAAACAAATTCGAATGTCATGGTCAATTAAGTATTTGAATATTCTAATTCATTAAATATTGTAGTTAAATTGAGCAAGGAATTTCAGTGGTCTTCTACTGTTTTAATATCATAGAAACCAAATGACTACGAATACCAATAAAGAACTCTTTTCCTGAACCACAATTACAAGTGTTTATTCTTACAAATTTTCATACAAATTGCTACCATATTTGTTTTGCCATTATATAAACATCTATTAATATAAACAAATAATTTACTGTACTGCAATGCATATGCAACTATCTAAAGCACTATAAATGATACCATGGTCTTGCTCCACTTAATTCCATGGATGGGACATCTTTGGGAGGGATGAAGGACAAATGTCATTTTGAGGATAGGTCTTGAATTCCATGCAAAAATTGATTGGGGGTAGAAGAGTACGTGTGGTTACATTGTTCACTCTACCCTTCTCTAATGTCTGTTCTCCAAGGATTCCAACTCCCTGCAATTCTCAAATGGAGATTCTAACTCAAAGTTCCTCATCTGGAAGAAATTATGTTGCAGAAATTTACTTGAAAGATTCATTACTTTCTTTTCATGCATCTGTCAATCTCTAAGATTATGTTGATTTTCTTGATAGTATAACCCAACTTTCCAGGACCACATCCAGGTGGCACCCAGAAACCTTATTATCAAATAATCGTTTTAGTGTAATAAATTAGAACTCGGTACATATTGGTTAATATATGAACTCTCTTCAATATTTAAATGAATGAACACAGCAATAAAATGAAACTTAGCTTTTTGTCCTCGCCCTATCTATTATTATTTTTAGAGTATGGATCTAGATCTCTGCTGGGAAATGTTGTACCTCCTGGTTTTACAGGTTATTGCAAGAACTACAATAAAGTGGAAATGCCTACTACAGGGTGACTTTGCAATGTCAAGCATGTAATTAAATACAGACTTAGTTCAGGCATGCACAGTGATTCAGTATTACCCATAGTTAATATGAACATTCCCTGTGCAATATGTTGGGCCACACTGACGACAACATAGCACATAGTTACAAACTGAACACTGAGGACATGATGAAAGCTGGTCTTAACGTTTAAAAAATGCAAATATAACAAACTACATGATGGCAATGAGATGTAATGAAAGAAAAGCGAGAGAAAGTACTGTATTAAGACTGAGTTGAGATCCGGAAATCCCCCAAAACTGAACATAATTGCAAAGCTACAACAAATATAATTTCGAAAAGATAGTGTAAAATATCACTGAGTAAGATCAGTTTCCTTTCTGCCTTTGTTCCTATACCCAAAATGATTGTTTTGTACTTAAGAGTTTTTGAACCTTTTATTTACTGCAGTACCAAGCTGAGCTGAGCTGAGCTGATCTTGAAAAGCCAAGAAGATTTAGAACTGATTAATATTTGGAAGGGAGACCACCAGGAAATAAAAGAGTCAGCCTATAGTATCTTCAAGTATCTTGGCATCAAGCCACTGCAAGCCACCCAATGTCAAGAAACTAATCAGCTTGACTCAAAGAAAAATTTATTTTTAAACTACATATATAATAAATGTGGAGTTTTAGCTTCCTTTCCCACATTTTTCCTTGAGCGAATGAAAATGAATTGTAAGAGCTAAGTGGAATAGGGCAATTTACACGCCCCCCGCCCCCCCACACACACATTCATGCCCCCATTTCTCCTGACTTAGTGTTTTTGTAGCTATTGCTAATTTTTTGATACATTGTGTTTCCATTAAGTCCAGTGACCACAGCATCCGGAACAATAAGTGTTCTTACAATAAAGGGACTTTTCAAGAAATTACTCCCACTCTACTTATATTCAAGCTTCTCTGTTCAATCTCAGCACAAAGTGGCATGGCACAGCTTATTGGGCTGTTACTTCCCAGAACCCTTCTTCCAAGTGGATAGCAGTCCTATTGACCCCTTCTAATGGCCTCAAACTTCTAGTGCCTCAAACAGCTCTGAACACTTACTTCTAACATCTAGCAAGAAGTCTTCTCCCTTCATATCTGCTCTTTTATTCAAAGCTTCCTCAAAGGATGCTTTGCAATGCCTGGTCCCCTGTACCAAACATTTATTTCCAACAACTTTTTAAAGCAATTGCATCTTTCGTTAGGTTCCTGAGATTCATCTGAGCTGTCCTTGGTTGCACATGCATATGGAATGCAGACCCACTTCATTCTGCAGGGGAGAAAGTAAAGCAAAATGCTTCTGAAGCAGGTTTGCCAAAGAGGTGTGGCTAGTTAACTAGTTCAATCAATCAATCAATCAATCAATCAATCAATCAATCAATGGATTTGAGTGCTTTGTACTGTCCTACTGTTTGCGATTGCCATCTTTTTGGGTAAAATACTGCTTTGCCTCACAAAGCAACTTTAGTTAAGTTTGAGATTCATCTGAATGTGGTGCCACAGCCCTATAATCTAGACATATCCTTATAGGAAAAAGGGGCAGCATAAAATTTTACTAAACAAATAAACTAGAGAAAATTAGAGAAATCAGTAAAAACAAAATGCTTGAAGCACACTTTTCAGCTTTTCTTCATTTCCTTTATTTGACTTGTAAAATTTTTACCTATCAATATTAGCAGCAATATTCTCATCAGAGTAAACTTTACTAATAAACTCTGTGTGGTATTCTTGCAACAACCTGATGATGTCTTTCCACACGAGAGGTATTCCCTATCCCAGTCTTATTGCTGTTATTCATATTCTCTCTTTTGACAAAACACTTCGAGGAAGTACAAGCAGTATCCACCCAAAGAGAAAACACTACAAATTGCTTGAAGTTTGAAGAATCAGATTAAAGAATTATCTATGTCACATCATTACGTTACACCTAAACTGTCATTTAAATTTAAGAGTGTTTAAAAGATTGGGAAATGTAGTTATTGAAAGGAATGCTTGCGAAAAAGCCTGAGTCCTGTGCTACTTTGGGAAGCGTTAGGCTTCTTTTCTCCAATGCTTTGCTTCTGCCTTGGATTAATTCTGATTAAAATTCTGTTTTGACAGGGATGGAGGGAAGAAATGCATCAAGTGCTTGGCTGACCATAACATAAGCAGCAATAGTACAATGTGACCATTCTTTATCAATCTCCTAGAAACATAATTTTCTGTGGTACCTCATCCAGAGTCCCTGGAGGCTTTCAAAGTGAGGTAAAATTCTTTGGGGAAAGAAATTATTAGCATTTGGTAATACTGATCACATCAGTGAAATATCACAGGCAAATATACATTATGCTTCTTTTCAATCTCTCCTTATAACGTTACACTATACATTTGATACCACATTTTATTTATTTATTATTTTTATAAATAATTTAAGATGGAGAGCATACCTCCTCCATCTCCCTCCTATTTTCCCTACAAAGCAATTATGTAATTTGAATTGAACTGAAAAAGAGTGACTGGCCAAAAGTCACCAAGCTAGCTTTTATGCCCAAGATGGCCAGCCATGAATATTTCCTGTTTGAAGTTTCAGATGCTGTAAAGATTTTTAATATTTTCAAAAACGGTGTAGAAATTGAACTTGTATTAGTTTTAATTAACGGATTTCTACCTGGGTTTATTTGGCAATGTTCTTCTGCATGACAGCTAGCATACCTTATAATCACAACTTCTCTTTCTTTGTAATGAGATATTATTATCTCTTTTATTCATTAAATATGAAACTCAGTCAACTGAACATTTAAAAATGTGTCACAAATACGATTGACTGGTGCTAATGGTTGATACGGGTTGCTGCCAGCATCCTAGGTATCAACCAAGTATCTTCTTAAAATATATGATGTTCCGAGTAGCGCAGTTTTTTGCAGTTCCTCTGGTGTTATTGCAGGAAGCTGCAATTTGTTGATGTATCTTATAAAATTCTTGGACATGGCACTAAGCTGACAATGGGTATCATTTTTACATGTTTCATCCATAATCGCGTAGTTTCAATGGTCAGGCTGCAATATTTTGTGATTTTTTCCAGTTCTTTTTCTTCGACTCTGGTGTCTCCTGGTACAGCGATATCAATAAACTGTATGCTTCGGCCAGTGGTGGGATTCAACTAATTTAACAACCGGTTCTCTCCCTAATGATTTCTTCCAACAACCGGTTCAGAAAACTGCTCAGAAATTTAACAACCGGTTCTCCCGAAGTGGTGCGAACTGGCTGAATCCCACCACTGGCTTCGGCCCTCGACAACTGTGATATCTGGCATCCTATGTTCCAAATGACAACCTGTCTGTATTCAAAAGTTCCACCAGATCTTCACTGTCTCATTTTTGATAACTTTTTCCACTTTGTGCTCCCATGACTTTTCAGATACAGGTATGTCATATTTTTAACATAATGACCAGATATTATTATTATTATTATTATTATTATTATTATTATTATTATTATTATTATTATTAAACAGTCATGGGTGGAAAGATTCTAAAAACTCACCTTTGCCTCTCTTATCGTTCCATGTTCAATAGATAAAAGGCAATTCAAATTGAAACTTATAATTGTCCTGCTTTGAAAGTATATAGCAAAATACAATTTGAAGGCAGGTACTTGAAATATATTACACTACTCTATGTTTACATCACATTATGATATTTCAAAAATTTGGGCCATCTGACATACATATGTGAAGCTAAAGAATAAAAATATAAAACAATATCAGGACTGACATATTTCAGCTTTCAAGATTAGGTAATGTTTCTTTGATCAGAAAACATATTTTGTTCATTAAAGCTGATGGAGGGAGGGAGGGAGGGAGGGAGGAAGGAAGGAAGGAAGGACGCATTTTGAAGCAAATGGTAAATATATTTGCAGAATTTTTTGTTCTTTAGTATTTGGATTAGATTGTACTTACTGGCATGTTACCATTGTTTAGAAGGTATTCTAGTTCAAATCAATTAATGTCTATGACTGTTTATTTTCAATTTTATGTTCAAGCAGTTGTAGCGAATCAGACTGGAGAAACATAGCTTTCTTCCATTTGAGCAGACCCATCAAACTTACCAAGAAAATATTTTGGGTGATCATATGCAAATATTTTGATGGAATGGAAAAGGGAAGAAGAAATGGAGGAATCATTCCTTCCTTAATATAAGGTGTCCACATTCAATATTAATTTTTAATAATAATGAAAGGCATATATCTCTGGAAGAAGCTTCAATACTATATCCGCTTATCTGGAAATAAACTTTATTTTGAACAGTAATGACTGATTTTACTGTCTACTGGACAGATTGAGCTCTAAACATATTAGAGTGTACACTGGCACAGATTGGAAGATACATAGAAATATGTAACTGCCTAGTGTCATAAAATTCATAAATGGACAGCTTCATGTCTTCTGCCACTTAAAGATCAAAAGCTTAGAGAAAGCACCCAATTATCATATGTACATCAAGGAGTTCAAGTTCAATTAAACAAAGGTGCTCTAGGGTTTTTGGCACATTTACTGCTTACATCAAAAAAAAAATTCAATTGCACTTGGCAAATCTATATTTTTGTACTATGAAAGAGTAAGTCTTTAAAAAGCGAGCCTATGAATTAATTTTCTATGTGCTAAAAATATAGAAAATACAATACAATACAATACAATACAATACAATCAGTGGTGGGTTGCCCCTGGTTTGGACCGGTTCTATAGAACCGGTAGTAAAACCGGTGGAAGTCTCTGCCCACCCACCCAGACGTCATCAGGAAGCTTCTGCGAATGTGCAGAAGCGCGCAAGCGGTCCTGTTACAAACCGGTAGTAAAGGTAAGTAGAACCCATCCCTGAATACAATACAATACAAAGAAAGCTGCAGACATGTGAACGGAGACACAATGATGGGATTACAAAAAGGGCTGCCTTTAAAAAGTTTCACCTGTTTAGGAGTCTTCTGTGAAGCAACCAAGGACCAGGAAAAGAGAGTTATATAAAATTTATCTGTAATAAAGGAAACACACACCTCCCAACACACACACATACCACCAGCATTTTGTTTGTATGTAATATATTCATTGATTGATGTATTAGGTGTGCTGTAATTCTGTTCCCATTGTATGCTTTCTTCCTTTCTTGGTTAATGTGGAAAACATGTGGAAGAATTGCATGCCACTAACAGTTTCTATTGGCAATCTCAGGTGAAATGTGAAGGCGAGAAAGTTTTGCAATTGCTCTTAACTGACACCCATCTACCCTAGATTCATCAGAAATAGTACTCATACTTATTTGGCTTTGGAAATGTTTATATTAAGTAACTGGAGGATATAGTGTCTCTCTTTTTCTATAAATATACAAAACGGCTTTGCTAAAAAATATCCTAGAAACAGAAGGAACCATCCTTTTAAGGGCAAACCTTGGTAAATTAGAGCATATTTTAAGACAGGAATTATCATACTGTCATCACAGGTAAACAGGATGCTGACTTTTTGTGTAAAAGTGTGACAAAGCTGTTGAAGGCAACATGGAAAAAAGCTAATAAAATTGGCAGTTTTCAGATAGATGGATGGATGGATGAATGGATGGATGATAGACAGAGATAGAGAGAGAGATAGAGAGAGATAGACTGATCGATAGACAGATAGACCAAAAATGGGTGTCTTTATTCAGCAATAACTATGTTGGTCTGTCCATTTTCTTCCTCTTTAAACATTCTAGTACATTGTGCTCATCATGGAATCAGACATAGGAACCTGAAATTTTATACATATGTATCCATGGGACAACTTTAAAAGATTAAGAACTTGGAGGAAAACGGGAAAATTTATGGCTATTTGTTTGTTTAGTTACATCCTTGAAGCCCAGTCACTGGGGATCCTTTTTAAAATTTGGAAAAAGAAAAACAAACATTTACGTACAAGGTCATCCAGTTAAGTTAGGTATACTCAATGCTTGGAGGTTCAGGGGTTACTATAAGATCACCAGAAAGTGTCGGACTGAATTTTGCAGGTTTTTTTTTTTTAAAGAGTTTTAAGATGCAAATTCAGTGTGGAGAGTTTCAGGCAGTAGATATTGTTGGCTTTAGATGACTTCCAGTGTTTTTGCAATATAGTAGGCAACTTTTACCATAGCCATTAAGTTACTTTGCAAAATTTTGGAAGACCTTCCATGTTAGAAAAGTTTTTAGTTTAGGTTGTAGAGGTCAATGAGATCTTGGAATATCCCAGCAGCTACAATTAAGCCAGATTTCTTTTATCAAGAAAAACTTTGTTTATTTAAAATCAATAAACTATTTACATTTTAAATCACAGAACATTATATCTTGGTCTTTATTTATTTCTGAGGTAAATGTGCCTAGAGCATAATCCCTTCTTCTCTCTTTTTTCCTGTGTGTCTCCTCTTGTCTCCCATGTGTCTCCCCATGTGTGTGTGGGTAAAGGGGGTCATATTTATAGAGTGGCTAAGCCACTCCCCCTTCAGTCCCTTAGACAAAATGGAGGGAAAGTATAAACACAAAGCCATCCTTCCAGTATAGACAGTGTGGTTCAGTGGCACTGTTTTAGATAATTATCTGACATTCCATTTCTTAATTCCTGAGCAGTTGAAATAGAATACTATTTCACCAGGGCTTTTGTCTTATCGTCTCCAGGTTTTTTAGTAGGTTTCTTAGGAAATTTATCAAAGAACCATCAACCTTCCAACCAGTTTCAGATCAGTTTCAAAATGCCTGTTAAAATAAAACTGTCCTCCCTTCTAGCTAGTTTAGCTTGCTTGTTAATTAATTCTATTTAAATGCCTCTCCAATTAAAGACTTAATCCTTCTAGTTATTTTCACAATCCCCGAAAATTACAATTAGGCTTGATTTTCTCCGCCTAAATAAGCAGTTTGCCTCAGGGTTGAAGGGCACCATTTCTGTTTCCCACCTCAGCACAGAAGATTGAAACTCCTAAAAAAAAAGACTACCTGGCTGAAAAACTGTAGGATCATGCCATCGTAACTGCTTTCACTGGGAATACACCTAGAGAATTATGTCTTTAGCTACAACTTTTGGGCTGGATTCATTCGTTCGTTCTTTCATTCATTCGTTCATTTATTCATGTTCAAAAATGAGCAGATAAAGTTTACAGTATACATTACAAATATATATTTACACGATATATTTATTCTCCTTTCTGTAGGAAATAGATGAAGCAATGTTTGTTACTACTGAAGTTGCTATTGCTCAGGGACAGGACATCCTCTTGCACAATTTAGGACAGTGATGGTGAACCTATGGCACACGTGGCACCCAGAGCCATGTTGCCTGGCATGTGCAATGTCACCCCTTCCTCTTCCGGGTTTCTGGCGTGCATGCCAATCAGCTGGCCTTTGTGCATGCAGCAGTGCCAGAAACCGGAAGAGCTGGTCTTCTTGGTCTGTGGGCCAGGAATGGGGCTTCCTCTAACTTCGGAATTGGGAGTGTCCAGAAAGGAGGAGGACCAATGGGAATTCTCCCTTCTGCAGCGTCATTGGTCTCCAGGCAGAGTCTCCATTGACTTCACCCACTTGAGGAGAAGCCCAAGTTGGTTATTCAGGCCAAGATCCCCCCCTACCACTTTCTCCACTTCTCTCTCTCTGCAGAATTGTCTCTGGAGACTCTGCCCGAAAACCGATGATGCTCAAGCAAGGTGAATTCTCTTTGGTGCTGCCCCTCACTCTGCCCCCCCATCTCAAAAGTCCAAGATAAACACTTCTTCCCCCCAACGCAGGACATGCATGCACCAGAAACCGGAAGAACCTTATCCGGCGCACGCATGCCCGCTGGGCAGCTTCTCTTCCTGGTTGCGGCCCTGACGAGCCCCGAAAACTGACCTAGGAACTTTGATCAATAATGTAAATGAGATGTGTTTTTATAGGAAATTTATGGCAGCAAAATCCTTGTTGGTTTCCTCCCAGTGTAAAAGAACAGAAAGTCACCTCTTTGTGAATATGGGGCAGTCTGCATTTGTCAACTGGTCTGGTAACTGCAAATCCATTATCGATGTGAGAAATAGCACATCCATATTTGTATTTACAAATATTCCTCAAACTACAACCACAATTGAGCCCCAAATTTCTGTTTGTAAGTGAGACAGTTGTTAAGTGAATTTTGCATCATTTTCCGATCTTTCCTTTGTTAAGGAAAGTTGTTAAGTGATTCACTACAGTAGTTAAGTTAGTAACATGGTTGCTAAGTGAATCTGGCTTTCCCATTGACTTTGCTTATCAGAAGGTCGCAAAAGGTGATCACATGACCCTAGGTCACTGCAACATCATAAAATGTGAGTCAGTTGCCAAGCATCTAAATTTTGATCATATGACATTTACAATCGTAAATGTGAACAATGGTCAAAAGTCACTTTTTTCAGTGCCATTGTAACGTCCAATGTTCACTAAATGAATGATTGTAAGTTGAGGGCTACCTGTATAGTGGGGCTGTAACATTTGGGCTGGAGGAAAATCTAGATACCACAAGATGGAAGCAAACAAATAAAGATATCTAACTGTTTGGAATAGCCTGAGATAGCAGCCCAACTTTTAAAAATATTGTGTGTTTTTTGTTATAACATTTCATCAGAGGCATCTTTGTAAACTGCGATGTTATTTTGTAATTGTTTGAATTTCTCTTGGACCTATCCCTCTTCAATTTAAAATCTGATCAGGAACATATAATGTAAACTGTGGGTGAAGAGAACATTACTTTTAAATTCAAAATACTGTTCTAAGCTTAGCAAAGTCTTTACAGCTTATGCTAAGCTATATTATGGTATTAAACACTTAGATTCCTATTTGCTACCTTTTTAAAACACATGAAACTGTAATTAGCTTAATACTATCATCTGAAACAAAAAGGGGTTTTTTTTAATTATAGAATACACGGAGAGAGACGTATATATATATATGGTAATGATAGTAGAAACATTATATGATCAGTACAGAAGAATAATATAGTCCTCTATTTAATTATGACTCATTACTTTAGAGTTCTCAGGAGATTTAAGGTGTTCTCTTCTATTATCTTTTCCATTGTTTATTGCAATCTATTTGCTATCTTTCATACTGTTAAAATTAAAACAAAAAAATTTCTTCTAGTATGACAAAAATACTAGATATCAAATCAGATTTGGCCTTGTGACAACGTTACAAAATCAGTTCAAAGCTCAAGACTTCCTTTTGCCTCTCTTAATAAGAAACAATGCAGCCAATTAATTTTGGCTACTATTACATTAAACAATTCAGAATAATGTTTGCCAAATGGGTTAATGTACTTTTCCTACCAGTGGTGGGTTTCAACCAGTGTTACAACCAGTTCACTTCGTGCACGCTCTTTGAAATAGCAAGGGGTGACAGTTGCTCCAAATCTAATAATTACTGAATTCAGTAGCTTAATAGAGTATATTAAGTATATCAAAAAGTATTTGAGACAAAATGTTATTTTGCAGTATATCACAACAAGACCACCAAGGAGACAATTTTCTTGGGGCTACTCTCTGAGACCTGCTCCACACACAGGAATAGAATAATTGCCCACTTTACAGATAGTCCTTGACTTACAAGCGTTCATTTAGTGACTGTTTGAAGTTGCAACGACACTTATGACTTATGTTTTCATACTTACAACCATTGCAGCTTCTCCAAGGTCATGATCAAAATTCAGGTGCTTGGCAACTAGCATATAATTATGATATTTGCACTGTCTTGGGATCACACGATCACCATCCATCCAGCTTCTGACAAGCAAAGTCAATGGGGTAAGCCATATGAGATGATCAAGGCATGATTGACTGCTTCCAGGTCTACAAAAGTGCATAATTGGCATGCCAAATGAAGAGTCTCTGTGAAGGCTCTTCTAGCCACAACTGTCATCTCTTCAGCTGTGAGTCCAATATTGTACACTGAACAACGAATTGCAACCACATTCAGAACCAAAGAGCAGACAATCATTGGGTGGGACACAGCTCTTCATCCATAGCTACTCAGCTATGACAGAATTGAATTTGAGTTTGTTGTTATTCCCCATCCAAACCCTAGTAACATCCAAGAATTTATCTCACAGCTTGTTGGTCGGCTATGAAGATGACAGAATTATAGGGAGGGAAGAAAGTCTGATGCCCACTGCTAGCTTCCCACAAGGAAGTTGCTCTCTCTCCCAATTCTTTTTTGCCTACCCATGGTCATTCTGTTTATTTAGGTAAGAAAATGCCTCTGAAATGATAACCCAATAGGACACAGGTTGTCTAGTAATCCCTAATATAAATTTTTACACATGCTCAATTGGTAATTTTTACACATGCTCAAATGCTCACTCTACATCTTTCTACCTGCTATCAAAGAGTTTCTTCTTCCAGAAAAGCACCACAGGATTGATGATCAGGAAGAGACTGCAAGATGCAATCAGATGCAAGATCCTCATCACCCATCCAATGCAGGACTTGGCTGAACTTTCTATCAGATCCTCAGAGCTAACCTACCTGGGTTTATTATTGGTAGTCCTGGGTTAACAATGAAAATTGGAACCTGAATTTCTATTGTTAAGCAATGCAGATCGTGTGAATATACCGCTTTAGCGATGGTAATCCTAGCACTCCCCATTGCCTCGGTTAAGCAAGGCTTGTGGGTTGTTAAGCAAGTTGTAGGTGGTTGTAAGCAAGCTGGCAGGCAAGTAGAATGCAGTAGGTGGCATGAGCATCGTGGGACTAGTGGTGGTTGCTGCCAGGTAAGTGAGGGTGAAAACAATTTACTGGAGGCATATCCAGCCTTCCCTATCAGTTTCCCCATTGACTACTTATGGGAAGCCAGTAGGGAAGGTCACAAATTGTAATCATGTAACCGAGTTACCTAACTCTCTTACATAAAAAAGCAATCTTACCACAAAATGTTTCTAATTTAAGGCATGAATTGGCCTGAAACCTTTCTTTCCCTACTGAGAAGTCAATTTTGAATATGAAAAAAAATAATAATGATAAACATTTAAATTTGGTTTCCCGAGAAAATTTTGTCTACAATCACTAATCAAGAGAAGTTAATCATTCCTTCTCTTGCTACGAAAATAAGGCATTTTGAAGAAAGGCAAAAATGTCAAGAATATTGACCAAGAAGAAGAACTTTATCTCTTAATGGTAGGTTATCATTTTATTTTTAGTGAACTTCTAAGCAGCATATGTTCATAGAGAAAACATCTGAACAATTTCCATTTCAAATACCTCAAAAGTATATTGAGAAGTATTGCAAAATTTCTCAGTGGGAGTTTTAGACATTTGCAATTTAAAATATTCAACAAGCAAATGATTATTAAAACAGTCCAGAGCTTAATTAAAACATTTGTCATTACCAGAAGTAATTCTGAGGCCTGAAACAAATTGGCTTGAAACCAATTTGTTTAGAGCAGATCTTGAAAGAATCAGGAACAATTTCCAAACCTCAAAACATGTTTATATTTTAATGGAATGAAAATCCACTGAGAATTATCTTTAATCAAAAGAGTCTATATATTTTTTCAGAAGATATTGACATCAATAACTGCTTTATCTTAATTGTAATATATTTTTATTTTATATCATGACCAACTATCAGCTTAACAATGTCACATTTTTAGGATTAAAATTAACTCTTCCTTCCTGTGCCTTAAAGTGAACAAACACAGTGCTAATTCTGTAATATTGAAAAAATACTTTTGATAATTGGAAAAATAAAATAATGAAACCATTTCCCACCTTTTATATAAGAAAAGATACTTTGCAAATATTTACTGAAATGAAATATTCTTTAGCTTAACAAAAGGATACTGAAAATTAAAGCAGTTCAAATTTCAGAAGCAAATTTATTTTCAAAGGTTTTTTTTTTAAATTTTTACATCATTAATCCTATAAGAATTTTATAAACTGATTTAGCAGAAGGTCCACTGTCCACTTAATTCAGAAGCATTTCTGACCAGACTTCCAAATTCCTGTTACTCTAATATACTTTTATTTAACACCAACTTCATACAGAAACTGAGCTACATACCGAAATGTTCACGATAAAGGTGAAGTCTCCTTTGTATCATACTTAATTCCTACAGAAGCGGCCAAAATTGTGGAAACCTTTTGGGAAAAGTGTATTTTCTAAAACTAGCTAATAACACCACTTTTTTTTTTTGAGAAGTACCATAAAATTATATAGCAAGGGAAAGATAATTTAGTCAAGAATGTAATGCAATAACTTTTATGAAGGATTTGCTATTAAAATAACAGTTACAGTATAAAGAAGAAAAAATGAAACACGTAGAAAAACAAGACATACAAAAATTATCACCATAGAAAAAACAAGATATACAAAAATTATCATGTCAGTTAATACTTAGTTGGGTAATCTTTAGTATGAATTACGGCCTTACAACGTCTTCCCATGGAGTGAACCATGTCTTCTAGTTCTGCAGCTGTTATAACGTGAAACCAAGATTGAATGATTGTTTCTATTAACTGGGTTTTATTGCTGGATCGCTTCTGACTAACAAGTTTCTTTAGTCAGCTCCATAGATTTTCAATTGGTCTGGGCTATTCCCAGGCCATTCCAGCAGTGGAATATGATTATCTTGAAACTCCCCCCAAAAAGTGGTGTTAAAATCATCAAACCTCAAAAATACACTTTTCCCAAAAAGTTTCCACAATTTTAGCCACTACTGAACATAGTCACACCTTTGCATAGTGAATTCAGAAGCAGTTTAACATGACCTTCTTCCCAGTCTACAGTCCTGTCTTATTTGTTTCCTATTCAAATACTAATTAGGTTTGACTAGCCCTGTGAGATTATCCAAGGTCAACAACCAATTTACCCAACCATATTTCATAATTAAAGCTGTGCAGATAGTCTTCAACTTACAGCTATTCATTTAGTGACCATTTGAAGTTACAATGACACTGAAAAATTGACTCATGACCAGTTTTCGCACTTATGAACATTGCAGCATCACCATAATCAGGTGATCAAAATTCGAAGGCTTGGCAACTGACTCATATTTATGACGGTTGCAGTGTCCCGGGTCATGTGATCACCTTTTGTGACCTTCTGACAAGCAAAGTCAATGGGGTAGCCAGACTCACTCAACAACTGTGTTACTAACTTAACAACTGCTGTGTTTCACTTAACAACGGTAGCAAAAAAGATCATAAAATGGGGCAAAACTCACTTAACTGTCTTGCTTAGCAACAGATACTTGGGCTCAATTGTGGTCATAAGTCAAGGACTACTTGTATACCAAGAAATATAATTTATCATTTATAATTAGAATACAGCAGAAATATGGTTCTTGAAAAACAAGGAATCCTTAGTTCTGATCTTTAGAATTGTGATGAATTCTAATGAATGAATTCCCACCCTCCAGTCCTATGCAAACTCATTTGAAAGAAAGCTGCACTTAACACTGTATATTATCATATGTGAAATAAACTGTCCTTCTGTGCCTGCTGCCTAGTCTCTCACAAGTAGAAAAGAAGTCTATTAAACAGTAGGCCTTTTTTTCAAGTGAGCATATACATAATCTGGCAGCAAAGATAGAAGTCTTTAACTTAGTCTTTTAAAAACTTGCTTCAACTAATAATCAGATCTTTTCTTAGTTATATTAGGCTTATAGGTAGACCCTAGAATACAAGCCTGTATTTTTTGTAGTACTTATGTTTCACATTCAAAAATGGATTTTTTATTAATAAAGTGACAAATAATGTTTGATAATATTTGAAATCTCAAGTGGCTATATATTGGTAGGTAAGGGACAGGATAACAGGAAGGTGAAACTATGGTTCAGTAACAAATGGAGCATCTTCAATAGCAAATGGAGAATTACAAATTATCTTGATGGATCAATTATTGTTGATTTTTTCAACCACAAGTGGATATGCTCCATTGAATTGTTATGAGAAAGAAGTAAAAAACAATCACTGCACATTTTGTAATTTAACTCAACCAGCTTCTTTCTCCCACACCTTATTTAATCAATTATATCAAGATGCCTCTTTGTTCCTGTTTTCTTGGTTGATATTCCTGTTTAAAACTTTTGGTTGCCTGTTTCATGACTCTTAAATTTAGGGAGAAAAACTAGTTGTTGAGGTTACACAGATCTTTACTTCTCCCTAAAACCAACTTTTTATAGCATATCCTGGACTTTGTTCTCCAGAACCTCTAGTTAGCTTATTTTAAAAATTATGTGTACTTTCACAAAATAAAATAAGATTAGAATGAAAATGTGGGGTTTCAATGAAGTTATACATCTGGTGTTCTAATAAGCTATTCCAGCACAACAAATCATTGTCAATTTATCCCCTAAGGTTTCAACCTGGATATTTTTGAAAATCACACTCTATGTGTTAATTGGCTTATCCAATGTCAAGATGCTTGCTTGCCTTATCAGCAACAACTTTTTTTTTTTGCTTCTGCATTTATAATCCTGCCCCACAACTGTGTGCATGTTCATTGTGCATGAGCATGTGTGTGCCTATGCATATGTAGACATTTGGAAAACAGGACAAGGCTTTGTGCATCTGATAACTATAGTCTACAAACTGCATGCTATAAAATGCATTAGCATTTAAGGTACCAAAGACTTTTGTTGTTTTAGGTGTTTAAGAATTTTTTTTTCTCACATCCACTCATCAGCTGAGGAAGCCACTGAGATTCACAGAAAATTATACACTATGTTCTTAAACACACATCCATTGTCTCAGGCCATTGGACAGGAAACAGAGGAGAGGAGAACATTTTAAAAAGACAGGGAAAAGAGGAAGGTCAAAAGCTAGAACGCAGAAATGTATCTGACATGATGGTAGGAAAGGCACAGTAAAATCACAAGCACCTTTAGTTAAGGTTGGGAAGATGTTGCTCACAGCTCCACAGAATATTTAGAATGGACCATCAACCTGATTCTCTTGGTACATCCTTATAGTTTATGAAAAATGTACTGTTAAAAAAAAAGATACTTTAAGTTTTTCACATGTTGAAGGGTATCCATCACTTTAACCACCAACAGGAAAAATAGCTCACTTGAGTATATACCACATAAAGCAATTCCTACTTCCACAGTTCAATTTGGAAGTCTCACCTAAGTACGAATTGAGAGTCACTGGTCCCAGAACATACCCCCTACACCAGGGGTGTCAAACTGACAGCCCGTAGACCAGATGTGTCATGCGCAGGTCACGCCCACCCCAGCTCAGCAAATGGGAAAAACTTCGTGAAACGTCACATGACAGCAACATGAGTTTGACACCCGTGTCCTACACAGTTTTACAGAATTGAAGATCCATTCTGCAGTTTTGTTTGCCATTTGTATTACTGCTGGTAAGTTTCTAAGTATAAATATAGCTTGATCTACATTCCCTTTTACATATACTCTCCCTCCCTCCCTCCCTCCCTCCCTCCCTCCCTCCCTCCCTCTCTCTCTCTCTCTCTCTCTCCCCCCCCCCAGGTAGCACAGATTCTCAGGACCTGGGCCTTCGGCTGTTGTTGTGCAATGCCAGATCCATGGTAAATAAGGCCCCCCTCATTTACGATCTTATTCAGGAGGGGGGAGTGGATCTGGCGGGTATTACGGAGACCTGGCTGGGCCCAGAAAGGGGGGTGCCCCTGGTTGAAATGTTTCTGGGCATTTCATCAGCCGAGGGCCCAGGGTTGGGAGGGATGGCGGTTATTATTAAAGAAAGTCTATGTCTGAGGGAGACCACTGTACCTCAGATAGCCGGATGTGAGTCCCTTCTTATGAAGTGGGGTCGTAGGGTGCAGATGGGCCTGCTGATTACGTACTTGGCTCCCTGCTGCGTGGCAGTGGCCCTGCCCGAGCTGCCTGACGTGATAGCCGGGTGGTGGTTGATACCCCCAGGCTTATGGTTATGGGGGATTTCAACCTGCCATCTGTCGGCGAAACGTCTATGGCGGCTCGGGAGTTCTTGGCTTCCATGATGGCCTTGGACCTGACCCAATTAGTTCAAGGCCCTACTCACATGGGGGGACACAAAAATCTGGACTTGATTTTTGTCTCTGGTCAGTGGCAGAGTGATCTGGAAAGAGGGGATTTAGTCATCGACCCCTTGTCATGGTCTGATCACTCCCTCCTTCGCATGGACTTTCGAACCGCTACACCTCGCCTCAGGGAGACGGAACTGACTAGGTGGTTCCATCCCAGATGGAACCACCATGATGGACCCGGATGGGTCTGATGGACCCGGATAGTTTCCATTCCCTATAGGGCCGGATAGGGCCATTCCCTGAGACTCTGGCTCACAGCGCAACTGAAGAGCTGGTGGCCGCCTGGGATAGGGCGGCCACCGGAGCTTTGGATCGTGTTGTGCCTTTGCGGCCTCTGACCCGGTGCCGATCTTAACTGGCTCCCTGGTTCTCCGAGGAGCTGAGAGAGATGAAGCGTCAGAAAAGACACCTGGAGAGTGATTGGAGGGCCAGTCGCTCCAAATCTGACCGAACACTGGTGAGGTCTCATATTAAGATCTACCTAGTGGCGATAAAAGCGGCAAAATTTAACTATTTTTCCGCTCTTATCGGGTCTGCCCAGCAGCCCTGTTTAGGGTGACCCGCTTCCTCCTTCATCTGGGAGCGAGGGAAGACCCCTTGCAGGGCAGGGCTGAGGATTTTGTGCAATTCCTGCATGACAAAGTCACTCAGATTCGGGAAGGTCTGGACTCTGATTGGGTAGATCCGGATGGAGTGATGGAGGGGAATCTTGAGAATGTTATCTGGGAGGGGTTTGACCCTGTGACTCCTGAGGATGTGGACAGGATTCTGGGGAGACTTAGCGCTGCCACATGTTTATTGGATCCGTGTCCCTCCTGGTTGGTGCTGGCCTCCCGGGAGGTTACACGAGGCTGGCTCCAGTGGATTATTAATGCTTCTTTGAGTGAGGGTTACTTCATCCCCTCTTTGAAAGAGGCGGCGGTGAGGCCTCTCCTCAAGAAGCCTTCCCTGGACCTGGCTGTATTAGCAAATTATCACCCAGTCTCCAACCTTCGCTTCGTGGTGAAGGTTGTTGAGAGTGTGGTGGCGCGACAACTGCCCCAGTACCTGGATGAAGCCGATTATCTAGACCCGTTCCAGTCGGGCTTCAGGCCAGGGCACAGCATGGAAACGGCATTGGTCGCATTGGTTGATGATCTCTGGAGGGCACGGGACAGGGGTTGCTCCTCTGCCCTGGTCCTATTAGATCTTTCAGCGGCTTTTGATACCATCAACCATGGTATCATGCTGCAACAATTGGCGGGGTTGGGACCGTGTTGCGGTAGTTCTTCTCCTTCCTCTCTGACCAAGCGCAGTTTGTGTTGGCAGGGGGGCAGAGGTGGACCCTGAGGTGCCTTGTATGTGGGGTGCCACAAGGGTCAGTCCTCTCGCCCCTTCTGTTCAACATTTATGTGAAGCCGCTGGGCGAGGTCATCCATGGTTTCAGGGTGAGATTCCATCAGTATGCTGATGACACTCAGCTGTACATCTCCACCCCTGACCACCCCAATGATGCACTTGACATGATGTCCCGGTGCCTGGAGGCCATGCGGATCTGGATGGGGAGAAACAGGCTCAAACTCAACCCCTCCAAGATTGAGTGGCTGTGGCTCCCGGTGTCCCAGTATAGTCAGCTGGCACCATCGCTGACTATTGGGGGTGAGACCCTGGCCCTCTCAGAGAGGGCTCACAACTTGGGTGTTCTCCTGGATGCACAGCTGTCTTTGGAAGATCACATGACGGCCGTGGCCAGGGGAGCTTTCTATCAGGTTCGCCTGATGCACCAGTTGCGTCCCTTTCTGGACCGGGATGCCCTGCGCACAGTCACTCATGCCCTCGTCACGTCCCATCTGGACTACTGCAACACTCTCTACATGGGGCTCCCCTTGAAGAGCACTCGGAGGCTCCAGCTGGTCCAGAATGCGGCCGTGCGGGTGATTATGGGTGCGACTCGGCGCACCCACGTAACACCCCTCCTGCGTGAGCTGCACTGGCTCCCGTTGGTCTTCCGAGTGCGATTCAAGGTGTTGGTCACCACCTTTAAAGCACTCCATGGCTTAGGGCCAGGGTACATACAAGACCGTCTTCTGCCATCAACAACCTCCCACCGGCCAATACGCTCCCATAGAGAGGGGCTCCTCAGGGTGCTATCAGCCAAACAATGCCGACAGGGGGAGAGCCTTCTCTGTGGGGGCACCAGCCCTTTGGAATGAGCTGCCCCTAGAGCTTCGTCTTAGCCCCGACCTGCGTACTTCTCACCGCACCCTTAAGACCCTTCTGTTTCAGCAAGCCAGACTGGCCTAATATGAATTTTAAATGGGCGTATGTGTGTTTTAATTTGAGGGCCCAATTTTATATATTTGATTTTAATTGGTTTTAAATTTTATAAATTAATGTGTTTTAATATGGCTGTACACCGCCCTGAGTCCCCTGGGAGAAGGGCGGTATAGAAATCTAATAAACTTTCAAACTTTCAAAAACACCCCCCCCCCTCTCTCTGCATTTGTCTGTGTGTGCGTGCTGTGACATGTTAAGCCTGCCACTTTGAACTGGGCTGTGAGAGGAAGCCTTTTTCCTTGTTCCTTCTGAGGTGTAGGCTTTGATGGCACAGCATTAATTCTGTATCTCTTACACTCTTGTTTGTCCTCAATGCAATCATACAGTTTCTATAGAATACCATATCTCCTTCTACATTCCTTCCAAGATTTAGAGCTTTGGTTTTTCAGTATTTTAAAACTTTGTGGCAGAGCCTCAAGAAAAAATTGGGATTATCACACATAATACCTCATTCTATGTCTAAAGAGACTTGCTCTTAACTATCATATAAATCATGGCATTTGGGGGATATTCATAATTTACTACAATTACAGTAAATACCAATTTACAAATCATTTTTAAAACATGCAAAATAATATATATAATTTGCCACTTTTCTTTTTGGTTAATCAATTATAATGTTTCATGTGCAACATGTCAGAATAAATTCTTATACTACCAGGCATTTAAAATAGTTTGAAGCTGAAGATATACAGCTTTAAATGAGTAACCCTTAGCAAGTATGTGATGCTAATGAGATTTTCTGAAATCTGAAGGACTGAATCAAGATATAAATCATGGTTTTGCTATAGAGCTGACTGTTTTTTAAGTTTATGACTCTATAAACCTTGTCAATATAAGTTTTTAAAAAGCTGCTATTACTATTAGACTATCATAAAAAGTGTAGTAATCAGATTAAAGTTATATTTATGACATAATTGCTTGTCTTATACACACAAAATAAATATGTCACACAAATGCACATGGACCATTCTGTATATATATATTTTAAAAAATGAGATTCCCAAATGCTTTTAATAGCTTTAAAGAATCTACTATTTATTAGACAACTAATTGATTATTGCAATAATATAAGCCAATTGATTGCAACTGGTTTTATTGGCATACAGTAATAATTTTTGCAACAAACATTTAAAGAATTGTGGGTTTCAATTGCATATTCAGTGCTCAATACTCTACATAACTGTGAACCTAATAGAACAGAAACATGCTGATATAATCTGAATATTTAGAATAATACCTTAAAAAAATGGATGAGATGACAACATGGGACTTTAAGAAAGTATACTGTATACCTGTAACGTAACATGAATAACATTAGTAATTCTTGTTTTTAATTATTCATTCTTTCATTAACAACTGAAGTACTTTTTGACATGATTACTATAATAAAGGTTCTGTTTAACATTTTGCAAAAAAACTGTTCACTCTAAATAGGTAGTTTCTCCTTCTCCTGCCACTCCATTTACCATTTCTAATAAGCAAAGATGGGGTAGTTATGGAGAACCATACATTATCTAATATACAAGTAACATATCCACCGATAAAAAATACACAGTTGGACCCAACAGTCTACCAAATCCATTTTAGTCATGTATACCCACCGTTTATAAAATCCAACAAACTTTGGTGTGATTAAACATACCAAAGTCAGTTGGATTGCATGATTTATCTCAATTATGGACACTAGCCTACATACAATAGCTGAACTCTGGTTTGGATAAATTAGCGCTTTGATGTTTGATTCCTCGTGTGGCATCCTAACCAAACAAGCCACAACTGTTTTGTATTCCCTCTTTAGTTAGCAGGGATTGCTACAAGTGGAATATACACAATGAAAAGTGATTAATATAGTCTGTACCTTTTCTGTCTTACTAAAACATATCATGTTAAAGCCTTGATTGACTAAAGCATGATTGCCTGTGGAGTTCAATATCTATGAACCCATCTAATAATGTTCATGGTGGAACACTGCAACCTGGAAGGTACAGAAATAAAAGGTAAACAGCCTTTCCAATATATTCTCTTTCTCTCTCTCTCCCTCTCTCTCCATGCACACAGACAGACAGACAAACATTTCATTACCCAAACTATGTAACATCATCAGTGCTATCAAGAAACGTTTTCAAGAAAACCACCAGGCTCAGAGAGCACCAAAGTCCCCTCATTACAACCATGACCTGAAAATATTCTCCTTTATTAGAACAGGAGGAAGTTATTGTACATTTGCTGTAAGTAAAGTTTGAATTTTGCAGAAAAATGGAATTGAAAATTGGTTATGGAATACCATAACAGCAATACATGCCAATTAATAAATTATATGTTTAACAAATGGTTCAGCATCAAACAGTAATTATGCCATTCCCTTGGATAAATGCATAAGGAATGTTTGTGGTAATGTTCTAGAGATGTGTTGGTTAAGGATGTGAATATGCACATATTTTTGTAGACAGATAATACTATGATGTTGGCTGAGAAACCAAATATTAGACAGACTATATGATTCAACATAGGCTAAGGATTGGAAAATTAATGTATCTAATGATGAAACACTACAGCAAATAGGTGAATTTATATACTTTAGTAAAACATTTCCCAAGAATGGAAAAATTTATGGGGAAATCTAGAGCAAGTGATGATATGTGTTGGAAATGTGATAGATAAATGTGGTCTGGTCTGTTATAAGCAATTAATATTTTTTTAAAACAAGTGAAAACAATTTTGTATAAAAGTATGCTTCTATCCCCTTTTTATATGTGAGAATTCAACAAGTCAGAAGAAACAAAAATTGACTGTAATGGGAATGGATTATTTAAGCAATCTTTATGGTATAAAACTTGAAGAGACTGAAGCAAGAATGAATGAATGAATACAAAAATAAGTGATCTGTATGAAACAAATATATTGAGGTGGTTCAATCACAAGGAAGAATTAGAAGAACAAATGTATAAAAAGAAGAATGAATGATGACAAAACTGAGAAATTCATATTGTTAAGATGCTCCAAAAAGAAATGATAAATTTAAAGATTAAAAAGATGAGACATGAAGTAGCTTGGAGAGATGGTAGAGCCAAAGATGGTTTGTAAAGATGGAGAAAGGGAATGAGAAAACTAAAGAGAAAACCAAATGAAGGACATAAACATACAACTTATACATATTCACAGAATACATAGTATCATGCAAAAAGTTTTAAAAATATTACATACATCTAAATTTATCCAGATAGTCACTGTTAAAAAAAATTACAATATTCTTGTTAAGAAAAAGTGACAAAAGCCACATCCATGATCTGCTTCAAAAATGTAGCCATCTTAGTAAACCTAATTCAGTACACTATCAAACCTTTTAAACCAAATACTTGTGTTGACACAAAGCCATAAGGAAGTTTGCTGATGAATTTCATTTTTCAGCATGTCAAAATGAAAGGTTAGGGTTATTGGGTACACTGAATACAGTTTCAAATCAGGAATCTTCACCCATGTTCTTCAACTACTAATTCAGAGATGAGAGGGAGGGAGGGGAAAAGAGAGAGAGAGAAAGACTATCATCTATCATCTATTTCTCTGTCTCTCTGTCTCTATCTATTATCTACCTATCTACCTCTATCTATCTTTCTATCTATCATCTATCTATCTATCTATCTATCTATCTATCTATCTATCTATCTATCTATCTATCTATCTATCTATCTATCTATCTATCATCTCCTTGTATTATTAACTGTGCCTGAACGCTTAAATTGACCTGAAGAACATAATCTCTATGCATACACATTCCTTATCATGAAAAATCCCTTATATTCTCTCCTGATGTGTGTGTGTGTGTGTGTGTGTGTGTGTGTGTGTGTGTGTGTGTGTGTGTGTTTAGGTCAATGTGTACATGTTCAAGTACATGTAAACTCAGGAAAAATGTTAACTTTGAAAAGAATCTGAGACAAAGAAAATAGCAACTGAAGATCCTCTAAGCCTCCTCCTCTCTAAGATCCTTCACATCCAAATATTTTAACTTACTAGTTTTCTCTGTAAAATGAATTCATATGCATGAATTGTTAAGTACCACAAAGGCACAAGAGGAACATCAGCCCAAATGTATCTTGTCACAGATTCCAAGCAATCAAGGAGACAATCAAAATGCAGCAGCCTTTACAACATTACACTTAAAAGTGTAGGACAAACATAGTAACTTTTCCATCCCTCAGTGGTCCTGTATTAACAACATTGTTTAAGTTTGCTTGAAATCATTTACTGGCACCTAATATAAACGAGATGGTGTCAGAATTGCCTGGCTTGTTTACATTTTTAAAGCTGTACAACAAGAATGTGCTCTGGTCTTTTTGCAGCCTTAACAAAAACACCAAATACTTCTGACCCACATAAACCATTATTGCAAAGAAATGTTTTCTTTTTTAAAGGGATAAAGGAATGAGGGAGTAGTAATGGTAACATACAGTACCATGAGCGACTTTGGCCTCCCAGTCAGTGGTGTACAGTTTACAGATCAGTTCTGGCCTTCAGCAGACAGGAAAAAAAAATAAGGAAAGCAAAAAGAAAAAATAAGAAAAGAAAAATCAGCTCTGGGAGTGGGTTATAGCAAGTCAGGAGGGTGCCGAGAAGCGGAGATCTGCCAGTTTATATACAAGAAGGCAATTCAACTCTCTTCTGGCGCATTCCTTCACTCTATCTCCCAGCCTCACTGCGTGTGTCTTGTCATATTTTCTTCAGCTGTTAATTGTCTGGAGTGAGAGATTTTAAACAGCCACAGCCAGGGAAAAGCGAAACCCTTCTAAGTGACTATCGCAGCCAGTCAGCTTCACACACCACTGGATAACATTTTCCAAGGGAACTGTTCTTCTGATAGTTCCCAAGTCTCTAAGTCACACTCCCCACCTCCCCTCTTTGCTCCCCCCCCCCTCTCTGAACACACACACTCCCCTTGAGACCTCAGTGCATTTGTGGCAATAAAACATTCATGCGACTTGGAATTTTAACACAATGCCATTTCCCTAGTTTAACCTGAAAGGAATGCACGAGTCACAGCAAACTACATCACCCTGCCATTTAACCCTGCCAAGGACAGCATTTTTGGCCAGGCTGGGCCAGCTCTGACGGGAAAGGACTACACAGACCCACATACGGAGCCCAGTGGGGCCACCTCAGCTTCCACAACTTGGCCAGCAACAACAGCCTGTTCTCCCAAACTCAGGGCTGCAACCCAACCTCTGTAACTGACAACATACTTGTGTCATCGCTAGGACTTTTACAAAGTTTCAACACACAGGAGGAAAGTCCAGCTACAGTTTGGTGGCTGCTCTGTTCTCGGCAGCAGCTCCCATCCCTTGCGAGAGGCTTGGCTTTATTACAAGTACTGTTGTGATTAAATATTATGGCTCTCATCCAGCAGAGAGAGTTAAACACATTTATGTCTTGCTGATTTCAATGATATTTAAGCGTGCTTAATTGTACAGGGGATTCCGCTCTATGCATTTAACCCTGAAAATCTTTCCACTTCTTTTAATCTGAGCTTTGTTTTCTTGGTGTGTTTTTTTTTTTTTCCCCAAATAAGACTCGGTGAGAAAATAGGTTGCAATGATTACCAAAAATAGTGCTGATGAAGCTAGTTATCAAAGCTGACTCGCATTTGTAGCCTGGCAAGATTTTCTTTTTACTGTTATTATTTCTGTAATTAATATTTATTTTTAAAAGGGAACAGAAAGGTCTTCTTTATGAATGTTGGGAAATACTGATGGGAAAATGAAGTTCTCTTAACCTCTTTGGGCAGCATGTCAGTATTATTCTATGACAGAAAGGAAACATAGTAGCATGAGGAAGTAAGCGATTTTGTACCTATTCAACTTAATAGCTTAAGTGATACACACGGAGTTTTCCTTTTGTTTTGAAGTCCAAAAATATTTTCTCTTAGTAAAATCCATGTTTGGAGAAAATGGTACACTCACTGCTTTGATTCCATTCCCTACTAAAATTTAATTCTTCTGTATATAATAGTACTGTTACTATTATATTACTTATATACGGTTATTTTTTAAAATGTGCACAGTATGGAACAGCCACACCTCCACGACTCCATTTATAATTGAACAAATGTAATATATTTTCTGTTCAAGAGAAACTTCTAGAACACAAAAATCACCCTTGGAACATTAGGACTGGCTGTCCAGGAGATTGGGGAAAGACAGTTCTTTCATGGACATAATCAGTGGTGGGTTTCAAATTTTTTTACTACCGGTTCTGTGGGCGTGGCTTGGTGGGCATGGCATGGCATGGCATGGCATGGCTTGGTGGGCGTGGCTTGGTGGGCATGACAGGGGAAGGATACTATAAAATCTCCATTCCCTCCCCAATCCAGGGGAAGGTTACTGCAAAATCCCCATTTCCTCCTGATCAGCTGGGATCTGGGAGGCAGAGAATAGATGGGGGGGCGGGGATAATCAGAATTTTTACTACCGGTTTTCCGAACTACTCAAAATTTCCGCTACCGGTTCTCCAGAACTGGTCAGAACCTGCTGAAACCCACCTCTGGACATAACTAATATTCAATTTCAGTAGCATGGTTCAGTGGAAACACAACTGGAATAAAAGCCAGGTTCAATTCAATCAATTACTCTAGATTTGAAATTTGTGTGGCCATTATAAGATGAATATGAATTTTCATTGCAGTGGAGTATTGTCTGTTTCTATTAATTAGTAATGGATGTAGAAGTTGAGCAAATCTAGTTAAACTCTTGCAGAGGCCTTCTGAAATAGATCCAACAGCTCATGGAGCCTTAATGCCATTGATTGTCCATATCAATTTACAGCCATAGGAAAAAAGAGGTTTATAAATGCTAGAAATTATATAGTGAAGATTTAATGTATTATAAGAATGTCAGATTGGAAGATCTTTTTAAAAAAAGTTTTTTATTTTTATTTTTTATCAACATATTCAAATGTACAGTCTTTTGTCCATCATTAATCATTATTCATTCATCTTATTCTTTAACTTCCATTTGCTAATTAGTTGTTCGAGGCTGCTCTTCTACCATCTCCTTCCTTTATTTTAATACAAGCTTTGCTTTTCTTCTTCCCTTCTCTCTCCTCTTCTGTCTCTTTCTACTTTCCTCATTCCTAGATTGGAAGATCATGACATAGAAAATCTAGCATAAAGTAGGTTGGGAAAATCCTATTTTTGATCCATATCATGTTCATATATAGTATATTCATCCATAAGTGCATACTATCTCTTTCTATATTAATATGCAATTTAAAATGCATGGAAATGCATCTTAAAATATATTTGAGATATTTGTATACTTAGCAAAAGGCCAAGCTGCAATGTTTGAAGACTGGTGAAATTAAATGGATAGCTATATTCCAATTCACAGATTAATCTCTGAGGTGCTGATGACCTATTTACGAGGTTTCAAGATGTATCTGGTCTTTACATGACACAGAACGCTTGAATAGATGAGCTTTTTGGACTGACCCAGAATATTTTTATTATATTTTAATATATTATTTTTATTATACTTTTATTACCCTATGGATGTTCCAGGAGCCACTCCTAGAAGAGAGATGGCCACAAGACTGAGCAGAACTTATGTTTCAAATAACTGAGAATAGTTCATCTACCATCCTTAAATTCCTCAAGATGGGAGGTGGCCCCTGTATTCTTGTAGCCCTAAAATTATGTAAAGACAAGACAGTATTACAACTTCTTTATGATGCCCAGCTGGGCCCTTTCTCCAATTTTCCTCCTTTACAACTTGTTCAACCCAATTTTCTAGGGCCTTCAAGTCCCAAATGCATCTTTGATACCTAGTGACTCAGACGTTCCCCTTGGCCATACCTCATTAACTATGGATGACTTTCAGTCCATTCTTCAGGTCTTTCATTCAGCATGGGATGTGATCAGGCCAAAGCAACCATTAAACAGTCTGGATTTAGCCACATCTGCCGCCTTTATTGCCATAAATCCAACAGGTACTCTGCCTTCCACTATGGCATACTTAAGTAACCTCAAAATTCCCAACTACCAAAGGGCCTTTACTATGGCGGATGCCTCTTCTCAGCTATCCTTAAAGGCTGATACAGGACGATTCCCCACCCTGAGATTCTGGATTCACAGAAACAATAGAGCATGTGTCCCAAAAGTGCTGTGTCAAGAGGGAATGGTGGAGAATGGAAGGATTTATATTCCTTGCACACAGCTGGTCATTTGCTCTCTTTTAGAGAGTCATTGACGCCACTTGGAAATTTGTTTGTGACCTCAGAATCAGGACAACCCCCTTCAGGGCAAACCCCCAAGTGGTCTCAATGGCTCTCTAAAAGAATGCAAATGACCAGCTGTCTGCAAGGAATATAAATCATTCCATTCCCCACCATGCAGTCAGAGCTGAAGAAGTTTGAAGAAGCTTCTTGCATGAGGAGCAAAATGTCTTCAAAGAAAAACAAGAAAGTCCAGTTGCCTCTTGAAAAAAATACACCTTGGGACAACCATGACCTGGACGATTGAGAATCTCCATAGACAATAGAGTGTGTGCTTCTCCAGTGCCTGCATTATAGAGACATTTGTACTATAGATACAGTCATCTTGCTATTATTGCATAAATATGCAGGATAAACAAGACAATTCTACATGTGCCTCCTGCTCTCAAATACTAATCTTACCACAACATATAATGCTGCTAGAGTCTGCACAGCAGTGCTTAAAATGTGTCAGATGATGACATGTGCCATAAACTAATCTTAATGAGCATCTAGTTCCTCATTCTAGAATGCTCTGTATATTGGGATAGTTTTATTCTGCCATATACAAAACTTTAGGCTTCCCATCTAATGCTCCCACTGCTCTTTTTAGATTCCTTTTAGACTTTTGTTTTTCACAAATACTTTTCTTTTATCTTTTATTACCTGTTTAGCCTTTTATGTATTTAATGCTTTTTTAAATGGCTGTACCCCTCTCTCCTTAGGCTGGTCTTTGTCTGAAATAGAGATTTGATTTAACAGGATAACAGAGTTGGAAGAGACTTTGGAGGTCTTGTAGTTGAACTCCCTACTCAGGCAGGAAACCCTATACCAGCGGTGTCAAACTCAAGACCAGGGGGCCGGCCCCGGCCCATAGGGTGCTTAGATCTGGCCCGCAGGGCCACTCTGGAAACAGCAAAGGTGCCTCTGCCAGCAAAAACGGAGTTCAATTTTTGCTGGCAGAGGGTTGCAGGAGGCCGTTGCAGTCAAAAATGGAGCTCGCAAGGGCCGTGGGCGGCCTTCCCAAGCTCCGTTTTTGCTGGCAGAGGGTTGCAGGAGGTGAAAACGGAGCTCGGGAGCCACCGCAGACACCCATAGCACGAGTGACGTCGATCTGGCCATGCCCACCCTGGCCATGCCACCCTTATCCCCTGAGGTCAAACACAACCCTCATGCAGCCCTCATGCAGAGAGAGAGAGAGAGAGAGAGAGAGAGAGAGAGAGAGAGAGAGAGAGAGAGAGAGAGAGAGAGAGAGAGAGAGAGAGAGAGAGAGAGAGAGAGAGAGATATGCAAGTCTTGGCGTATTCGGGTCTTTTCCCGAGTAAGATTGAGAGTATCTTGGCGATGTTTCGACGAGGTCCCACTCGTCATCTTCAGGCTGGTGTCTTCGGCTTCGTGCTTGTGCAAAGTTATTAAATACTTCATTCTTTACATACAGTAGTTTATATAATGCTCAAACAACTAAAGGGAACACAAAACTACTGTATGTAACGAACAAAGTATTTAATAAGGTTATTTCATTCATTCAGATCTCGGATGTCTTCTGCTTGTGTTCCCTTTATTTTTTTGAGCAGTGTATATTCCATTTAGTGTTGCTGTTGGTGTTAGTCTTAGTTCTGCTGGATACTTTCAGAATTTAGCCAATCAATGGAAGGAAGCCTATCCTATGCTATGATTATCTCTAAAATTACTTTTAAATTCACCTTATTAAGTCCATATTGGTCATAACAAGCCCTGCTGATAGCTAATATATTTTTCACAACTGTTCAGAAAAGGTCTATAATAGTTTACTTGAAATTAAGCTTTTTAAATAAATCCTAAAATCCATTTTCCTAGGTTTTTTTACTATTGACATATGAAGATATTTAAGTAATGTTATTATCTAAATTTAAATTTATTTTCTGTTCCTTATGCTCCATATAAGCAAAAAATGAAACTAATTTCAACACATTAGCCATTAATTCATACTAAAATTAATTGGACAAGTCATACATATTTCAGTGGCATAAGGCTGAAGTCCTCTGCCTGAGACTCGGTGGAGTTTACTTCTGAGAGACATATATTTTATTGCAGTGCGTTAATAACTTTGGCTAGACTACGGCAAGCGATTATGATGTAGAAACCTTATTGGCCAAAACAAAAAACTAGTGCAGCTTTAATAGATTCAAAGAGTAGCTCTTCCTGGAGAGAAGAAAAATCTATAAGCAATACTGAGAAATGGTTTCATTCTCCAGAGATCTCCCCTCTCCTCAACAATGAGCTGGAATCTGATATTCATGACCCCTGAATTTCTGTAACAAAATAATTTACTAATTGTCGAAATATTCGAATACATACACACAAACGTTTCTGCATAAACATCTTGGAATAACAAATGTAGCTGCATTCTTCAATACATGTCAAAATTAACTGCAATTATTTTCAGTAGAAGCCCATGTGGAACAAGCGATTTGATTCATATCTGGGGACTATTCTGTCCCCTCAACAAAAGCAATATGGATTCCTTCTTATTCAGAACTTGGAGCCAGTTCAGGGCTAGGAGCCAAAAGAGACAGCTGCAGAGCCTTGAAAACAAAGATAAGTGAGGGAATCTATGTCTCTCAGTTAGGTTTTCTCTTTCTCTGTTTCACTCAGACAGACAGACAGCCACCTCAGATCACCGTCACCCAAATATATAGTCAAAATCAAAATAGTCCCACAGAGGCTTCAGGAAACTTCAGGTAGTCCTCCACTTACGACCACAGTAGAGCCCAAAATGTCTGTTGTTAAGTGAGACATTTGTTAAAAGAGTTTCACCCCATTTTACGAATTTTCTTGCCACAGTTGTTAAGCGATTCACTACAGTTGATAAGTTACTAAGCCGATTGTTAAGTGGTTTCCCCATTGACTTTGCTTGTCAGAAGGTCACAAAAGGGAATTGCATGACCTTGGGACCAGTGGTGGTATTCAGAACCACCAGTGGTGGTTCAGGATAACCAGTAGCGGCGGCTGCAGGAGTCTCCGCCCACCCGCCCGGACATCATCACGTCCTGTTTTTGACGCTCTGCACATGCGCGCTCACATTTGCGAACCGGTAGTGAAGGTAAGTGAATACCACCCCTGCTTGGGAAACAGCCACGGTCATAAGTATGGACCAGTTGCCAAGCTTCTGAATTCTGATCACATGATTATGGGGATGCTGCAAAGGTTGAAAAATGGTCATAAGTCACATTTTTCAGTGCCGTTGTAACTTTGAACGGTCACTAAATGAATTGTTGCAAGTCAAGGACTACCTGTATAAAGGCACATGCTTGGATAAAACTGCTTTCTGCAAGTATTACAGCTCATGAAGAAATCTCCAATTCCTCACCTGTCAATATACTACCAAAACTCTCATATCTGTTTGATATTTGGTAACCTTCAATTGGGCAAAATGCATCATCATAGAGTAAAACTTACAGAATTCCAGGACCAATTACTTCCAGGGGGATGAAATTTGAGTGGGTTTGGGTTTTTTTGCACTGCCACATTGCCATGATTGACTATATGATTATATGATCTTCCTATTCGATGGAAACTCAGAGCTGATACAATTGCCAAAGCTCCTTGCCATTTTCTCATTAGCATAGTTTTTGCTTTTAGGAAGCTTGAAGGCAGAAAGCCAATGGAGAAATGGTGTACCCCAAATAATGACTTTTCACCATCACCATAATTTCGGCTTCACTTGCACTGAACTGGCCACTCTTGCACTCCCTAGGTCTGTCTCCTATGTGGTAGCAGTCATTTACATGCAGGGAGGGAGGGAGGAAGGGAGGGAGGGAGGGAAAGCGTCATTTCCCTATCTCCTGAGAAGGGAGAGGAGGAGGAGGAGGAGGAGATGGAAGGGAAAGGAGAGGAAAGAAGAGGGAAGGAAGAAAGAGATAGAGGAAGGAAGAAGTGACAGGGAGTGATGGAAGAAAGAAATGAGGGAAGGAAGGAAGCTGTGGTTATTCTGTTTCTCTATTTAGATTAGGAAATATCTCTAAAATGATGATCCAAGGGGTCACATGTTATTTAGTACTCCCCATGTTTCCTTGATGTGCCAGAGAAAGTGTTCCACCTTCACAACTAATTTTGGGAACTGGAAAAAGTGGATTCATTCTATTATTTTTCATTACAAAGGTAAGCAAAATGCATTGGCCTACTCAGCTAGCAGTATAGACACTTGCCGGAACTATTTTAGAGACTTCCAGTGCAAACTCTACATCTCTACTTAGAAAGAATAGATATGTTTAATAGGACTTATTCCCAAGAATATGTGCATAGATTATAACTTCAAAATTTTATGCAGTTAATAATGAGCAAATGTCTTGAAACTCAGGAGAACTTAACATCTCAGAAGAAGTACCCTAATATTCTTAGAGAATAAGTGTTTCATACTTTATACCCTTCTTAGCCCATCCTTTCAATGTTCTTCCTTAGATTCATCGCTCTTCCTTCATTGTATTCTAGATTAGTTGTTTCACCTAATAAATATCATCACTTTGTGAGCACATGTTTGAAATTGTTGTTTCTCAGACTTCCTATGGAGTTTCCCCGTGGAATTGCTGATGATACCGATATTAAAAAAATGAGAGGAATTTAGTCTTAGAAGGACAAACTCTATCTTTTCCTCCCTCTGAGAATTCAAGAGGATTTTGTGCAATAATGACTTTTTATATATTACACGGTAACCATAATTTCTGCTTCTTTCCTATACAACCTCAAAGATTTATCTTCGCAGTCATTCAGATGGCCCTCTAAGGCAAGCCTCTACTATTAAATAAGCTTGAAAAAGATATGGTACACTTGTACTTGCCCAGTGATGGTTAACCTTTTCGGCACCGAGTGCCAAAACAGGAGTATGTGTGTGTGCGCACACTAGCACGTGCACGCACACCAAAGCACCAAAACCCAGAAGAGAGCAGTTGGCCGGTGCGCATGTGTGCACGGCCAGCTGCTCTTCCGGGTTCCATCGCACGTATGTACACCGGCAAGCTGGTCTTCGTGCATGCGTGTGATGGAACCCAGAAGAGAACAGCTGGCTGCATGCACATGAGCGCCATCGCCAGCTGTCCTTCCAGGTTCCATCATGCACATGCGTGAAGACCAGCTGGCCGGCTCATATGCACACGACGGAACCCGGAAGAGAGCAGCTGGCCATGTGCACATATGCGCCAGACCAGCTGGCTGGTGCGCATGCACGCGACAGAACCCGGAAGTGCAGCTGGCAATGGTGCGTGTGCCCACAGAGAGGGCTCTGCGTGCCACCTCTGGCACACGTGCCATAGGTTCGCCATCATGATACTAGCCCTATATAAATAAAATAAAAATAAAATTACGTATGCATATATGGCATCTCATGGATCTGGTTTGTCTTACGCGGTACGACATACTCATTGTCCTTGACACAAAATAATCTGTTAGCATAAAACTATGAGTTTGTTTTCCCATGTTTTAATTTTTTTTAATTTCAGCACCAGTTTAATTAGCTCATTAAACACCTTGGAGATACAAAATTGTTTAATCCCTTCACCTCAGCCAGACCACACTAATTTAACTCATTCTCCTATCAGCAATTATTTACCAAAGCATCCCTAGTGAATTCCTACTAAGTTCCTTCCTATGAGCTTTAGCATGCAAATCTTAATTGTTCAGTGAGTATCTCTGGTTGAATGTACCTCAGACCAAGGAACATGACCTCCTTGATTGCAACAACTATGTTTAGAGGTTGAGTAACGTAAAACTATTGCATAGCATATAGTACTTAAAACACTCTTTATTCGCAAAAAGAGAGAGAGAGAGAGATAGAAGAATTTTCTTCTAAAATAAATGATGCAAAGCAGTGACATGTACAGAAATCTTATTTCTCAAGTAGGAAATCATTTCTCAGAAGTCTGAACTTGGTGTTATTGGGAAAGAGTCAGTGGTGGATTTCTACTGGTTCGCCCCAGTTCAGGCGAATTGGTAGTGGCTGCAGCAGGAGGCTCCACCCATCCGCCCGGACATCACCACGGACGCTTTGTGCCTGCATAGAAGCGCCGCACGCGAGCTCAAAGTTCCAAACTGGTAGCGAAGGTAAGTCGAACCCACTACTGGAAAGAGTGTCTTCTTAGATCTGAATTTATTATAACTTTTTCTCGAGTCCACTACAAGGGTTTCAAATGTAGGAGATGGCATGGCTACAATAACCAGGAGGCTATTATGGAAAAACAAAAGACAAGAGGAAGGAGTTACAAAAGAAAGTCAGCTGTCTGAGTAAAATAGAGTAAGTTCTACCTGTGAATATCCCTAACAATTGTAGAAGCTGAAAAGGTGTCTTTAGCACAGAGTTCAGAAAAGATGCATGAAAGCCAAGAGCTGAGTGAAGAATGTAAGGGATACCACTTCATTATAAGAAAAGATGGAGGCATTTTATCCCCCGACATCTTTCTCAGTTTGCCATGGCCAGCACATAACCAGAACAAGGTATGGGAAATAGCCTAGTAATGAAAAAAAAGAGACAAGGAAGGAATTACACAACTAGCAAATCATTTTTGAATGAAGCAGAAAAATTATACTTTCGGTTCTGGTTTGCTGCCAGTAATTAATTCAGATTCCGTGCCAGATTCCATGAGCCACCATATTATAACAACTTGGCTACAAATAAAGACATGATTTATATACAATTATAACAAAAAACTAATGTATTAGTAAAAAGTCCCTTTTGCATTTATCTTGATATGTATACAACTTTCCTGCCAACAACACAGAAATGATCTCTTATTCTGGGCTTCTTTTCTTCTCAGTTCAGGTTAGACTCCCATGTTCCCTAGAGTTTCTCATCCGAATACAAACCCAGCCCAACTTTGCTTAGCTTCACAGCCTACATACTGTAAGGTTGGCTGTCTGCTGCCATCAGCTGAAATGCAACATAGAGTACAATATAGATCAGGGGTCATCAACCTTTTGGACCTTAGGGACCACTAAATTCATAATTTTAAATCCCATGGAACACTAATATGATCTGCCTAATGACTGGGTGGGTGGGTGGACCTGGCAAGGTGGCCATGTGACTGGGTGGGCATGGCCAACTTGATGTCACTCATGTCGAGGGGCACCTTGCCAGCCTCTACTCGCTACTCCTCGCCTGCCTGCCGGGGCTCCTTAGGGCCCCAACAGGAAGCAGTTGCTAGAGCTAAGCAGCCACCACGAGAAAGAATTGGCAAAACAGCTGGCTCAGTTCAAATTGGATCTGACTGAGGAGGCGGCTCAGCAGAAGCACCTCACTGAGGACTACGAGCATAGGCTTTCCAAGCAGAGGAAAGACCTGCAGGAGTGCAAGGTCAGGTTCTGGTGTCTGGAGGCTCAGCAGGCTGAGATGCTCAGCCAGTTCCAGGCCATGATGCTGTCCCAGTGGAACAAGGCCCTCTGGCTCTTTGCCACCAGTGGCACTTCCCTCCAGCCTTCGCCCAAAGCCCCACACCTGGAGGCTGAAGCAGACCCCCGAGTAGAAATTTCTGTCCTCCTTTGACCCACATGAAAAAACCCAGAAGGGGGAGACTCTCTGCAGCAACATAAACATTCATTGCATGTATCCAGCCCAGGGGCCGTAGTTTGAGGGCCCCTGATTTAGTCCAATATAAAAAATGCAAATAATTTTTCTGTGGACCACCAAAATTTTCTTGCGGACCATCAGTGGTCCACGGACCACAAGTTGGTGACCGCTGATACAGATGATCCTCTCCCATGTTTGTAGTTCAGATGGCAATGGTTGAGTGATAGTGTAATCTCCCAAGGAGAGGTTTTAAAATCTATGGTTATAGATATCAAGTTACCGCTGAGTTAGGCATTTACCCTGAATTTCTGGCTTAGAGCCTAAATCTACCAACCGAAACACCCACATGGATCAAATATGAATAGAGGAGGTACAATTTCCTGTGTCCTTTTGTTTGTATATTCCAAAATAATATAATGTACATTGCTAATCAATTGCATCCTTTGTCCAACAAATCAATATACAAAAATAAAAGAACCATCAACCAAAACAAATGATAAGAGGAATATCGTTTGAAGACAGAAAAAATAGCAATCACAATATTGCTATTAGAAAGCCTCTCTTGTAGGATTCCAAAAATATTGCAACTTAGCATTCTAAGAATACATAAATCAGAATATCAGCATTGTATTTATCAGTTGTAAATGAAATGAAATCTCCTGCTAATTTTATGAGCATAACCTTTTTTACTGGAATAATCATATTACTAAAGTAGTTTACATAACACTTCACATCATTTCATGATCCATGAAATGCCATAGCATTACAATATGTAGAAACAAATGAAGCAGAAATAATAAAAAGAGGACATTTATAGTTGTTTTTATTTTTTTAAAAAAACATGCCAAAACAAAATTAAAGTTGGGTTCCTACAATGTCCAAATGACTAAATAACAATGTGCATTTCAAAGGGCACAAGTGCAAAGCGTTGTTAGTCTTTGTGATTAGCTCCACATAAGAGCTAGCTATCCTGCATGGAAATAAAGCTTTCAGGTGTCACCATCATCTCATAATGATACAGCCCCAAAGTAGAAGAAAATCTCAGGAGAGAGGAGAGGGAGAGGGAGAGGGAGAGGAGAAGAGAGGAAATATGAACTCAGTATATAATTACATAGGTATCCTGAAACTCCCTAATTTTTCTGTATCTAACCAAGCAAATTTTACTAAGGCATCTCCTTTGGTTAATGTATGGAGAGGATTCATGCTACAGGAATGATGCCCCTTTGCCTACATTTGCATTTAGCTTCAGTGGCAAAAGAGGGGGGAGGGGAAACCTGGGGGTGAAAGCTGGAGTAAGCAGGCTGCAGTCCTGTGTGTGGCCAAAGCAGCAGGAAGCAATGCAGGGAGAGGGAAAGAGAGAAAGAGAGAGAATGAACCCAGTATAACAGTAGAATAGGCAGCTGGCCTAAGATGCTAATTCAGCGCTTTAACAAATCAATGCCACTTGAAAAGTACAATACGAACCCTCACAGGGTGGATGTCAGGGGACTCAGAAAATGCATTCTCAAGTATTTCACATTAAGAGGGAATAATGTGTTAATTTATAACTCTTCACTCTATACACTTGGATTATCCATCTGTGTCAGCTGTTTGACTTCTTAAATTTATCAAAAACACGTGCAAAGGGAGACATCTTCTGTTTAAGCACTGGGAAACGGAGCTCAAATGGGGAGGGGACGACCCTCTTGAGGGGGAGGGGAGTGAGAGGATTCAAAAGGGAAAGATCAGCCAAAGGAAGGGCTGTTCCCTATCAGTGGCTGATTGCACTGAGCACCATCAGTCAAAAGTGGCATCCTATAGAGAAGAGAATCTCGAATCAGCAACCAAAGATACCCATCGCCAATATTCACTTGAAGAAAACTCCAGGAACCTCATGTAGGTTAAGGCCATTATTAAATAGTGGACCGCAATGAAAATCACTGCTTAGTGAATAAACATTGTTGTCCTTCTTGTGGCCAGTAATGGAATGTCAGAAACAGAGCACAGAATACAGAAAGCTATCGGCTTTTGATGCTCTGATACAGAAACATTCTTCCATGCATTCTAAAGGATGCCTAGATCTGCATAATAGGATAAAATTCTATGTAGCCTCACTGCAGTTAGTCCTTAGCATGATTTCAAAAGTTTCACCTTTGCAATTGGATATTAGTCTTACATAGATAACGATGTAGTCTAGCTGTTTATTCTGCATGTAACTTGGTTATTTTTTTTCTCCTGTTTTACTAAACAAAACAAAAGAAACATGTTAAGGGGAAAAAAATCTTGCCTAATTTCATATCTAATTTGTACTCCTTCCTATGAACCTCACTTGCTTAATGCTTACATCATCCGCATTTCTGGTTTATTCTGTTGTTATGCCTCAATATGTATAAAATCAAATCACTGTTGACTAAATGTCAATATACTAGATGACAAAAAAATTATTGGGAAAAATATAAAAGGTAAGGATTATATTTTAAATCCTTCCAAATGAGAAAAATCAATTTTGAAGTCTTGATTTGTAGTACAGAATAGATTTATAGAATTGAGTATATTCTTTTTTTTAATATCTATATATTTCAAAACAAAATTAAGAGAAATTGTTGATGATGTTATATTGCAAAAGACAGACCTCAGGCACTGTGGTTTTGAAATGAAAAACAGCTTCCTCAATGATTTCAGATTGTTAGCTTCACTTGACTATGTTTATGGGAAGGGGGGAGCTCTACAATAAATGCCTAGGTCATTGTGGACATATTATTGTGTGCACATCAATTATGCTCTCAAAACAGAAACAGACACTCTCTTATTTTCACAACATTCATATGTAAATAATATGCTGATGAATGGAAATTAGATGCTACAGATGAGTTCTAAAGTAGACATCTTTCCATCGACTAAAAAGAAGAGAACTAGCAACTGGTCCAGGAAAGAGAAGGGAACGTATATCAAGACAGCCTGGTACTACAAAAAAGGGGGAATGGGAGTGGAGGGAGAGTGGCCGGCCTCATGAGTGAAAAGTGAGATTCAAGAAGAGTTTAAACAGATTCTTGGTGAAGGAAGGGAATGGGGAAGGGAAAGGGAAGGGAGGGAATGGGGAAAAAGAAGATTCTTGGTGCACGTCTGCAAAATCAGAGCAAAATTAAGTGAGTGCCTAAAAATATGTTTCAACTTTTATGGAATGGGGACTAAGATGAAAGATTTTCCTTTCTTGTGCTGATTTTTGATCATGAACAATAGATTTGAATTGTTTTAGATTCCTGCAACAGCAAACAATGCACTGTACTTCATAGAGGTCTGTAATGTACTTGAGATATTGAGTTGTTTGGTTTTAAATCTAACCCAAACTACCAGTCTGTTCCCTTTTACACAAATCATGATTTCTGTCTAATATCCTAGAGATTCCTCTAATATAAGCGATCTATTCTTATCATTATAGTACAGCTAATCCCTCTTTCTCTCCCCCTCACCCACGGCCTGACTCACCTAAGGGGTTAAAAGACTACAGTGCATTTGTGACTTGTCAGTGACATATAATACCTGGGTCCTTCATGCAATCAACTTTTACTTGACATGTATTTGCTCATCACAGGACCCGTATTACTACTGGGAAAATGAAGAAAAACCTAAATTAACACTTGACATTCAATATGGTCAAGTCCTTAATTGGCTGGGCTTCCTGAGAAAGCAATTTTCTATTCCCCAAACTGTTCGTGTGTCATGTGTGGAGTGCAGCTCTTGGCCATCACTGCTGTCCCTCGCTCACTCTAATGAGAGCAGATGAATTAGTGCTACGTGACAAGATTTTAGCAGGGCGCTTTCCATCTCTCCCTCCCCTCACTGCTATTTTGCTGCACAAGTGACAGCTGTGCAGCAAAAGGAGAGGAAAAGGCTAAAAAAAAAAAATCCTACTTGCAAACAGCCACGTGGAGACGGTTTGTTGAACATAAATATAGCTTAAATGGTTTTGCTTTATCTTAAGGAGTCCTCTCTTGTAATAGGTGCTTATTATGGTATTTCTGAGTGGTGGATGGGGGTACCGTAAGGATCAATTTAATTCACTTATGTTAGCTGCTTGGAGGCCACATTAACTTTCAGTCCTTTCTCTTGTTTGTGTATTACATTGCACATAATCCTAATTAAAGAGCAATGTCTCTCAGTTGTCTGTAGATCTGGCAAATATTTAATAATCCTTAACATTTATTTAATGGTTTAAGATGGTAAAATGTATTAATGCTACACATTCTGAAATAAACATGCAACTGAAACTCAGAAAGAGATTATAGCCAGAGAGAATAGACATAGGTGCACAGATTTATTGTAGGTAGATTTACAATAGCTCACTAATCTGGAGCATTATCCTACTAACAATAATGTTTAAGTCAATGCAATACACTACATAATCAAAGGCCCAGGAATATTGTCAGTTTCTGGTTATTAAAAATATTTATACATGAATTCCTTCAAAATAAGCTGAAATGTGGTATATAGACAGGTGAAATATCTGTCTGTGTGCAAAAAAATATCCATAAACATACACATACCTAATAACATTATCTAATAAGCTTACCTTATACAAGTCACTCTCCTTACTTTAATGATTAGTGAATTCCTAATTTGTTAAGATTTTTGTTTTGGCTTCAGCACTTGAACCCAAAGTAAAGTATGTCTGAAGTTTTTTGTGCATTTGTGTAAAATAATTAAATACTATAAAAAATTAATAAATAATAAAAAGGCAATAATATATAGTGCACATCAGATTACCTTAAAAAGGTTACTTTATTGTTTGTCTTGACTGCTTGAAAGGAGGAAATTAAATGTTTTCCACAAATATTGGAGACAACAAATTTGTCATATTTCATTAGAATGATGTTAAGCCCTGTAAGATTTATGTCACTTTTGACCTAGGTTTGAATTTTTTTTTTTTAATATACAACTTTTTCAATAATGAGATTTCTAAGAATATGATCCCACCATAAAAGATGATTTGGAAATGTTGCCTGTATCTAAAATACCACAGAACAGTTGGATCTTAGTCATTCATTCCTACAGATCTAAGGCTGACCTTGTATAGTTTCATTAAATGTTACATTAAAAAGTTACATGGCCAAAAATCTAGAATGTATGGAAAAATTAATCGAAGGAAAACAGATGAGTTATTTACATAGCTCTTTCTGCATTTCTGAGAAATGTAAAGTTATAAGGATGCAATTTACAGCTATGCTTTAGAATACTCCATGTAATTTTAAAGATATCCTTCTAACAGCAAAGGTAAAGATTCCCCTTGCACATATATGCTAGTCGTTCCCGACTCTAGGGGGCAGTGCTCATCTCCGTTTCAAAACTAAAGAGCCAGCACTGTCCGAAGATGTCTCCGTGGTCATGTGGCCGGCATGACTAAACGCCAAAGGCAAACGGAACTTTGTTACCTTCCCACCAAAGGTGGTCCCTATTTTTCTACTTGTATTTTTTATGTGCTTTCGAACTGCTAGGTTGGCAGCAAAGGAGTGGCTGAAGCAATAGAGATGCATATGTTCTATTTGTGAAGTACTTCTTAATAAGATATCTTGTGTTTGCCAATAGTTTTTTAAAAAGTGAAAAGTAAAAATTAAAAAAAAAGACCATAAAAATGCAAGTCATTGAAATATTTAAATTCAACAGGCACTCCTGTTCTTGATCATCTCCAAAGTAAAGGATAACTAAACAGAACATTTCTTCACTATAAGCAACAGATTCAACAAGGGGACCTTGGACATGTTAATTTGTATATTCTTTTAAATATCTTTCCTCAACCCAAACACTCCACCTCTATGCAATTCCTAGAAATTCCAGCTGGCATGACCACTGTGTTAGAACCAAATACAACCAGACAGAACAAGCCTGGAAATTGCTGACAAAGTCAAACTGTATATTATGAAAGTAATTACGAAAGTAATTTGCATGGTCTTGCTTATGCAACAAGTCTTATCGCATCATTGGGAAGAAAAGGCGATGCTATGTACTAACAGCTTTATGGTGACATTCAATGCCAACCTTCAATCACAATTTTTACGGCACTGTTAAAATATGGTGCTGCATGATGCAGGGTTTGGTAACTAACACAAAATGGTCATTTTTAGCTCCACTGTGATTTCTCAATCACTACAAACACAGTTTTGCATAAATTGTTTCTGATCTCTACACCAGAACCTCACAGTAACAATTAGTATAAGGACCAGGATCGGTGTTTGACTGCTGAAATAAAATATGGTACAAATTCTGATTCTAAGAGTTTCCATCATCATTGTGTAGAATCTTGAAAAAGTAGCAGAGAAAAACATCCATACTGAAGTGTACTGGTATAAGATAAAAATCTGGGTTTACACCAGTATGCCAATAACAATCTCTGAGAAGTTGTTCAGTGTTGCACCTGCTGCTTGAACGTCCTCAGAACAAAACTTCTGGTATTTTTCCTTCAGTGCAGGGGCTAACTAGGAGTGGGAACTTGGGATGACAGCAATAATGGGAGAGAAGCACTACTGCCTTTACAACTGCCTACAGTAAAACAGACCATTAAGAAGAGTCTTTTGATTAAAGGCAAGCAAGTAACGGCGAAGTGACATGTTTTAACCTGACATTTTGTTAAGAATGAGCACGCTTTAGGAGTTCATAAAAAAGTTAAGAGGGTTCTGTGGTCCATTAAGGATGAGCTGAGTACCACTGTCTATGTAAAATGTGTCACTCTGGAAGTTTCCAATTCAAAAGCCCTAAAGCCCGTTTACAGTGCAAGGCAAGATATTTCTGTGTTGTTGTTGTTGTTTTTATCATTTTTATCCAGCAGCACATTAAGTTCTCTCAGCCGTTTTTAGAGTCTAAGTGAAATGCTTATTCTATTTTTCTTTGGAAGGCCTTGTGAACATCTATGCCACCCACTCTGAGATTCAACAGCTTACATTTCAGCCTTTTCGGAGAAGATAAACACAGCAGGCAAGGCAATGATAACGAAGGGGGGGGGGAATCTGCCTGGCACATGAAGTAAGGGGCAGAAACACACACATATGGGGTAGGTTTATCTAGCTAGGCAGAATATGAATGCAATTTTTCAGGAATTAATAGCATTTCAAACAGTATTTCCCCACTGCTTCCTCCCAACCCAGGCCTAAATTCAGGATATTTTATCTAACTCCCAGGTGAAAGATTTCAAAAAGTGGTAAACTGCAGCTGTGTTGACATTTTACTTAGAGGGGGGGCGGGCGGGGAAGACATACCAAGCAGCATCATTCTGACACATTTTGTAGATGCTCCGTTACAAGAGGCACCAGTCACTTGATGTGAAATACTTGATTGGGCTGCAAAATGATTTTTGCTAATCTCTGGTTCCTGCTAGAGTTTAGTTTCTCCCAAGATTTTGGAAACAAACCATATTAAGCTATCAACCACATCTCAATGAGAACTGGACACTATCCAATTAGCTTCACTCAGACTTACTTAACAATAGCAAATATTTTGTCCCACCCATTACATACCATGCACATACCTTTTTAATAAAGGGCCTACTTTCTGGAAGAAAATTATAAAAGAAAGAAAATCAATAACAGAACAGACTTCACTTTAAAACACAAACTAATTAATTACTTCTTTGGCTGAGAAATATTAGTATTTGATTTGTCTGGGGAATTCAGTTATGAGCAGTTCTTTTCTATATAAAGCTCTTTTAAAATAACATGCAATAAATATTAACAACTTAATTCTGCACTAACTTAGACTGATACTGAAAACTGACTCCAGCTTAGTAGCTGCTACACAGTGTAGTAAGTACTCTAGTTGCAGTAAGTTGCATAGGAATAGCCAAATAATCCAGTGGTACAAATAAATCTTAGATATTCACACATTCTTAGTTTGACTAAAAATTAATGTACTAAGATCCATGTCTATTCTGAATGTGATCAGAAATTAAAAATGTACACATTTAACTGTGGTTCTAAATGCCGACAATCCACTCTAAACAATATTTTTTGCATGAAAGATTTCATAACTGGTACTTTCCTTCCTGCCACAAATGTCTACTCTACCTTTACTCGAGTAGCCGACCTCTACTCGATGTGACTTCCATGCAGGTTTTTGTGGAAATCATTACAATTGTAACTGATATTCAAAGTTGAATACTGTAATGCACAAAACTTCTACTCTTTTAAGAATGTTATAAGAGGAAGGAAGATGAAAATTTTGGCTCCAAGCCATTTAAGGCTGATAGCAATAACTGAAGTGATCACTTATTTTTGCAAGCTTAAATATCAATTTGCACACACTACCTATATAGTACAGGTAGTCCTCGACTTATGATCACAATTGAGCCCAAAATTTCTGTTGCTGAATGAGACAGTTGTTAAGTGAGTGTTATATCGTTTTATGAGCTTTCTTGCCTCAATGGTTAAGTGAATCACTGTGGCTGTTAATTAGTAACACAGTTGTTAAGTGAATCTGGATTCCCCATTGCCTTTGTTTGTCAGAAAGTCGCAAAAGGTGATCACATGACCCCAGAACACTGATTTATGAGCCAGTTGCCAAGCATTTGAATTTTGATCACCTGACCATGGGGATGCTGCAATGGCCGTAAGTGTGAAAAACGGTCAAAAGTCACTTTGTTCGGTGCCATTGTAACTTAGAATGGTCACTAAATGAACTGTTGTAAGTCGAGAACTACCTGTATATCAGCACTATACATTCCTTATTTTCTCCAGCACACAAAAAGGCTGGCAGCAGTGCCTGAATTTTTCTTAACTGCTATAATTGCAGGATTCCTTGCGATTGTCTACAAATCCAGGCAAGGATACATGGGGGAAAACATGAAAAAGGTTTCTAATCCTGAACTGGCCTTTATTAGAACAAATTACATTGAAATCAAAAGTGTTTTTTTCCCCCAAGCACAATTACAAGGGGAATAAAAATTGGCTATATATCCTGCTTGGTGTCATTGGCAAGTGAGTAGATATGTCAATAAAACTTGTTGACAAGTCTACATACAATTTTATCTGCCACATGAATCCATAAGTTCACAGCTGGAGTTTGTATGGATTGTAATTCAGCAAAACAGCCGTAACTTCTGCTTAGCTATAGCCCCAGCTTTATTGATAAAATGGTGCCACAGAAGAAATGACATACATTAACAGATTTCAGATAGCACCAGCCTATGCCACATTTCCATCGTTCTCTAATGTAATATAATACTTGATATATTGATATATACAGTTTGGAAATTAATACATTTCATGTATTTCGTGTATTTAAATGTCCACATCTAAATATTATTTCAGTTTGCAGTAGACAGATGGATTGGAGGATCAGCTGAAAAAAATAGGAACTGTTTGAAATGAAGCTGAAGCATTTACAGGAATATGGACTGAAGATAACATAATACTGAGATAATCCCTACCAGTAAAGAATTGCAAATATTAGGGCCCAGAGAAATTTATATTGCCCAACAAACATGTAGGGCTCTCTCTTAATGGAGCTATACTGGCCATATTTTCTTTAAAAAAAAGTGATGGTGTGTGGATCTGAGAATTCTACAGGTAGTTCTCAATTTACAACCACAACTGAGCCCAAAATTTCTGTTGTTAAGTGAAACATTTGTTAAGTGAGTTTTACCCCATTTTACGACCTTTGCTGCCTTTCACTCATCCAATTTAATTTATTTATTTCTCCAGATAAATAAAGTTTTCTTAATTATTCATAGGACTTTGACCCAACTTGTCTTGCAACAAAAATTGAACTACTTTTGGATTTCCAGGGGAAACATAGGAAACTGAAGACATCGCCACAAAAGAAGTGATGATAACCACAGCAAATGCCACAGCAAATGCCAAAGGGCTGGTGAATACACTAGTTCTTTACAATCTCTCCCGATAGGATAGAACAGAAGATTGCACATATGTGCTCTGGACAGATGCTACTCACAAGGAAACTACAGGATAGCAGTTTTCTGCAGGTCTGACCATCAGCAGACGAAGGGATTATCTTGCTCACAATCACGACAGAGTCTTTTAAAGGACAGTAAATTCCCAAGCTGCGCTTTTGGAAATTATCTAAACTGTCTTAAAGCTATTAAAGATCGTTGGAATAACAAGTCTGAAAAGTTAACTTCAACCTTGAACAAATGAAAAATTAATTAGAAACAGCAAAAAACTAAAGAATTTAATCTAAGAAATTTACAAATGGATTAAGAGTCCAGTTAAATTTAGAATATTGATTTTTGCTGTAAGGTTTTACAATTAACTATAAAAAATAAATAGCTTCTGTGTGAACCAGGGTTATTTTGCCTATTTTGTTCATAACACAGATAAACAACTTTGCAATTTTAAAAATTGGATACTAGCACTGACTAGAAGGAAAATTACAAAGCAACTTTTGCTGTCAATTAACTGGGATTTACAAAATGGCCCATAACATTACAAATATTACAGAATAACTTTGAAGAATGGAGCCAGAAATTAGTAGCACAATCAGTAATGTTTGATTCTATGGACAGATTATATCCATATCAATGAGGTAATATCATGTGGACCAAATTTTGTTTGACAAGGCAGAGAAAATATTAAAAGTGAAACTAAAAATTAGAGGTAGACAGATTGTATATTACTGGATATACAGAAGATACTGAAGTTTTAAAAATATGATAAACCAAGAGAATAACCTGGAAAAGTTATTATTGAATCTACAGAACAGGTTTATTAAATCCATGAAGAAGGCTATGAGGTGAGATCAAGAAAAATTGAAGAAAAATTAAATCCTACAACAACTAACTACAGATTAAGACTGTAAGAAGTAAAAGGAAGCAATATAAAGTTTGTTTATTTTATCAAGATTAATATAATACATTCTGGCAATTCTTTATGGACTTACTGCCGACACCAGGATTAAAAAATTAATATTATATGGATTTGCTTATAGATAAGGGATGGGATTATGAGATGAAGTGATATCTGTAACCTTATAAAGTGAAGAGTTACTAAATTGTAATGAAGGTTGGAAGTTACTTTTTTATTCTTTTATTTTTTCTTATCTTTATTTTTCTTGCAATTTTTCTTTTTCACACTTTTTAAGTTTGGTTTTAATTAGTTTTTATTTTTGTAATCAAATCCTTAATAAAATTATATAAAAAACTTAATTACTTTTTTAAATGGAAAAAGATAATTTTCATTTCATATTTGAAACCAAAGATTCTTAGCTTTATTTTCTTACAAATAGGAAATGGAAAGAAAAGTTCATTGGCAAATTGAAAACAATCACTGCAATGAAATACTAAGTTGCATCCTTTTTGCAATAATTTACTGATATCATACCAAGAACAGATAGTATGCAAATGATCTTTATTTGTCAAAATCCAGTTGATTTTGGTTCACAGAATAAGAAAATAGATTAAAATTGACTAAGACAGTAATTTTATTGGATTTTGCAATTATCTATTAAATTATACCACCTATTTTTTCAAATGTATGCATAAAATAATGTATTTGCAAAATAATCCAAGAGAGTTTTGCATTACACTATCTGCCAAAGTGCACACAAATCACTTTTATGTCACAGAATTTTCTTTGCTTCATTCTTTAAATTACAATGACAGCCCCAAATATACTTCATAGCACCTTTGTTTTTACTGTATGAGATCCGTAGTTCATGACTTTTGTAGGCAATGAAAGTCATATTGCTCTTCTAATTGTAACCTCTGATTTGCAGAAACAGACATGTTAGCATGAGAAGAGGTGCTGGGTTGGTACTAAAACAAGCTATGCTACAAAAGATACCACATTCCAAATATAATGAAAAAGTAATTTATTTGGCTGTCTATGTTGCTATCTTCTAAGCAATTATTAGTTTTTCCTATAAAATGTAATCTACGTAAAAGTAAGCATAATTTGCTTGAAGTAATGAGGAAGTTAATTCTGAATTTCTACTAAGGAACAAAAAGGTAAAGTTTATTTGAAAATATGTTCTTACAATAAATACAGCTATGTCCAAACAGTGGGAATATTACTGCCCCATTTGTCAGACTCATTCATTCATTCATTCATTTATTCATTTATTCATTCATTCATCCATCAATTTATTCATTTATTATATATTTTATCCCTCTCCCCCTTCCCTTCTTCTTCCCCCTCTCCCTCCCTCCCTCTCTCTCCCTCCTTCCCTCCCTCCCCCTCCCCCTCTCCCTCTCCCTTTCCCTCTCTCTCTTCATCTCAAATAATGATTCTGGGCAGTTTATGTACTGAATAACTGCACATATTAAATATGCATACTTATGTGAGAATAAGCACCACTGAGGATAGTGGGATGTATTTCCAGTTCAACACTGTATTGTATCAGGGTGATATTTTATATTCCTTGTAGTAGCATATAACCAATTCAGGCTGATCCATGGTTAGACTCTAATCATTTTCATACCAGGTCAGTACTTAAGTGGGAGATCACTAAAAATATCTAAGGGCTATAGGCTATATGGGAAATTAAAAATAAAAAACAACCTAAAGACAATGGAAAACCACTTCTTTGCTGTTACAAAGAAAACTATGTGGAAGTATTTCTAATATGACCAGAAGTTCACCTCGGTTTGAAAGAGGCTTTATGTTTATTTGGAAAGAAAGTGGTTTATTTTTTTCCCACAGAAAGGTGGCATATAGTTTGCAAAATAAACTTCTAATATTTTAGCAATTATATTTCTCATTCATAGACAGAATTAAATATATAACATTAAAGAAATTGTGTTACTGATTGAATAGGTTGAATATCTAGTTTCCTAGGGCTTAAGAATGATTGAATGACAACATTACTTCCACGCTGATTTGAAGTCTTATGAGTGACTGAACATCCCTATAGCTAGTCACTGTAGACCATGTATAATGGCCATGCACACAGGAAAAAACCATGCCCTTAAACAACTTTTTAGACTGGAGGCTGAACATTCATGCAATAGATAAAATGTTGATAAGAATGAATCACCCATACTGTAGAAGTGTAACAGATTATTAATAGTGGATTAGTGTGGCTCTATTTTAATTCTAACAGAAACCTCTAAAGAAAACATAATAGTTTGAGATTCAATGCTTCCTATGCAATACATTCTTTAGAGAAGGGATGTCCAACCTTGGCAACTTTAAGGACTTGTGAACTTCAACTCCCAGAATTCCCCAGCCAGCA